>NC_056757.1:21775000-22110833 GCF_018687715.1 Carya illinoinensis
TCGAGATGTCTGGATGATGACATCATGGATCACCACCCTATCGACGTGTGTCAAGTGTATGTATAAGCAATAATTGTGCACGAAGAAATACGCAACGGATAGCAAAGTGATATAACTAAGTACTTAAATTTTTCTTAGTTTAATACAAAATTGATCAAAACATACATATTAAAATATTACAAAACACAAATATTATTTCAAAGCCAAATACAAAACATAAACTCCACTCAGAAAATGGATCAAAAACCTCAAAACCAAAGTTCGCCATTTTCTCAGAAAATGGCCCGCATCCAAAACCCATAAAAACGATCCAATTATGCATGCACCATGATCTCCCCTAGGGATCATCCGCACACCCTAGCTTTGTGCCACACCTCAGGTAACGACTACGGGTGTGACACCTAAACGAGCGATACCCAGACTCGCTCTCAGCGCGTACCTGGCTAGGCCATTCTCTAGTCCCCGCCACTCTAGGGACCACGGAGTCGACATGACAACATTATTATATCATGCGATCCGGTAGTCGCCCTGCGACAACCCAGGGGATGTCACTCAGTATTATCCACTTCCAAGTGACCAGAGGCGCTCCACCGAGATAATAACCCATCCCGGCTTGGGCTCGTGAGACACACGCACCTGAAATCCATTTACACTAACAAAACACGATTTTCTCAATTAAAATCAATTGCGCATAAATGCAATATAAATGCAACCTCAAGGCATAAACAACCAACCAATCCAAGTCAACACATCAAGCAACTTCGTCCTCAATCCATATGACCCCCGAACTCCTCGGACTCAGTCCAAAATCAGCCAACCAACAGCAAATAATTTATTGTATGAGAAAAATATATTTAAATTTAAAAGTAACATTTGGAAAATACTTACATCGCTATACGGTATTTTTTGAAAGCTCGCGGCGTTGCAAACGGTGGAGAAAAAGCAACGTAACAGTGTAATTTACACTGTGGCTGTGGGTCATAAATTACCCACTTTTGAACGGGGACAAACCAAGACACGAAATTGATAGGGAATGGTCTTGAGATATTTATGTAGCTAAAGGAAACAATTTTTGGCCGTGGGTGGCGGTAGAAATGGTAGAGGAAGCGGAAAAAGCTCAAATCGGGGTTGAGCTCGTGGGAGCTACTCCGACAACGGATCGAGGCTGGAAATGGGTGGTTTAGGTCGGCAAGAGGTAGGAGAAGAAGCTGTGCAGAGATGGTGGCCAGAGGTGGTGCGACGACGCCGGAATCGGTGAAAGACTGTGTGGCTTGGAGGAGCTCGTGGTGGCTAACGATGGCTCGAATGGAGGTGAAACTTGGTGGGGATGTTCACCGGTGAGAGGGGAAAAAAATTGGGTGGGTGGTGTAGGCCACGCCGCCGGCGAGCGGTGGTTCTGGGCTGCAAAAGCAATTGGCGACAGGGGGAAAAACAGAGCAGGTGCCATGACTTCCAGGGGCTCGTGGCGGCTGACGGCTAGTCCGATGGCTCTGGAAATTGGTGGGGATGATCTCTGGTGGGAGGGGAAGAGAATGGTGGGGGTGGTGCACTACACGGTGGCCGGAAGGCGGCGCACCGGGCGGTCAAAGGGGCAGCGACGGTAAGGAGAAAAGGAAAAAGAGCTGCGCGGGGAGAGAGAAACCGGGAAGGAAAAAGAAGAAAACGAAAGAAAGGAAAGAAAAGAAGAAAAGAAAAAGGGAAAAAGAAAAAGAGAAAAGAAAGAAATGAGGTCCAATCCTCACTCCGGAAACCAAAAAACCGATCCGCCGAAACGATATTAAAAACCGTAAAACGACTAAAATAAATTAAACACAACATCAAATAAATTAAACTCAATTTAAAATACAATAATTTAAAATAAATAAACTAATATATTAATTAAATTAAAAACAACCCTTCAGTGAAAATACACGTAAAAGTGGGTCATCACACCAAATACAAAGCATAAACTCCAACTCAGAACTCCAGCGGAGCCACATCCTCGGGCTTAGCCTCTTCCTCCTCCTCAAACTCTGCACCAAAATCTACGGTACCAAAAATGGTACCGCAAATAAGTAAGATCCAAATACCACTAGATAAAGACATAATAAACTCCACAATATGCATGAAAGAATGCAAATGCTCACATCCCATAAAATCACATTTTTCCACGCACGCCAAAATCACATTTGGCCTCAAAAACGTATTCATCACCAACTCACGCCAAAAGTCTCATTTGGCCCAAAACATATCCCCGATAATGGCCTAAAAACCAGAACGTCAGAGCACTGTAGGCGGGAATCACAGGCAGGACTGTACCACCATCCCTGCTTACCACTGTCCCTACGCGAGCACCGTAGGCGGGAATCACAAATGGGATTCTACCACCGTCCCTGCTTATCATCATCCCTACGCGTGCACCATAGGCGGGAATCACAGGCGGGATTCTACCACCATCCCTACACGTGCCCCTGACTCAAACCAGTTAGTCCAACCGGTCACATATACCATATATCATTTCTCACTTACAAGCCTAGCTTTCATTTTACAAACACATGTACATGCATGCAATTACACAAAAATCCGATTTTCCCTTTTTTAAACATGAACATGCGTGCACTATACAATGCAAACATCAAGGCATCCGACCTCAATCCATCCGACCGCCGAACTTCTCGAACTCAGTCCGGAATCAACCAACTAGTCAAATAATTATTGTACGATAAAAATATAGTTAAATCAACCAACTTACAGCACTATACGGTATTTTTTGAAAGCTCGCGGCATTGCAAATGGTGGAAAAAAAGCAACATGACAGTGTAATTTACACTGTGGCCGTGGGTAATAAATTACCCACTTTCGAACGGGGACAAACCAAGGCACGAAATTGATAGGGAAGGGTCTTGAGATATTTATGAAGCTAATGGAAACGAGTTTTGGCAGTGGGTGGTGGTGGAAAAGGCGGAGGAAGCGGAGAAAACCCAAATCGGAGTTGAGCTCGTGGAAGCTGCTCCAGCAACGGATCGAGGCCAGAAATGGGTGGGTTAGGTCGGCAAGAGGTAGGGGAAGAAGCTGTGAAGAGATGGTGGCCGGAGGTGGTGCGACGGCGTCGAAATCGGTGAAAATCCGTGTGGCTTGGAGGAGTTCGTGGTGGCTAACGATGGCTCTGATGGAGGTGAAACTTGGTGGGGATGTTCACCGGTGAGGGGGGAAGAAAGCAACCGGCGACAGAGAGGAAAAACAGGGCTGGTGCCGTGACTTCCAGTTGTGCGTGGCGGCTAATGGTTAGTCTGATGGCTCTGAAAATTGGTGGGGATGATCTCTGGTGGGAGGGGAAGAGAATGGTGGGGGTGGTGTACTACACGGTGGCCGAACGGTGGCGCACTGGGTTGGTAAACAGGCTGCAACGGGAAGGGGAAATGGGCTGCTACGCACGGGGAGAGAGAGAACGGGGAAGAAAAGAAGAAGAAAAAGAAAGAAAGGAAAGAAAAGAAGAAAAGAAAAGGAAAAAGGGGAAAAGAAAAAGAGAAAAGAAAAGAAATAAGGTCCAATCCTCACTCCGGAAACCAAAAATAGATCCGCCAAAAACGGTTTTAAAAACCATAAAATGACTAAATAAATTTAACACAACATCAAATAAATTAAAACCAATTTAAAATACAACAATTTAAAATAAAAGAACCAATATATTAATTAAATTAAAAACAGTCATTCAGTAAAAATACACGTAAAAGCAGGTCATCACATTCTCCCCCCTTAAAAACAAATTTCATCCTCGAAATTTGTAAGATCAAACACCAGCGCCAAAGATACAGGATACAACTCCCAACAAATCCAATGGTTATTATCTTCATACCATAAATTACTAATATCAACGACGTCTCTGCTTTACCTTCCAAACCTTCATCCCATTCCAACTTTGGTAACCTAATAGCCACTTCCAAAGTTAACCATCAATAAATGAAATTGCATGACCAAATGATTAATCTCCCATTAAAACTTTGATCACTACTAATTCTTCAAAATCAACACAAAATTTGAACTTCTAAGAATCTCCAAAAATCATGCTTTCGCGCGCACTCTAATAACTCACCAAAATACATAAAGGCTATATCCTCAAAAAATTAATATCATGAAGTACAAGCTCACACCACACCTAATCACAAGAAAACCTTTACCACATTTCTATAGAAAATAAAATACCTCCAAAACCACAAATCTCCACTCATTCCTCAGTTGGCCATTGCTGCCCTAATCAAAATCAACATTCTGCAAAAATACATCCATTGATTGATGATAGAAACCAGTACTAATCAACCTCCGGGCCCCAATTTGAAAACACACGTCTCTTCTAAAGATAAGGAACATCTCCAAAAGGCCCAAGTATTTCCTGGCCAACCAACGAGAGCACCTATAACCTCTATCCAGTATCCCACAATTCAAGCTCATTAACTATATTTTGAATAACATCTAATCTTGCAATAACTCACTCACTATAAACTACCACTGACCTCACCTAGACATAAATGAAACGCTCTTAGTAACTCACCCACCTACTCGTACTCTCAAAAACTCTAGTTTTAACATAACTAATTCCTTCAATAGTACTTCAAAAATAAATCTAAAGATAGGTCATACTATTTAAATCTTCAATCCATCAAAACTATTAAACAACACTCATGGATCCTACTGCTTTATTACATCATACATATGATTATGCTACCCACCGTTGATGCACAAGTTTCAACTTCCAAGATTTATTACTTCATACACCACACATGGTGACCTAACGATCTCCTTT
This sequence comes from Carya illinoinensis, assembly GCF_018687715.1. Classification (NCBI taxonomy): domain Eukaryota; kingdom Viridiplantae; phylum Streptophyta; class Magnoliopsida; order Fagales; family Juglandaceae; genus Carya; species Carya illinoinensis. Next base: position 21,779,781 of record NC_056757.1, read on the forward strand.
CAAGTTAAATAACCATATCCCCAATTCTCCCAACTAGATACTTGATCTCCAAAGAAAAGTATAGCCTCACCAATTTAAATTCCTATGACTTCAAATACAATTAATTCTCAAGATAAACACAACAGTCGTTTCAAACCATCATCCCAATGGGTAACCCGCTTCGACTGCACATTCCGTTCAACTTACCAAACAACTCAAAGTCAAAATCTCTTGAATTTAATATTACCACACAGATTCCTCTTCAACTCCTACCAAGCTAAAAATAGATGAGACTAGGACTAGCACTCCCCAAAATCCATACGCACTTACCATTACTACTCATCGATCTCATGTACTCTTAGCCAACACCACAAATCATTCAAACATACAAGTGATCCATTATCACATTTCCATCACCTAGACATATATCCTCAACTCAACAAGAATCATTCTCGAATCTACTCAACTAGTATCCTTAAATCAGCAACTAGCCATTGCTTAAAGTTTGGTACCGAGAATGACCTTAAACCTGCTAAGAATCTATTCCCAAAAGTATACGGATCAGATAGCCTCAAATTCAATCGTATTCAATACCAACACAAAATCTACTATTTCCAACACCCTGATGGACCTATATCTTTCGAGTCGATAGAACCATTTCCTAAAATCTGCCACTACAACCTCGGGTTAACAATAATTATTTTCTAAACTCTCGATATCTTCAATCCTCAAAGAAATCTACTCTAGAAAAATTCTCATATGAATAACTCAACTCCAAACAACCCCATTTTAATGGTTACAAACTAATCACTCACTAGAGTAGATCAAGCTATAGCACTAAGTCTGTAAAACTAAGAACTCAATTCTTATTATAATTCAGTCCTTCAACTCTACAATTCTAAAACCTTAAATCAAATAAGAATCATCTTTCGGAACTTCTAAGATCAAGGAACTTACATCCCATAAAAGAAAAATCGACTCCCAAATCTTTCAAATTCTAAAACATTACTAGATAATAAATCATTTTCTGAAATTCTCAAGATTGGTGGCTTTAATCCAAAACATTCACTTTAAAAGCTTGTAAATCTAAAGCCCTAATTGCCACCAAATTACTCATCCGAATCACGAAATCTACAACTCGAAATTTAATTATTCCCCCCCAAAGCTTGTCAAACCTAACACCTTAATTACCATAAACTTATTTTCCTAAAATCTATAAGGCCCCAAACTTTAAAACTTTGCTGAAACTTCATAAAATCTAACATTGAAATTTGTTGAACTTACAACCTACTACGTTATAGACCATTTGCATAAACTCCATGGAACCAAAGAACTCAATTATTCTACTTCCCTAAAAGATCACCCCGATCATGCCATTCTCTCCAAGCCTCGATAATATATAAAATAAATAAATAAATAAACTACACCAGGCATTCATCGCTAAAGATTAGATTAGACCCCTACTTGCCATGACTCTAGCATTCTGAGTCTCCGTAACCTCGACTCCAACGGTACCAAGAGTCACTGCGTACATTCGAGCCCAAGCTAATTGCCTCTGGTTAGTTCTACCACTGCAACGAGCTCCACGGCTTTCTTGAACTCGACTAGGGCACTCACGAGCAAAATACCCCATCTAACCGCATTCAAAACATTGGTTACTACCCAGACGACACTCGCCTCCGTGAGCTCTATTACTTCTTCCACAAATTGGCACTCGTCCTCCTATACTCACTTCCGAGGCTACTTGTGGTCGAGTCCCGATCCGCTGAACAAACTTCTGAGGCGAATCCGAACTACTTCCTTCACCAGTAAAACTCCGCCTCTTTTGTCCTGGAGGGGAGCCCATACTCAGATTATTCTCTCGCTCTACAAGAGTGGCCACGTCCACTAAATCCTGAAAAGTGGAAATCCTGTGGCTAACCACCATTCTGCGTATATCAGTATGCAGACCCTCCTGGGAATGCTCGGCCTGCATTTCCTCCGAGGCGATGAGGTGGGGAGCAAATCGCCCAAGTTCTATAAATCTCCGGGTGTACTGTTCCACGGTCATGCTCCCTTGGACCAAGCTTGGGAACTCTCTTGCTTTTTGCCGCCTCATTGAAGCGGGAAAGAAGCAATCATTAAACTCTTTCTTGAAGCGCTACTAGGTCACAGCGGCGAAAGACCCCAAACCTTAAATAAAATTCCCTTAAACATATCCTTAAAGTTTGTTGAACCTACACTCTTCTATACTATAGCCTCGTTACATAAATTCTACAAAACCTTGACCTCAATCATCTTAAGCGACTTAAAGCTAATTCCTCTCCTCATTGCTATGTGAGTTCCCACCTTACAAAGATTGCCTAAATCATGACATTCCCTTTAGACCTCAACATCATACAAGCAAACCATATCGCTAAAAATTCAAGCCTATTACACTAAATGTTCATACCTAATAATAGTATCCTCGATTATACTGTCTTCCTGCCACAACACAACCTTGACCCCCTTTAACAAAAACAAATAAAACCAACAACATAAAGTCAAAAAAAACAAAAACCAACACCACATAACAAGAAACAAAAAGAAACAAGCATGCAATAACATAACTAAATAAATAAAACAAGCAACAAGCATCAAACAAATAAAACATGTCAAATAGTAACTTTACTTAAAATAAATTTTTAAAACACAACTTTAAAAACATTCTGTTACTACCTACGGGAACCCAGAGCCAAACCGCTCTGATACCACCTGTGACGCACCCAAACCCCCACGCATGGACATGAGAAAATCGAGACGTCCAGATGATAACATCACGGGTCACCACCCTATCAACGTGTGCCAAGTGTGTGTATAAGCAACAAATGTGCACGAAAAAACACGCAGCGGATAACGAAAGTCATATAACTAAGTACCAGAATTTTTTTTAGTTTAAAACAAAGCTGTTCAAAACAAACATAATAAAATATTAAAACTACAAATATCGTTCCAAAGCCAAATACAAAGCATAAACTCCAACTCAGAACTCTGGCGGAGTCGCATCCTCGGGCTCAGCCTCCTCCTCCTCCTCAAACTCTGCACCAAAATCTACGGTACCAAAAATGGTGCCTCAGGTAAGTAAGATCCAAACACCACTAGATAAAAACATAATAAACTCCACAATATGCATGAAAGAATGCAAATGCTCACATCCCATAAAATCACATTTTTCCACGCACGCCAAAATCCCATTTGGCCCCAAAAATGTATTCCTCACCAACTCACGCCAAAAGTCTCATTTGGCCCAAAACATATCCTTTAAACATAACCTCGCCATTATCCCCGATAATGGCCTAAAAACTAGACCGTCAGTGCACTGTAGGCTGGAATCATAGGCGGGACTCTACCACCATCCCTGCTCACCACCGTCCCAATGCGAGCACCGTAGGCAGGAATCACAAGCGCGAATCTACCACCGTACCTACTTACCACCATCCCTACGCGTGCACCGTAGGCGGGATTCTACCACCGTCCCTGCTTACCACCATCCCTACACGTGCCTCTGACTCAAACCAGTCAGTCCAACCGTTCACATATACCATAGATCATTTCTCGCTTACAAGCCCAACTTTCATTTTACAACACATGTACATGCATGCAATTACACGAAAACCCGATTTTCCCTTTTTTAAACATGAACATGCGTGGACTATACAATGCAAACATTAAGGCACAAATATCTCAAACAAATAACAACATCAACCAAGCAACTCCGTCCTCAATCCATTTGACCCCCGAACTCCTCAGACTCAGTCCGAAATCAACCAACTAGTCAAATAATTCTTGTAAGAGCAAAATATATTTCAATTTAAAAGTAGAGTTTGGAAAATATTTACAGCACTATACGGTATTTTTTGAAAGCTCGCAAAGTTGCAAACGGCGGAGGAAAAGCAACGTAACAGTGTAATTTACACTGTGGCCGTGGGTAATAAATTACCCACTTTTGAACGGGGACAAACCAAGGCATGAAATTGATAGGGAAGGGTCTTGAGATACTTATGAAGCTAATGGAAATGAGTTTTGGCCGTGGGTGGTGGTGGAAACGGCGGAGGAAGCGGAAAAAGCCCAAATCGGAGTTGAGCTCGTGTGAGCTGCTCCAGCAACGGATCGAGGCCGGAAATGGGTGGGTTAGGTCGGCAAGAGGTAGGGGAAGAAGCTGTAAAGAGATGGTGGCCGGAGGTGGTGCGACGGCATTGAAATCGGTGAAAATTTGTGTGGCTTGGAGGAGCTCATGGTGGCTAACGGTGGCTCGGATGGAGGTGAAACTTGGTGGGAATGTTCACTGGTGAGAGGGGAAGAAAACTGGGTGGGTGGTGTAGGCGGTTCTAGGCTGAGAAAGCAACCGGTGATAGAGAGGAAAAACAGGGCTAGTGCCGTGACTTCCAGCCATGCGTGGCGGCTAACGATTGGTCCGATGGCTCTGAAAATTGGTGGGGATGATCTCTGGTGGGAGGGGAAGAGAATGGTGGGGGTGGTGTACTACACGGTGGCCAGACGACGGCGCACTGGGCTGGTAAACAGGCGGCGACGGGAAGGGGAAATGGGCTGCTGCGCATGGGGAGAGAGAGAACGGGGAAGAAAAGAAGAAGAAAAAGAAAGAAAGGAAAGAAAAGAAGAAAAGAAAAGGAAAAAGGGAAAAAGAAAAAGAGAAAAGAAAAGAAATGAGGTTCAATCCTCACTTCGAAAACCAAAAAAAGATCCGTCAAAAATGATTTTGAAAACCGTAAAACGACTAAATAAATTAAACACAACATCAAATAAATTAAAACTAATTTAAAATAAAAGAACCAATATATTAATTAAATTAAAAACACTCCTTCAGTGAAAATACACGTAAAAGGGGGTCATCACACACATATCATCCCAAAATACACCTGTCTCTTCTAAAGATAAGGAACATATGCAAAAGGCCCAAATCCTTCCCGGCCAACCAACGAGAGCACCTCTAACCTCTATCCGATATCCCCCACTTCAAGCTCATTATCTATCTTTTGAATAACATCTAATCTTGCAATAATTAACTCACTATAAACTACCATAGACTTCACCTAGACATAATCGAAACGCTCTTGGTAACTCACCCACCTGCTTGTACTCCCAAAAACTCTAGTTTTAGCACAACTAATTCCTTCAATAGCACTTCACAAATAAATCTCAAGACAAGCCATACTGTTTAAATCTTCAATTCATCAAAAACTAATAAACAACACTCATGGATCCTAATGCTTTAATACTTCATACATATGATTATGCTACCCACCGTTGAGGCATAAGTTTCAACTTCCAAGATTTGTTACTTCATACACCACACATGATGACATAACAATCTCTTTTCAAGTTAATTAACAATATCCCTAATTCTCCCAACTAGATACTTGATCTCCAAGGAAAAGTATAGCCTCACAAATTTAAATTCCTATGACTTCAAGTTGCAATTAATTCTCAAGGTAAACACAACAGTTGCTTCAAACCATCATCCCAATGGGTAACCCGCTTCGACTGCACATTCCGTTCAACCTACCAAACAACTCAAAGCCAAAATCTCTTGAATTTAATTTTATCACACAGATTCCTTTTCAACTCCTACCAAGCCAAAAATAGATGAGACTAGGACCAGCACTCCCCAAAATCCATACACACTTACCATTACTACTCATCGATCTCATGCACTCTTAGCCAACACCAAAAATCATTCAAACGTACAAGTGATCCATTCCCAAAAGTCTACGGATCATAGCCTCAAATTCAATCGTATTCAATACCAACACAAAATCTACTATTTCCAACACCCTGATGGACCTATATCTTTCGAATCGATAAAAATCATTTCGTAAACTCTGCTACTACAACCTAGAGTTAACAATAATTATTTTCTAAACTAGCTCGGTATTTTCAATCCTCAAAGAAATACACGAACTAGATCATTGCCTCCAATCCTCAAAGAAATCTACTCTTAAAAAAATTTTTCATATCATTAACTCAACTCTAATCAACCCCATTTTAATGGTTACAAACTAATCACTCACTAAAGTAGATCAAGCTACAACACTAAGTCTGTAAAACTAAGAACTCAATTCTCATCATAAATCAGTCCTTCAACTATACAATTTTAAAACCTTAAATCAAATAAGAATCATCTTCCGGAACTTCTAAGATCAATGAACTTACATCCCATAATAGAAAAAATTGACTCCCAAATCTTTCAAATTCTAAAACATTAATGGATAATAAAACATTTTCTGAAATTCTCGAGATTGGTGGGTTTAATCCAAAACATTCACCTTAAAAGCTTGTAAAATCTAAAGCCCCAATTGCCACCAAATTACTCATCCGAATCAACGAAATCTAAAACTTGAAATTTAATTTTTTCCCCCAAAGCTTGTCGAACCTAACACCTTAATTACCATAAACTTATTTTCTTAAAATCTATAAGGCCCCAAACCTTAAATAAAATTCCCTTAAACATATTCTTAAAGTTTGCTGAACCTACACTCTCCTATCCTATAGCCTCATTACATAAATTCTACAAAACCTTGACCTCAATCATCTTAAGCGACTTAAAGTTAATTCCTCTCCTCATTGCTACGTGAGTTTCCACCTTAAAAAGATTGCCTAAACCATGACATTCCCTTCAAACCTCAACATCATACAAGCAAACCACATCGCTAAAAATTCAAACCTACTACACTAAATGTTCCTGCCTAATAATAGTATCCTCGATTATACCGCCTTCCTGCCACAACACAACCTTTGATCCCCTTTAAGAAAAACGAATAAAACCAACAACATAAAACCAAAAACCAAAACCAAACCACATAACAAAAAACAACAGGAAACTAGCATGCAATAACATAACTAATTAAATAAATACAAGCAAACAAGCTCAAATAAATTCAAAACAAATCAAATAACAACTTTACTTAAAATAAATTTTAAAACACAACTTTAAAAACTTCTAGTACTACACCTACGGGACATGTGGTTTTACCCAGAGCTAAACCACTCTGATACCACCTGTGACGCCCCCAAATCCCCACATACGGACACGGAAAAATTGAAATGTCCGGATGATGACAACACGGGTCACCACCTTATCGACGAGTGCCAAGTGTGTGTAAAAGCAACAAATGTGCTAAAAGAAACACGCAGCGGATTACGAAAGTCCCATAACTAAGTACCAGAATTTTTCTTAGTTTAATACAAAGCTGTTCAAAGCATACATAATAAAATATTACAAACTACAAATATTGTTTTAAAACCAACTACGAAGCATAACTCCACTCAGAACTCCGGCGGAGCCGAATCCTCGGGCTCAGCCTCCTCCTCCTCCTCGACCTCTACATCAAAATCTACGATACCAAAAATGGTGCCGCAGGTAAGTAAGATCCAAACGCCACTAGATAAAAGTATATTAAAACTCAAACAATATGCATGATAGAATGTAATGCACATAACTGATAAAACACATTTTTCCACGCACGCCAGAAACCATTTGGCACAAAAACATTACCATTAAAACCATTTCTCGTCATTATCCCAGATAATGGCCCAAAACAGAAACCACCATTTTTCCAAAAAATGGATCACATAGCCTCAAAACAAATCTCGCCATTTTCCCAGAAAATGCCCCGTAACCAAAACCATAAAACCAATCCAATTATTGCATGCACCATGATCTCCCCTAGGGATCATCTGCACACTCTGGCTCTGTGTCACACCACAGGTAACGTCTATGCATGTAACACCTAATGAGCGATGCCCAGTACTCGCGCCCAGCGTGTACCTGGACCAGGCCATCCTCTAGTCCCCGCCACTTGAATCTAATTTCAACCTTGGAGAGTGAGGGCTATACACAACTCCGTTGGTCATGAAATTTCTTGGGGAAGGTCATGGTGATGAGAGGAACAAGATGGTGGTGGTGAAACACCATGGGTGGCCGTGTACGGTGGCGTACGGTGGTGCAACCGAAACTCTAACTATGGAGACCCATCGGAGAAAAAGAGAGAGTTAGGGGAAAAGAAAGACATGGGGAGGAAGCCCTTGATGTGGTGAATCCAATGGTGGTGCTTGGTGGCTGATTTGGCCGTGTATGGTGGCTCAAAGAGGAGAAAAAGGCTTGAAGACCCATTTGTTTGGAGATGAAAAGAGAGAGAGTGGGTGGGTGGCGTAGCACACCACCGATGCAGTAGGGCTCGCCGATGTGGGAGGGACATGCCAGAGGTGGAGGTGGGTCACGGTGGCTGGAGGTGGCGTCAGCTGGGAGCTTGGACCAAACGGTTGAGGGAGAGGGAGGCCGTGCGAGCTGGAGAGAAGGAAGAAGAAAGAAAAAGAAGAAAAAAGAAAAAAAGAAAGGAAAAAGAAAAGGAAAAAGGGAAAAAGAAAAAGAGAAAAGAAAAAGAAAAGATGAAGAAAAGAAATGGGGTCCAATCCTCACCTCTGGAGTCTAAAAACTGAACCGACGAAAACAAATATAAAAACTATAAAACGACTAAAATAAATTAAACACCACATCAAATAAAATAAAACCAATTTAAAATACAATAATTTAAAATAAAAGAGCTACTATATTAATTAAATTAAAAATAACTCTTTCAGTGAAAATACACATAAAAGCGGGTCATCACATGTGGTAGGTCAAACCGATCACCATCCACAAACCACATCCTAAATTCAGAATGTCATACCAAAAGCTTTTAGAAATCACATCATATCATATCAGAGTTCGAGAAATTTTCAGAATATAATTGAATTAGATCACAAAAATATAATTTATGCACAAGATTTTATATTCGCTCTCTTTTGCACAATTTAGAAACAAAATGTCAAAAAATAAGCTCATGTCTATACCAATCATGACAAAAATACTTTTGCTTTCATATAGAGTTCGTGAGAAATGATGAAACAAACAATTGACATTGTTTTTCATGTTTCTTTTCAAAAACTAAAAGATGCATATTTTAAAAATCAACCTCGTTTTATTTTCATTCTATGCAAAGTCTAGCATAAAAACTCCGCTTACCTAAACTTTTTAGCCGTTCAAAATTTTTCCACAACAGTACTGAAAGAAAATCAATCGTCAGCTATAAAAATAGTCATGTACTCCCATAAATTTCCAACCAAATACATATATCAAAGCTTATAACAGAAATACTATGTAATCTATCTTAAATCCTCAAAACCTAAAATCCTCAAAATTCCTAAAATACCATCAATTATCCACCTAATGTACTTAACCTTAGTCGAACTCAAACATCAATCTATTTAAGAAAAATCCAAACACAACCCTCTTAGAAAATATTATACTGATTTTCTTGCAAAAGGCCACTGGTTACAAAATAATATAAAAACAAATGCACGTTCAAACTAAAATAATTTCATAGTAAACAATATAATTTTAAAATTCCTTTATTCTCTTTATAGAAACATTTATTTAAAGCAAGGTCAATACAACATCAAGGGTTTCACATAAAAAGGAAACAAGCCACGTAAAACCAGAAAGTTATACTTGAAAGGCTAGATAAAAAATTTAAGGCTTTAGGGGCATTTTAATAGTTGAAGAAAAACTTTCATGATATCTTACAAAGGATAAATGTCGTGCGATGTCGGGATGAAAACTCAAAGTCACCAAGAGTAGAGGTTGTGAGCATAGTATGAAGGAGCTCGGTGGTAGTTGTGCGCTGTGAGGGTGAGAGAGAGATAGACAAAGTGATGAGAGAGAGAGAAAGTTATCACGATGAGAGAGCATGGCGTGTGGGGGAAAGAGAGATGAGAAATGGAGAGACCGAGAGAAAAAAATTTGTCACAACGTTGAGAGGGAGAAGGAAACTCACCATGCAACAGTGAGTGAGGCTTGCAACACAGCACTTGAGGGGATTAAGGCCGCATGTCACTACTAGGCTAGGGTGCATAGCGGCAATAGGCTTGACAACTTAAGGAGGAGGAAAAACTGCTCTGGTCTTGGTAGCAAAAATAAAGGTGTAAATGTTTGTTCCTACCTACGGTTGCCGTGCATGGAGCTAGACAGTGGCTTCGTGCAGTGGACGAACACGTCAGTGTTGGGTGGCCTGCGCAAAGGTTTAAGATGTGATGTGTGATAGAGGCTAGATGTGTTTACGCGCCAAGGTTTGGAGGCAATGGCTTGCAAAGGTGCAGTGAGGAAGGATTTTGGCAGAGGTTGGGGTAGTGGGCAGTTACTAAAATGCATGGGAGGAATGTATGAATATGTATAGGTGATTGGGAAAAAAAAAACCTAGAGGAGGTGACCGGTGCAAAACTGCAAGTGCATAGTATCGTAATTTTATAGTAAAGTAATAAGAAGAGTATCGTCCTCAGGGATTAGTACCTTACGTTTGCCAAATACCAAAATTATACTAAACTTGATTTTATCTAGAGGAATCACTAAGATTTTTGCAGTTGCAATCTAAACTAGATCAACTCAAAGAAAAATGTGCAAAGGAAATAACACTGACGTTCGAAGATGATCAAATCAATGGGAAGAAAACTTCTAGGAAATCGATTTCACCTACTTCTTCACTATGCTTTTCTCATCCAACTAATTTAATTTAAATCTCTTTTGTCTATTAGCAAATCTCTAATTCATCCAAAAGCCTCTTTCGATAGTCAATTGGAATTGACTCTTGGTTATCAATTCACACAAGAATATGCAAATTCAATAATCAAGAACGCAATAAGATCAATGATTTAATTACTACATAGGTTCATATAAGTCTTTCGATCTCTATACTTACCTATGCTGAAATATCCAAGATCTACCCTATGATTCCCTCTTTCGATAGCAAATCACAAGATCACTTATCATCTAATCAATGGCCAGTTAATTAGAAGCAATAAATTCAGAATAAATCAGATAAACAAAGAGAGAATTGCATTAAATTAGCATAGACAATCAAGCATAGTTCGGAAATAGGTTACATTGTTTTCCTAGAATGAAGAAAATTTAGCTCATGCTAGAAATGGAATTCAACATAAACGAATTCACCATAATTGTTCTGAGAAGATGGGAAGAAAATAAACACTAAAAAATCCTCCTTGCAGCCTCAACTCGTTGTCAAAAGCTCAAGGGAACGATTCAATGCTTTTCTCTCATCCGTGCTCGTGTATGATTCCAACGTACGTGCAATAATTGGAATTCCCTCTCCAAAAATAGATGATTTGAATCCCTCTAGCTATGTTTTTCTCTCCCAATAAGTGTTCTCCAGTCAAAACTCGCGGCCCTAGAGTGAAAAATTACTTTTATATGGTGTCATGGCGGAAAACCTAAAATCTGTCAAAATACGATGTTCGCTCGAGCGGGGTGTCGAGCGCACATCGAGCGTCCGACTCTGTCTGATTTCGCTCGAGCGACCAATGTCTCCGCTCGAGCGATCTTTGTTTTTCAGCAACCCGCTCGAGCTCCCTGTCGAGCGGCAGTCGAGCGCTTGAATCTGCCTGAATTCGCTGGAGCGGCCAAAAGTCTCCGCTCGAGTGAAATTGTAAAATCTGCAATATGAAATTTTTGTAAGTCATCAGGAGGAGAGAGAAGAAGCGTGCATGTGGAGTAAACAGACGTGAAGTTGTGCATGACGTGGAGTCTACTTGATCTCACGGGCTAGGGCTTTTAGGTGATCAGGTATGGTTTGTTTCAAATATTTGGGCCCACGATTTAGATAGTATAGAAAATTTATAAAATGGCTCTTTCTTGAATTTTTGGACCTTGATTCAAACTCAAAAATAATTCAACTTGTTTGAAAAAATATCTCGGCCCAAAAAAAGATTTTTAAGCTAAATATCAAACCCATGATAAAATCATAAACTACGAAAACAGAGATTTTTGGCCCATAGTGTATATTTTAAAAAGATATTTAAAAACTCAAATAACCTTTTCACACATATAAATAAAAAAAAAATTGAAAACATCTTAGCACGGGACTCAGGAGTTACAGTTATGGTGTTTTTGGCATGTTGGGGATTACAGTCGGTGTTTGGATTGAACAAATAGGCGTCTCGGATTCAAATGCACAATAATTCTTCTTGGTTTCGATGGTGGGCTAATTATGGTTACGTGGATGAAATGTTCTAATCTTTATGTGGGGCTCGCAACTATTTTCGACGTGAATGGTGGTGGCTAGAAGCGGCACCTTCGTGATTTCTAATGTTTGGCATGATATCTCGATCACAGGATATTTGATATTAGAGGAACATTATATATATATATATAGAGAGAGAGAGAGAGAGGTGATGGGGATGCGACTTATAATCTACATTGGCTATTTTTGTTGGGTTTGCAGTTGTTCTCGAAGCAAAATGATGGTTCAACTATTAGTAGTTCCAAAATGCTTGAGAATCAGTTTTATGTCTAGAGCTATGTAGGGTTTGTCAAGTTTTAGTTTTTTAAGGGTCTTTTTAGTCCCTTTTATGTACTGTTATGTCTCGGCTTATCCTTGGAATAGTGAACGAGTCATGGGCCTACATGGGCCAAGATATTTTGATGTGAATCTCAATCGACTCGCTTTAAGACTCAACAATAATATTGGAAAAACCAACCAAAGAAAGCTAAAATCAAGTCTATAGATGGAGAATCTAGACCCGTTGAGAACTCGTTTCAAGAACCTAGGTTATATTAAAATCTAGACCCATTGAAGAACCCGTCTCAAGAACCCAGATTACTAGGAGGAATGCCACAAAGGTTGTGATTTCTCTTTGATAAGTTCAGAAGTTCGATCAAGAACAAGAGGAGATAAACTCAACTCCCAATAAATAAAATTCATCAGTTTCAATAATGTCTAATCTTTTCAAATGAGGCTAAAATTGGTTTAAATAAACAATCCCCCAAAACCCTAAGTGAGCCATGGTAATGTAGCATGAACGGTGCCACGCTACAGTAACTTCTGAAACCCTAGTTTACATAAATTAATAACTTTCCAAATATGCCCTTGGCCAAAATACAAGGCCTTCCCCAAAATCCTAATTCATTAGAAATAAGATGTGTCGGCTGGACATCCCCCAAGCCTAATTATTCTAGATTAATTTCTTTGACTAATAAAATAAGCCATTTTAGTGAAATAAATAAGTTCATGGCCTTCAATAACAATAGGCCCAAGTCATGTCTTCCATAGCTTGAATCAAGTGGATCAAAATTGGTTCTCCTTCTTTCAAGCCCATCATGAGTGTTGGGCTCTTGCTAGCTTTATTCCAATTGGATTGCACCAATTCTTGCATTGCTCCATTGATCTACGTGGATCTTAATCTTGTAATTGATCCTTAAGACTTGGTCCGCCTTGAGGCCTATCATTCCCCCTCTCCTCAAAAGGATTCAACCTCGAATCTTCACCTGAATCAAAGGGAAAAAAACCAGTAACATTGAAAATAACAAATACATTATACTTACCTGGAAGATCCACTAGATATAAAGTATTATTAACTTTATCAAGAATTTGGAAATGTCCATCCAAGCTACTTCTGTCATCAACAGGTAAATGCATTAACTCAAAAGAAATAAATAGATTAAAACCATAAACAATTTCAAAAGGACAATATGAAGTAGTAGTATGAATGGGCCTATTATATGCAAATTCTATAAATGACAAATGATACTCTCACAAACGTTCATGTAACAATTCAATAAATGGAAAATGATACTCCCACAAACGTTGATGTAACAATTCAATAAATGAAAAATGATACTCCCACAAACATTCATGAAACACATCGAAAGTCTTCCTTATAGCAAAATGACTATTCCAATTATATGCGATCTCAATGAATGGCAAACCATACTCGCAAAAGTTTTCATGTAATACGTGTAAACTCTTCTTTACACCAAAGGAACCATTTCAACTATATGCAAACTCAATGAATGGGAAAAAATACTCCCACCAATGGTCATGCAACACTTCTAAGGTCCTCTTTACACCAAAATGTCCCATCAAAGCCCCTTCATGTGCTCCAAGCACCAGCAACTCATGCATAGAACTATTAGGCACAAAATGTTTATTATCTCTAAATAAGTACCAATCTAGTCTATATAACTTATCAAACAATGCTTTCTCACATACTCTATACACACTAGCCAAGCCATCATCATTAATATACAATTTCTTATCATATTCAAGTCTCAATAATTTTGTATCTAAAATGATGACATGGACATACCTTCTTGCTAAAGCATCAAACACAAAATTTTTCTTACCATGTGTGTACTGAGCTACATGAGGAAAGGTCTCAATGAATTGAACCCACTTGGCATGAATTCTACCCAACTTACCTTGTCCCTTCAAGTGCGTCAAGGACTTATGTTCTTCAAATAAAGGTCGGCTAGGGATTGTCGCACCTGGTACAAGATCAATGTATTGCTCTATCTCTCTAATAGATGGCAATCCACTAAATATACCGATAGGAATCATGACCTCATATCCCTGCAACAAGGAGATAACAATACTAGGCAAAGATTAGTGAAATCCATTAGTAGTAAAATTCACCTTAACATAAAAACTCACTTCTCTCTTTGTTTGTCTCTCGCTTTCTTCACTCCATCTTTTCTCTTCACTCTCCTTTTTCTTTTCACTCTTTTTTTCTTTCACTCTCTTTTTCTTCTCACTCTTTTTTTTTTCACTCTTTTTTTCTTTTTTACTCTCTTTTTCAACATATTTTTTTGAACTTTTGGCCTCACAATTGTTTTTCAACTCATTCTCTCTTTTTCTTGAGGTTTCACTATTTCTTTCTTCCTCAACCTCACTTTTACTCTTTCTTTGTTGACCAACCTCAGTTTCACTCTTTCTTTGTTGATCAACCTCATTTTCACTCTTTCCTTTTTGATCAATCTCACTTTTCAACTTCAGTTGGTCCTCATGGACCTATGGTAGAGTTAAAGGAGCAAGTTTGATTGTTTTTCCATCATTTTCAAAACTTTACATATTCTTGACCCCATCATGGATCACTCTCCTATCATACTGCCATGGCCTCCCCAATAAAATATGGCCAGCATGCATAGGCACTACATCACAAAGCACCTCATCCTTGTACTTCCTAATTGAAAAAGATACTAACACTTGCTTATTTACCCTAACCTCTCCACAATCATTCAACCACTACATCTTGTATGGTCTAGGGTATTTCAAGGTAGGTAAATTCACTTTCTCAACTAAAGTAGTGCTGGCCACATTAGTAGAACTTCTCCCATCAATGATCATACTACATACCTTGTTGTTGATGTGGCATCTAGTATGAAAAATGTTCTCTCTTTGCTGCTTTATATCATCCATCTTAAATTCTATATTGGGAGCATGCCTAACAACAAGCGACTCGCCATACTCTTCATTCTTATCATACCTATTCTCTATACTAGGATCACGTCTCCTCTTATCTCTCCCACTTTGCAATTTCTAATCAACGCACCTCATTGTTCCATCTTATCCCTCACTTCCCCTAACTTCAAATTTAACCTTTCAAACTTTTGTTGCGTGGACTACAACATAAAGAATGAATTGTCTGCCATCCCCTTTAGTGTTGAGTCACTATTATGAGACATAGTACATGCTACACAAAAAATAATGTTAATGAAAAAAAGACCTCACATGCTCCCTTACGTGTTTACACTCGAAGAATGGCACTCCACTCGTGTATCATTCATAATTGGTTTTTTTCTTTTTTTTTATCATGATCTCTCACTCTCTTGCCTTTTCCCACTCAAGTTTTTCAAGTGCTAATTGAACTCAATCAAGACAATACAAGCTTGTTTTGTTCCAACTAGTAATTAGGTCCAAGAAACAAAGTACAAGAGAAAACACAAAAGGAATAAAATGACACGAGACTCTAGGAATTTATACGATTGAAAGAGTAATTACGAAATAATATACCAGCTAGAAATATGTATTTAGCCTCTTTAAAGATAAGGCTCAATCAATAAAATCAAAATTTGGAATTTTTTTTCAATTTTTTTTCTTTTCCTTTCTTTTCTTTTCTTTTCTTTTCCTTTCTTTTCTTTTCTTTTCTTTTCTTTTCTTTTATTTTCTCTTCTTTTCTCAACAATTTGTTATGGACCTCGGTAAATTACGAAGCAAGATTGTAAAAGAAGATGACAATTGCAAAGGAAATGGGTTGAATCTTATTTATTGAAATTTATATCTCCATACATTCATCACTCCAGGAATTCATTCGAGGCAATTCCTAAACCTCCCAAGGAAAGTTCCAGAGATTACAATTCAGAATAATCTTCCCTCTTTCTTTCCTCTCCTATTTATATGAATATACAAAATCGATAACAACCCTCCAACAGACTCCACTGCTAACACTGTCGTGCTATAGGACACGTGGGATAGACTAACAACCAGCAAGGATAAAACGTAAAGCTTCAATAAAAGTAAAACTCCACAGCATAGCGTCCCCATCCTTTTTGTTGTCTTCACCCCTTCATTCTTTGCTCATGCTTGACCTCGCTCATCACACCCCAAGCTCCTGACATTCTCCCCCCATTAAAGAATCTTGTCCTCAAGATTAAGAGCACTAATAGAAACTTTATTTCTACCATGGCTTGCGAATTAACATCTATAGTGTAGCAAGTCATGTCAACCATTTTCCCATACTCTGGATCATACCAGGTGTTGTAGCTGCACAAAAATCATCTAGCAATCCCCAAAGCTAGCCTTAGGTAGACAAGCAAATGATTCCCAAATAAGAAAGAATTATACCCAAACTGCCAATAACCCTTGCTTGCCATAGGAACATATGTGAGCTTGCACTTGTAATGATTGTGATCTACACCACCAAGGACAATTTCACCCTCCTCTTCCTCCTCTGCTTTACCGTTGAGCCGGAATGAAAACACTTATTCTTTAACAAGACCTTGTTCAACCATGTTGTACCACACAAGAGCAGAATTTCCAACTGAAATCTCTTGAAATCTGCTGTGTGCAATTTTTACCTTTGTGGTTTGATAACATTTCACATTCCATTGTCTCACTACACTGTGAACAGGATACCAGAGCGTGGATGTTAAGAAGTATTCCTCAGGAAATTTCCTTGGAGTAATGTCACGACAATTCTTACATCTTTCTAGTTTGCAAGAGCAATGGGCATAATGCAAATCAATATTTGAAGATGGAATAGCTTTGTCACAATAACTACATATTCTAGTGGATTCATTGGACGCCATTTCCATGGCAATGCAAGGAAACAAAGCATGTGACGTCATTGTGAGACTAATAAACAAATCATCTTTGAAGGAGAAATGGAAGCTCCTGCATTCTCTATCCCAAGAAAAGCATCTTTCAGATGTCAATTCAAAGTGAACTACTTTGTAGAGGCCCTGAAAGATGATTGTATGTTTGACTCTTCCCAAGAATTTCAGCAATCTCAGGATCATATTGCTGATGTAATAAAGCCTCTCCAGGAACCAACAAGGTACTTCGACGATGACGTAACGCACATTTATACAACTGGAATGCTGATCCATGATGCCAAGCAAGCATTATACAATCCCCTAAATTTACAAGGACACTAGTTAATATCTCAATCACAGTCCAATTCTTGGTATCTTCCCCTTGCCTTGCAAACACCACAATAAGGACTGAATATGCCACTAACCCAATCGTCAAACACGGTAGGACACCACTAATGCTCATGGTGAGCTTGATTAGGTTCACGATGGTTTTGTAGTACACGTTCATCTTTTCCAGTTGAAGATCAAACTCACCCTGGTGACTCACTGTTAGATTTAAGTTGCGCTCCGCAAACTCCATTTCCCAAACCTTGGCTATGAAGGCTCGATGGAAAGTAGGCTTGCGATATGAGAGTAGGCCACTCAAGGATGTGCGGATGCCAAAATTCATCATTTGGATGGAATATGCCTTGCCGAGGGGCTCCTTTTAGTCCAAAAAATTCTCAATGGTGAGAGGAGGCCACTCGAGGGCGTGGGTCTCCCATGGGGGATGCCATATGAGGCGTAGAAAAGCATCACTGCATCTATGATCAATCAGCCTTTTAGAATCTTCAACGTTGTTGATGAGGTGCATCTCGGAGATTAAGTGCTCCATTTTCATGAGATCAATATCAGACGGCGTGTTAATGGAGGCAAGCAAAACACTGAGAGGGGAATCTAAGAGTTGAGAAAATAAGATGGGATTTCTAAGAACCGATGAAGTAGGTATTTCTTTGGGTGTAACTTCCGTGTAAACCGCCACACTCTCCTCCCTGACTGTTGCTGTTTCTACGCCATTCTCCGTGACTTCATCTTCATCCTTTGTTCCCTTTTCTTCATGCATTACAGATTGTATGTTTGAATTCATAGCTGCCAAGTGTTCATCGTCCTCATGGTCTTGCCACTCCATGAGAGATTCTTGCATGCTCTTGTAATTTTGCTTTATTCCGTTCAATATTTCTTTCATCTCCAGCATTATATCCAAAATCTTTTCCATTGAAAACAAGTTTTCTTGCTGTGTAGATCTTGTATACTCAGCCATTTAGGATCGAAAGTCTCTTGATACCACTTGTTATGGACCTCGGTAAATTACGAAGCAGGATTGTAAAAGAAGATGACAATTGCAATGGAAATGGGTTGAATCTTATTTACTGAAAGTTATATGTCCATACATTCATCACTCCAAGAATTCATTCGAGGCAATTTCTAAATCTCCCAAGGAAAGTTCCAGAGATTACAATTCAAAATAATCTTCCCTCTTTCTTTCCTCTCTTATTTATATGAATATACAAAATCGATAACAACCCTCCGACAGACTCCACTGCTACAGGACACGTGGGATAGACTAACAACCAGCAAGGATAAAATGCAAAGCTTCAATAAAAGTAAAACTCCACAGCATAGCGTCCCCATCCTTTTTGCTGTCTTCACCCCTTCATTCTTTGCTCATGGTTGACCTCGCTCATCACACCCCAAGCTCCTAACACAATTCAACCATAAATAGGAATATTCAATTGTGATAATCAAACAATTGAATTCAAACACATATAAATTGACAAGGAAATAGAAGGAAATCAATTAAAACCCTAGAAATTTCAAACCCCAGATGGTGCAAATTTAGCTAGCCCTAGGGAAAACGAATTTATGTGCTTTTTGTTCTTTTTTTTTTTTTTGCAACCCTAAAATAATGAAGCCCTAGAATTGAAGATGTAATAAATAAAAGATTAGAATCAGACCTGATTGGAAACCTTACTCTAAATACCAAATGATGTGAACCCCAATCAACTCACTTTGAGATCCAACAACAATATTGAAAAAACCAACCCAAGAAAGCCAAAATCAAGTCTATGGATGGAGAATCTAGATTATATTAAAATCTAGATCCGTTGAAGAACTCGTCTCAAGAACCTGAATTACTAGGAGGAACGCCACAAAGGTTGTGCCCCCACCGTAAACTAACACCACCATGAACCAACCTTTGCAAACTATCACAGAAGCCATCGCCTAGCTACCATTGGTACGATGTATTCAACCTCTACTTTTGTTGTTAAAAAATAAACCATCTGGTCCCCCCGCAGGCTTCTCATCTTGAACATGATAAAGTTGTCAGAACCCCTAGGAAAGTTGCCCAAAACTGAGCTACACATGTGCTAGCCATGTCAAGGACAAGCCCCACAGCCAGCCCACTTAAGTGCCAAGGCCAATGCCTTGACAGGCACAAGGCACCCAGCAAGGTCGCTGGTCGCGAGCAGCACATAGCGTAGACCAGCATGCAAGGCACATGCCCATGCACCTAGTAGGCACATGCCCATGCCCTGTCCATGTGCACGCCCTTGCGCACAGCCATGTGCTGCATGGCCTTGCATGCGCCCCTGCGCCACATGCCCATGCCCACACCTAGGCACCTACCTAAGCCATGCCGCTCAGCGTACAACTCTAGCCCGTGCCATGCAGACCAACTAGTGATGTTAGTGGCATGCCATCCAGCACATGGCTATAGCCCATGCTTTGCAGCCTCAACACCCAAGCCACCTACCTAGGCCATGCGGAGTAAACAGCCACTAGCTTGGGCCATACAGCAGCAGCACGCATGGCAGCATGCCATGCCATTTAGCAGGCCATGCAGGCAGCATGCCATGCCCACCAACAGACCATGCACGATACCCTACTGTGCCCACTATGAAGACTAGCCCACCATGGGCCTTTTGCATCCCACGGGCCACTATGGCCCGTGCACACTATCTCACTACTTTTAATTCTTTTTCATTTTAGTTTTACTTAATTATTTTCCAAGGGACCTTTTGGGAGTTTTATACTTTGTAACCTTTATAAATAGGACACTTAAAAATTTCTTTTCCATCTTTTGACAATTACCCTAGAGGACAGCTATTGCTTGAGAGATCATATTTTTGGTGCCTTTGCACTTAAGCTATGATGAGTGCACGAAAGTGCACTTTAAATACCTTATTATTGGATTAAAATGCTAAAATATGAATAGAAATGGTAGAAATTAATGTGTATTCTTGAATTGAGTTTCTATTTATATTGGGATACTCCTAAGTAGTTTTTTTATGTTTAATTTTAGAGTTTATAAAAGAGCAAGTCAAAGCCCATTCAAATTTAAAGGAGGAAGGGCATAAGAGGAAAACTGGAAGAGAGGAGAAAATCACTTCCATGGCCACCGTTCACTTTAGTTTTCTCTAGAGATTTTTGTTGTCCATTATATTTATGGGTAACTAAATTCTCAAGTGGGGCTAGGGATGAACTTGCACATTAGATGGTATTTATAGTTTATTTTTAATTTATGTATTTGATTTTCAATTACTAAAATTCTTTTGTTTTATCATTATCAATTCATTATTGATGTGTTCTTCTTCGAATAATCATAGAATTTATTCTGTTTATAAATTCAGTCATGCTTTTTCTATTAAATGGATTGGTTCTTTGATTATGTTTGGATCAATTATTTATCTATATTGATTTAGTTCTTTGTTGCAATATCGCTCCCTAAGTATATTGTCGTCGTTGGATTTTGTCAATAGGGATAATAATTTACGTATTTAAAAGTGGTGAATGAATTTTCAAAGCGTTGCATTTGGTTTATAAATCTATACCTTCTGATTTAGAATTTTGAGAATTGAGTTCTCAATTGAGTTATTCAATGAATTCAGAATAATTAAAATACTAGATTTGTGCAAATGATTCTCGACGCTCTACTGTTTATCAATTTGATTACCTTTTTCATTAATCACTTTGCTTCACTTTAATTTGCATTTAAAATTAATTTTGTTCTCCATTAATTATTTAATATTTTTCTTTAGTTTCTTTGTTCCTTTTACTATTTTTTTAATTTGTCTCTCCATGTAATCGACACCCCAAAGCTGTGCTATAGCTACCGCGTTATTCTTTGGAAATAATCAAATTTTGGCGCCATTGCAGGGGAGACAGTAGAAGAATTGCTTGATAGTTTTTCTTTTCAACAGTTTGTAAAGACGGTAACTTCATTCACTCTTTTAGTGTGCTACATCTTTATTTTATTTTATTTTATTTTTGTATTTTTTTTAGTGTTGCATTTTTCTCTACCTTGCATCCACAAGTATAGACACACCTTAGGTCGGTTTGCTATTAGACCAGTGTTAGAGTCAAAGTTAGAGTCTAATTTTTCTAATCATTTGTTTGATAATCCATCTAGTCCCAAAAAAATGAGTGTGCACAAAGATCAACCTAGGACTCTACATGAGTACCTTCACCCTACACACATAGCAACACCATCATGCATTATATTTCCACCAAATATACCTCCAATGGATTTCAAACCATGTATAATACAACTTCTCCCTACTTTTCATGGTTTAAAGAGTGAAAATCCACATGTGCATTTTAGGGAGTTTGAAGATGTTGTTGCTTCATTTCATGGTCAACAGGAACTGTAGATGTTGTTCGACTTAAGTTCATTCCTTTCTTCCTAAAGGATAAAGTGAAGAGCTGGATGTATTCATTTAGACCACGGTTGATTGGGTCATGGGCTGAGATGACCCAAATGTTTTTCAATAAATACTTTCTTCATCATAAGACTAACACTTTGAAAAGAAAAATCTCAACTTTTACACAAAAGGATAGTGAGACTTTGTATCTAGAATGAGAATGTTTTAAAGAGTTACTTAGCTTGTGTCCGCATCATGGTTATGAATGCTGATGTCTTGTTAGCTATTTTTATGAAAGTCTCACTCCTAGAGAGTATCAATTTGTTGAAATGATGTGTAATGGTGAGTTTTTGCAGAAGGACTCGGATGAGGCAATAGAGTATTTGAATGAGCTTGCAGAAAAAGCTCACAGTTGGATAGAACCAAATGCTTTTGACAGTACCAATCGAGCACGTTCCAATCAAACTCGTTCTAATGGAGGCATCTATCATCTCAAAGAAGAAGATAACTTGAAGGCAAGGATGAAGGGCCTACCTAGAGAGTTAGAGGCCTTGAAGATGAAGGAAACTATGGCAGCTTGTATTATTCCCCAAGTTGATGCCTCTAAGCTTTGTGTTATTTGTCAGGGAGTACATCATCTTGCATAAGATTGCCTAACACTTACTAAGTGAGATTAGTGTATGAGGAAAATTGCAATTCCTTTGGCATGTATAAAAAACCCTTTTCACCCTACTCAAATACATACAATTTTGGTTGGAGAAATCACCCAAACCTTAGTTGGAAGTCTGAAAACCAACTGCTTGCACAATCTCCTAGATCATATCCTGCACCATATCATGCATCTTCTTCTTGTAGAAGCCCCTTAGAAGATACTTTACATGCTTTTATTAGGGCACAGGGTAAAACTAATCAAAAGTTTGAATCTTTGACTACTCAGATTGTTGAAGAAAACAAGGAGATAAAGAGCCATGTATCCAAGATAATGAGATACTTGATTGTGAATGAGCGTGGCAAGTTCCCTTTTCAACCTCAATCCACACCCCAAGGTCAACATATGGTGTAAGGAAATTTGAAAGAGGTCAATGCCATTGTGACAAGAAATGGCAAGTCCTTACACATCCTAACAACTGATAATGCAGATGATGTTAAAGAGGAACAAAGCAATGATAGTACCGAGTTCCACAAGGAAGCGGAGATAATCAAGAGCCCAGTTAAGGTACCATTTCCTCAAGCTTTAAAATCTGGTATACGAACTTTGAATTCTAGTAATGAAGTCTTGGAGAATCTCAAGAATGTAAATATTAACCTTCCTCTTTTGCATGTTATTAAACAAGTTCCTACTTATGCAAAAGTTATTAAAGATTTGTGTACATTTAAGAGGAAGCACCATGCAAAGAAGACAACATTTCTGACAAAGCAAGTTAGTGCTCTAAGTGAGCATCAAATTCCTCTTAAGTATAAGGATCCTGGTTGTCCAACAATTGCATATAGTATTATGAATTATGAGTTTGGGCAAGCCTTGCTAGATTTAGGAGCTAGTGTAAATTTGATGCCTTATTCCATTTATATGCAGCTAGGTTTGGGTGAAATTAAGCCTACTTCTATTGTGTTTCAGTTGGCTGATCGCTCAGTTAAAAAACCAAGAGGGATAGTTGTGGATGTTTTGATCCAAATTGACAATTTTTATTATCCTGTTGATTTCTTAATTTTGAACACTCATCAGTTGTTGAGTCTAACTCTAAAGTTCCTCTCATATTAGGTAGACATTTCCTTGCTACGGCTAGTGCACTTATAAATTGCATAAATGGGTTGATGAAAGTATCTTTTGGAAACGTGACCATGGAGGTCAACATTTTCCATATTGAGAAACAGCCAATAGATGACGAGTGCCATCAAACGTACATGATTGACAAACTCACAGAAAAGGGAATTCACACAACTCATGATTTTGATCCCCTTGAATATTCTTTTGTTAATTCTAAATTTGATACTATTAGTAATTCATCTGATATTGTTGATATTTGTGCTGTTTTTTATAAAACTCAAGGTTATGGAACATGGGCTTGGCAACCAAAATTTGAGGAGTTGCCTAACAAAGGTGAAAGACAGATTCCTGTAAGTATGAAAGCACCAAGAGTTAAATTGAAAACTTTGCCTAAGTCTAAAATCTATAAGGTTAAACTGAAATCATTTTATGGTAAAAATATTCTTAGGAAGAGGTTTGAGCCTAATGATCAAGTATACTTATATGATGTTGGACTTCACAAGCACCAAGGAAAACTTCGATCTAGGTGGACTAGTCCCTTTGTAGTGAAACATGCTTTTGAAAATGGCGTAGTAGAAATAGAGGATCCTAAGGATGGTCGGATCTTTAAAGTAAATGGTCAATGCCTTAAAGTATTATTTGATAGGCAAGTTTAGGAAGTGGAAGACATTCCACTTGTGGATTCGGTCTATCAACCTTGACCACACCACACAAGTATGTTTTTCTTTATTTGTTTTATTTGTTTTGTTTTGTTTTTGTTTTCGCTTATTTTATTTCATTTTATTTTATTTTTTGCTATTGTTTTCTTTGTTTTTGTTTGCAAGATAGTTTCATTTCATCATTTCAGGTTACCATCTTTGATGCTTAGCGAGCTACCCACATCACTCATCAGGTGTATTCTACACTTTTTAGTTCCTCCCCATTCAACATTGAAGACAGTGTTTTATTTATGTTACGGGATGGTGGTGTAAATTCAGTATTTAAAATGCTTATTGGAGCTCTGTGACATATTTTTATGTGTTAATTTTTTGCATCACACGTACATCATTTTCACATGTATATTCATTCTCATTCATAGCCATCTTCGTGAATTCACCAAACCCACCATAGTCATTTTTTTTTTTACTGAAGCATTCACAGAATCCCTTATGCACTCATCCAAGTTTTGTGGTAAGATGGTGGATTGAAACATGTAGCTAGAGAACTCTTTTGCTTAAGTATTCATGTGAGTTTGGAGAGAATTGGGAGCCTACAAATGCAGGATAAGCGTTTATTGATCTATTGAGTTGGGCATTTCTTTTGAGAATATCATTACATGGTTTGTGGTAAGATGGTGGATATACTTAGGATATGACAAAGGTCAACTTAGGATCAATGTTTGAGCCTTTCAAGCTAACCCTTTCCATCATAGACTCCTAGTAGCCAACTTTGAGCCAATAAACACATGTAACCTTTTCTTTTCATATGCACATATCATCCATGCCTCTCCACATTGGAGTATAACCTATACACTGATTTTTCTACCCTTTTTACTTCCAAGTGTATACTGGGTGTGGAATTTGCATTTTCTTTCTTTTATTTTATCATTTTGAATTAAAAAAAAAAATAGAAGAGTACAATTTGCAAAGTGTTCAATTGAGTGAGATTGAAAGGCCAAAAAAAAAAATAAAAAATTCAAGGTTGGGTAGAAATGGCAAGAATACCAAAGTGGCATGTGTTGTCCATTAAATTGTTGGAAAAAAGAAAGAGAGAGAAGAGGAAGAAGAAGGAAAAGCATTATTATTTGATGATTTGAAAAGTTGGAGAGTACATCGAGTGAGAAGTGTGGTATACTGAGATATTTAATAAGATTCCATTTATATGTACTTGGAAGATTTTGAATCATTTTCATTTTTTTTTTCATATAGCCGAGAACCCAAGCCACGTTACAACATTTTGTATTGACCATTCTGATCTTAAGTAAGCTTTTGGAGAGGATAGAAATCTCATTTGTTAGTGTTCCTATCATAAGATCAATGTTTTGCTTGTTGCTTGTACGTAATTGTCTAATTTTTCATGAGTGTGTGTACACCCATTGTCAACTCCATAGAGAGAGCGCTTACACGAAACACTATTATACTCGTGAGTTATGGAGTTGAACCTTTGCTTGAGATGTTCTTGATGTTACATATGTCAAGGTTAGTGGTATGATGGTTATGGCTTGGAGAACACATACACACTCAGTGGATTGCTATAGGTGGATTGATCTTGATGGGTTATTGGATTCCTTAGATTGCTTTAACATGTGAATCAGGAAAGTGTGACTTGGTAGCCTTTGTGTGTGATTTTATTTGGTCTCTTTCATTGTTTTGACATGAAAATTGCTAGGGACTAACAATGAGTAAGTTGGGGGGTACGAAAGTGCACTCTAAATACCCTAATATTGGATTAAAATGCTAAAATGTCAATAGAAATCATAGAAATTAATGTGTATTCTTGAATTGAGTTTCTATTTACGTTAGGATACTCCTAAGCAGTTTCTTTATGTTTAATTTTAGAGTTTATAAAAGAGCAAGTCAAAGCCAAGTCAAATTCAAAGGAGGAGAGGCACAAAAAGCAGATTGGAAGAGAATAGAAACTCACTTCCATGGCCGCTATTCACTTCAATTTTCTATGGAGATTTTTGTCTTCCATTATATTTATGGGTAACTAAATTCTCAAGTAAGGCTACAGATGAACTTGCACATTAGATGATATTTTTAATTTATTTTTAATTTATGTATTTGATTTTCAATGACTAAAACTCTTTTGTTTTATCATTCTTAATTCATTATTGATGTTTTGTTCTCCTAATAATCATAGAATTTATTCTGTTTATAGATTCAGTCATGCTTTTTCTATTGAATGGATTGGTACTTTGATTTTTTTCTTTGCCGCAATATCGCTCCCTAAGTAGATTGTCATCGTTAGATTTTCTCAATAGGGATAATAATTTACGTATTTAAAAGTGGTGAATGATTTTTCAAAGAGTTATGTTTGGTTTATATATCTATACCTTCCGATTGGGAATTTTGAGAATTGAGTTCCCAATTGAGTTATTCAATGAATTAAGAATAATTAAAATACCGGATTTGTGCAAGGGATTCCTGACGCTCTATTGTTCATCAATTTGATTACTTTTTTCGTTAATTATTTTGCTTCACTTTAATTTACATTTAAAATTAATTTTTATTCTCCATTAATTATTTAATATTTTTCTTTAGTTTCTTTGTTCCTTTTGCTATTCTTTTAATTTGTTTCCATGTGGAATCGACATGCGATGACCCGCTTTCGCATGTATTTTCGCTAAAGGGTTATTTTTATTTTAATTAATATATTAGTTTATTTATTTTAATTTATTGCGTTTTAAAATTAGTTTTTAATTTATTTGATGTTGTGTTTTATTTATTTTAGTCGTTTTACGGTTTTTTAATCTCGTTTCGGCGGATTTGTTTTGTTTTCCCGGAGTGAGGATTCGACCTCATTTCTTTCCTACATCTCTTTTTTCCTTTTTCCTTTTTCCCTTTTTCTCTTTTCTTTTTCTTATTTCTTTTTCTTTTTCTTTCTTTCCTTTTTCTTCTTTTTTTTTTTCCTCCCCGCGTCGACTCCGTCTCTCTCTCTCTCTCTCTCTCTCTCTCTCTCTCTCTCTCTCTCCTCTCCCACGCCGTAAACCACCTCACCCCTCGACCCACCGCCGTCCGGCCACCGTGCGGCACACCGCCCCCACCAGTCGAAGCCTCTCCCTCTGGCGCACCTCCCCATCAAATCCCAACCCCATCCGGCCAACCGTTTGGCCGAAAAACGCCCTTGAAGCCCCCACGGTTTTTGCCCCGATCCGCCGCCGTCGCTCCACCTCCGGCCACCACTTCTTCACCACTTCATCACCGGTCCCTTGCCGTCCTAACCCACCCATTTCCGGCCTCCAATAGTCATCGGAACAGCTCCCACGAGCTAGCTTTCCATTTTGGGAAATCTGGCCATCAACCTCCATTTCCGCCGCCACCCACGGCCAACCACCACTTCCAATAGCTTCATAATCATCCTTAGACCATTCCCTATCAATCCCAAGCCCTGGTTTGTCCCCGTTCAAAAGTGGGTATTTTACAACCCACGGCCACAGTGAACTTTCACTGTTACGTTGCTTTTTCTCCGCCGTTTGCAACACCGCGAGCTTTCTAAAAATACCATATAGCGCTGTAAGTATTTTCCAAACCCCACTTTTAGATTTAAATATATTTTGCTCATTTAATAAATATTTATCTGTTGGTTGGCTGATTCCGGACTGAGTCCGAGGAGTTCGGGGGTCGGATGGGTTGTGGACGGAGCGCTTGGTTTTGTTGATATATGTTGGTTGATTATTTTTGTGCATTGATATGGCATTTACATAGTGCATGCACGTGTGTTTTTAATTAATTGAGAAAAACCTGTTTTATTGGCGTAAGTGGACTTACGGGTGCGTGTGTATCACGACCCCAAGCCGGATGGGGTATTATCTCGGTGGAGCTCCTCTGGTTACTCGAGAGTGGAATAAACTGAGTGATGTCCCCTAGGATGTCGCTAGGCGACGATGGGAGCGGTGGCTAGGGGATGCTTGGCTAGGAATGTGCCGGGCGCGGAACCGGGCAACGCCCTAGGCACCGACTCTGTGGCCCTTCACTGGCGAGGGCTAGAGGATGCTTGGCTATGAACGCGCGGGGCACGGAACTGGGCATCGCTCGTTAGGTGTCACATGCATGGTGGTACTCGGCGGTGTGGCACTGGAGCCAAGGTGTGCGGATGACCCCTAGGGGAGGTCATGGTGCATACGGATAAACTGGATAATGGTTTGAGATGGTTATAGGCCCAATGTGACTTTTGGCGTGATATTTGGAAAGGGTTTGTTTTTTTGGGCCAAATGGGCTTTTTGGCGTGCGTGGAAAAATATGTTTTTATGGGTTTGTGCATTGGCATCATTTCATGCCTTTTGTTTGAGTTCTATATGCTTTTATCTGGTGGTGTTTATCTTACTTACCTGCGGTACCATTTTTGGTTCCGTAGATTTTGGTGCAAGATTCGAGGATGAGGAGGAGGAGGCTGAGGCCGAGGATGCGGCTCCGCCGGGTTGCTGATGTTATGTTTTGTATTTGGTTTTAAATCTATGTTTGTATTTTGTAATATTTTATTTATATATGTTTTAAACAGCTTGTATTATATTAAGAAAAATTCTGGTACTTAGTTATATGACTTTCGTTATCCGCTGCGTGTTTCTTTGTGCACATATGTTGCTTTTGCACACACTTGGCACTCGTCGTTAGGGTGGTGACCCGGGTTGTCACCATCCGGACGTCTCAATTTCCCCGTGTCCCGTGCGTGGGGATTTGGGGGCGTCACAGGTGGTATCAGAGCGGTTTGGCTCTGGGTAAAACCACATGTCCCGTAAGTAGTACCAGAATGTTTTTTAAAGTTGTGTTTTAAAAAAAATATTATGTTAAGTATAGTTATTTAATTTATTTTATTTGTTTTATTTGTTTGAGCTTGTTTGCTTGTTTTTATTTATTTGGTTGTGTTTTTGCATGCTGGTTTCTTTTGTTTCTTGCTGTGTGGTGTTGGTTTTGTTTTTTTTTTTTTGGTTTTGTGATGGTTTTATTTGTTTTCTTAAAGGAGGGTCAAGAGTTGTGTCGTTGCAGGAAAAATAGGGAGACCAAGGAAATCTACTCAGGAGCCACGGGGCAATACCTCAAGAGATGACTCCATAGCCGAAGCAATACGGCAGATGACGGAGTTCATGCAGCAGAATATTAGGCCTCAACAGACAGGGCCTTGGCCACAACAAGGAGGACCTTGGCCACCACAAGGGGGTCCCTGGCCACAACAAGGAGGGCCTTGTCCATAGCAATGAGGGTTTTGGCCACAACCAGGAGGTCCTTGGCCATATTAGGGAGGGCCTTGGATGTACCTAGGAGGGTCCAGTAGCATAGTGCAAGCCGGATGCACCTATGAGCGCTTCCTGGCGCATAGAACCCCACACTTCACTGGAGTAGAGGATCCACTTCAAGCTGGAAAATGGATCAAAGACCTGGAAAGAACATTTGAGGTGTGTGGATGCACCGAGGCACAACAGGTACTCTACGCCAGCTATCTGTTGCAAGGTACCGCGTCTGATTGGTGGGATACCAAGAGGGTGATGCTGGAATCAGAATTGGGATCTTTCGCTGCTGTGACCTGGCAGCGCTTCAAGAAGGAATTTAACGACCGCTTCTTTCCCGCATCGGTAAGGAAGCAGAAGGCAAGAGAGTTCTCAAATTTGGTCCAAGGGGGCGCGACAGTGGAACAGTACGCCCGGAGATTCCTAGAACTTGGGCGATTTGCTCCCCACCTTATCGCCACAGAGGAGATGCGAGCTGATCATTTCCAGGAGGGACTATGCCCTGATATACGCCGTATGGTGGTCAGCCATCGAATATCCACTTTTCAGGAATTAGTGGATGTGGCCACCCTTGTGGAGCGAGAAAATAATCTGAGTATGGGCTCCCCTCCAGGACATAAGAGGCGGAGTTTTTCTGGTGAAGGAAGCAGTTCGGGTTCGCCTTAGAAATTTGTTCAGCGGACCGAAACTCAACCTCAAACGTCCTCAGGTGTTCGTATGGGAGGACGGGTGCCAATTTGTGGAGCATGTAATACAGCTCATGAGGGCGAGTGTCGGCTGAGTAGTGGACCCCAGTGTTACCGGTGCGGCCAAGTGGGACATATTGCTCGGGAGTGCCCCGTCAGAGTTCAAGGAAGCCGTGGAGGTAGACACGGTGGAAGAACCAATCTGAGACAAGCAGTGCAAGCCCGGGTTTATGCTGTCACACCCGGAGAGGTGGATGATGAGGCGCTAGCGACCCATGATGCTGGAGTAATTACAGGTATGGATTAATTTAATTTTAAGTCGGATTTAATTTTTGGGTATATTTGGTTTCTCCTTTGCTTTTTGGATTTCATGGGTTAATGTGTTGGTTCAGGAAGAGTCCGTTTGTATGAGTTTTATGCTTGCACTTTGTTTGATTCCGGTGCATCACAGTCGTTTGTATCTTCCACTTTTGCTCGGGTGTGTAATTTGGTCACGGAACCGTTGCCGAAGTCTATGGTAGTGACTCTACCCGATGGTGAAATGGTGTGGTGTTCCAAGGTTGCTTTGGGATGCCCGTTAAATTTTGATGGAAGGTTCTTGGATGCTGATTTGGTGGTGTTTAAGCTGTTGGGTTTTGATATCATCCTCGGGATGGATTGGCTATACCGATATTCTGCGAGTATTAATTGCAGAAGTTGGATAATTAGCTTTCAGCTTCCAGATGGTGATTGTCTGGAATTTGCGGGGAGTAAATTGAAAGAAAAGCTGGTAATTATATCGGCAATTCAAGCAAGAAGGGAGATTGCATGGGGAGCGGATGCATTCTTGGTTCAGATGGTGTCCACGCCGTCCGAGGAGAAGTCTTTGGCAGACATTCCAGTTGTGGAAGAATTTCCCGATGTGTTTGTGGATGACTTGCCCGGACTACCCCCTGTGCGGGAAATGGAATTTGTTATAGACTTGGAACCTGGAGCGGCTCCTGTGCATAAAGCTCCTTATCGCATGGCACCGGCTGAATTAAAAGAGTTGAAAACTCAGTTGCAAGAGCTGGTAGAGAAGGGATTTATTCAGCCTAGTACTTCACCGTGGGGTGCACCAGTTTTGTTTGTTAAAAAGAAAGATGGAACCCTCCGTATGTGCATAGATTATCGGGAATTGAATAAGGTGGCAATCAAAAATAAATATCCTCTCCCGCGGATAGATGATTTATTTGATCAGCTTCAAGGAGCAGTTGTGTTCTCTAAAATTGATCTGAGGTCGGGATACTACCAGCTGAGGATCAGAGACAAGGATGTGCCTAAAACTGCCTTCAGGTCGAGGTATGGGCATTATGAATTTAAGGTGATGCCGTTTGGGTTAGCTAATGCCCCTGCTGCTTTCATGGATTTAATGAATCGAGTATTTCGACCTTATCTGGATTCCTTTGTGGTAGTATTCATCGATGATATTCTGATTTAATCCCGAGATGTTGAAGAGCACGTGTATCATCTTCGCCTGGTACTTGGGAAATTGACAGAACACCAGTTGTACGCCAAGCTCAGCAAGTGTGAATTCTGGTTGGAAGAAGTTAGATTTCTTGGGCATGTTTTAAGTTGGGGGTTGATCTTGCAAATTTCGAGGACGAAATTTGTTTTTAAGGGGGGGAGGATGTGATGACCCGCTTTCGCATGTATTTTCGCTGAAGGGTTGTTTTTATTTTAATTAATATATTAGTTTATTTATTTTAATTTATTGCATTTTAAAATTGGTTTTTAATTTATTTGATGTTGTGTTTTATTTATTTTAGTCGTTTTACGGTTTTTTAATCTCATTTCGGCGGATTTGTTTTGTTTTCCCGGAGTGAGGATTGGACCTCATTTCTTTCCTACATCTCTTTTTTCCTTTTTCCTTTTTCCCTTTTTCTCTTTTCTTTTTCTTCTTTCTTCTTTCTTTTTCTTTCTTTTCTTTTTCTTCTTCTTTTTCTTTCCTCCCTGTGTCGACTCCGTCTCTCTCTCTCTCTCTCTCTCTCTCTCTCTCTCTCTCTCTCTCTCTCTCTCTCTCTCTCTCTCTCTCTCTCTCTCTCTCTCTCTCTCCTCTCCCACGCTGTAAACCACCTCACCCCTCAACCCACCATCGTCCGGCCGCCGTGCGGCACACCGCCCCCCCCGGCCGAAGCCTCTTCCTCCGGCGCACCTCCCCACCAAATCCCAGCCCCATCCGGCCAGCCGTTTGGCCGGAAAACGCCCTTGAAGCCCCCACGGTTTTTGCCCCGATCAGCCGCCGTCGCTCCACCTCTGGCCACCACCTCTTCACCACTTCATCATCGGTCCCTTGCCATCCTAACCCACCCATTTCCGGCTCCAATAGTCACCGTAACAACTCCCACGAGCTAGCTTTCCATTTTGGGAAATCCAGCCATCAACCTCCATTTCCGCCGCCACCCACAGCCAACCACCACTTCCAATAGCTTCATAATCATCCTTAGACCATTCCCTATCAATCCCAAGCCCTGGTTTGTCCCCGTTCAAAAGTGGGTATTTTACAACCCAGGGCCACAGTGAATTTTCACTGTTACGTTGCTTTTTCTCCGCCGTTTGCAATGCCGCGAGCTTTCTAAAAATACCATATAGCGCTGTAAGTATTTTCCAAACCCTACTTTCAGATTTAAATATATTTGCTCATTTAATAAATATTTATCTGTTGGTTGGCTGATTACGGACTGAGTCCGAGGAGTTCGGGGGTCGGATGGGTTGTGGACGGAGTGCTTGGTTTTGTTGATATATGTTTGTTGATTATTTTTGTGCATTGATATGGCATTTACATGGTGCATGCACGTGTGTTTTTAATTAATTGAGAAAAGCCTGTTTTATTGGCGTAAGTGGACTTACGGGTGCGTGTGTATCACGACCCCAAGCCGGGATGGGGTATTATCTCGGTGGAGCTCCTCTGGTTACTCGGGAGTGGAATAAACTGAGTGATGTCCCCTGGGATGTTGCTGGGCGACGACGGGAGCAGGGGCTAGGGGATGCTTGGCTACGAATGCGCCGGGCGCGGAACCGGGCATCGCCCTACGCACCGACTCCGTGGCCCTTCTCTGGAGAGGGCTAGAGGATGCTTGGCTATGAACGCGCGGGGCGCGGAACTGGGCATCGCTCGTTAGGTGTCACATGCGTGGTGGTACTCGGCGGTGTGGCACTGGAGCCAGGGTGTGCGGATGACCCCTAGGGGAGGTCATGGTGCATACGGATAAACTGGATAATGGTTTGAGATGGTTATAGGCCAAATGTGACTTTTGGCGTGATATTTGGAAAGGGTTTGTTTTTTTGGGCCAAATGGGATTTTTGGCGTGCGTGGAAAAATATGTTTTTATGGGTTTGCGCATTGGCATCACTTCATGCATTTTGTTTGAGTTCTATATGCTTTTATCTGGTGGTGTTTGGATCTTACTTACCTGCGGTACCATTTTTGGTTCCGTAGATTTTGGTGCAGGATTCGAGGATGAGGAGGAGGAGGCTGAGCTAGAGGATGCGGCTCCGCCGGGTTGCTGATGTTATGTTTTGTATTTGGTTTTAAATCTATGTTTGTATTTTGTAATATTTTATTTATGTATGTTTTAAACAGGTTGTATTATATTAAGAAAAATTCTGGTACTTAGTTATATGACTTTCGTTATCCGCTGCGTGTTTCTTTGTGCACATATGTTTCTTTTGCACACACTTGGCACTCGTCGTTAGGGTGGTGACCCGGGTTGTCACCATCCAGACGTCTCGATTTCCCCGTGTCCGTGCGTGGGGATTTGGGGGCGTCACCCCAAAGTTATGCTACAACTATCACATTATTCTTCGGGCATAATCAAGCTACTTGGGTGAAATTCGTAGATCCTAAGAAGAGGATTATCACCTTGCAATTCTTTGCATACGTGTGATTCATTTTATCAATATATGAGGTTTTATTCAACTTTATGCAATTCATGAATTGGAGTTGAATTGTTTATCATTGTGTTCAAGTTCTTGAGTGTTTGTATATTTTCTATCTTGTTCATCCATATTTTCTTGCACCAATTCCTTCTCCCCAAACACTCCATACGCCCACCATAGTGCATTCCCACTTATCGTTTTTGGCCATACTTCCCAAAACACCATTCTTCCATTCTCCAAGAGCCTAGCCACCCATCACTTTACGTATAGGGATTCCTAAACTTTAGGAACCCTAATTGCTTTTCCATACCCTAATTCACCATTCTTCCATTGCTATTCCTTCATCTTTGGTGATTGATCTTACTTACCATATTTGATTCCTTAAATCTTGGACTCATCCTAGAACTACTCAATCATATTATGCATCCACTCCATCTTGCCATGACCGAACCCATCATCTCCTAAATTCACTCCAACAATTTAGGAATCCTTCTTCCATCCAAACCCTAGCCTATCTACACTCCAAACCCTAATCACACACCAAAGTGGCACCAACCCTAGTGCCTTCCACCTAGCCATGTGGCCCGTCACATGCATTGAAGTTCCATGGCTTCATTCAACTTTTCCATCATCTCCATAGACCAAACCAGCCCTAGACACCTAACCTCACTTCACCAAAATTACCATCATCGCCATTATTGCGCAACAACCAAGCAAGGGGCCTTAGGCATTCAGTCATCACAAGGAGAACCAAGGTGAGGGCAACATAGTGTTTTGGGACTTGACTAAGGTCCTCAACATTAACTGGTGCTTTCATTGAGAGATATCTTGCTTTGTGATTTGAGCACTTCTCACTTCTCCAAAAGGTAAACAATGCATTAACTTGAAACTTTGTGAATTGGTTGGAGGAATTCCTTGTGGATTCCATTGATTATTTTGAATTGTGAACTTGAAATTGAAGCTTTGGGGTTGAGGAGGAGGACGTAGTAGTGTTACTTGAAGGGTTGGCCACCCTTAAAGGTGGAGGAGCCGTGGTTGGACCTTCGAGCTTGTGTAGGGGTTGCCCACCCACGAAGGTGAACAACTCAAGGTTAGACTTTTGAGGCTTGTTCCACCATCCAAGAGAGTCCAAGTTGCTACCCAAGCTTCACCAAACAGAAAATTTTAGTTTGCAAGTTGTTCACGCCAAGAGTTTGCAAGCATCATGTCCGGAAGCAATTTAGAGGCCGAGGGAAACAAGAGTTCCAACTGGGAACGTATTGAGATGCTTGAGGGGCATACTACAAAAGTCGTGGACGTTCTTGGTGAGGTCAGCACTACTATGGCCAAACTAAGGATGGCTTTGAATGCTAGTAGCCGTGAGAGTGAAGAAAATATGAGAGCCATGGATGCCATGAGGAGAGAAACACGCAAAAGTATAGAGAGACTTGAGAGAAGACTTATTGAGGGTCGAGAGCAACATCATGAACCGAATGGACAAATGTCACCCTTTAGAGCCATTGGGATATAGTTGGTCATGATGCAGTTCAAGCGGGTCTAGACTTTTTTAGAACTGGTGAGATGCCAATAGGGTTGAATCATACACTCATTGCTCTAATTCCCAAGATAAATTCCCCTAGATCAGTTAATGATTATAGGCCAATCAGTCTTTGCAACGTTTGGTATAAACTAATTTTGAAGGTTTTCGCAAATAGGTTGAAATTAGTGTTACCAGATGTTATATCTTGGAACTAAAGTGCATTCTTACCTGGCAGACTAAACACAGACAACATCATGGTTGCTTATGAGCTCCTCCATACTATGCAATCTAGGCAAAAGGGAAGAGAAGGCAGCATGGCTATCAAGCTAGATATATCTAAAGCATATGATAGAGTGGAATGGGAATTTCTGCAAACAATGCTCACTAAGCTAGGATTCAGTGACAAATGCAGGAAACTAATCATGGCTTGTGTTAAATTTGTTTCTTACTCAGTAGTTGTGAATGGGATCCCAGGAGACATCATTTGGCCAACAAGAGGATTAAGGCAAGGGGACCCTCTTTCCCCTTACCTTTTCCTTCTTTGTGCAGAAGGATTGAGCACCCTTCTAAAGCAGAAGGTCTCATTAAAGGTGTAGCTGCTACAAGTGGAGGCAAAAGAATCAACCACCTTTTGTTTGTTGACGATTGTGTGATGTTTTGCAGGTCAAAGGTAGAGGAATGGACCATCAATGTCCATTTGTTAAAAATCTATGAAGTAGCATCTAGACAAACCTTGAACTGGCAGAAAACCTCCATCCTATTTAGCTCAAAAACTAATGCTACTGCAAAAGAGTGCATTTCCCAACATGCTGAAGGTGTAATATGTGACAACTACAATGAATATTTGGGTTTGCCCACCATGGTAGGAAAATCCAAGTATAACACATTTATTGGCCTAAAAGAAAGGATTTGGAAAAGGATAAATAGTTGGAAGATCTCATTTCTATCCTCTGCAGGGAAGGAAATCATGATCAAAAGTGTACTGCAAGCCATACCAGCTTACACAATTAGTGTATTTAAATTGCCAAAGATGCTTCTCAAAGAAAATGAAACTATGATTGCAAAATTTTGGTGGAACCAGAAAAAGGAAGGTAGGGGTATTCATTGGAAAAGCTGGAACAAACTTGGATTAGCAAAGGGCATGGGGGGCCTAGGATTCTGTGATCTCAATTGCTTCAATAGAGCTCTATTAGCAAACAAGGGTGGAGAATTTTACAGGAACCCTCATCATTGATGGCTCAAATATTCAAGGAAAAGTACTTCAAAACATGCAACTTCATGGAGGCACAAGTAGGCTACAGCCCATCTCAAATTTGGAGGAGTTTGATGTCAATGATGGATTTGATTAACGCTGGGTTTGTATGGAGAGTTGGTGATGGAAAGAGCATCAAAGTTTTGAAAGATAAATGGGTGCCTATACCTTCCACATTTCAGATCCAATCACCTATCAAGGTACTGGAGTCTAATGCAATAGTAGATGAGCTAATTGAAGGAGAAAGTAAGACTTGGAAAAAAGAGTTGGTGCAAGCCATTTTCAGACAAGAGGAAGCCCAATGTATTTGCAGTATACCTATCAGTATAAAGGGATGGATGATAGAGTAATATGGGGGCTATCGGATAAAGGGATATTTTCAGTAAAGAGTGCATACTTTACAGATCTGGAGAAAAAGAAACATAAGACAGGAGAAACATCAAATGGTGATCAAAATGAGAGGTTATGCAGGAAAATATGGAGATTAACAAACTTAGGTAAGGTAAAATAGTTTCTATGGAAAGTTCTAAATGGAATATTACCCACAAGAAGCAATCTCTTCAAGGGAATGATAGTTGATAACTCTACATGTCCTATTTGCAACAGAGAAGAAGAAACAACATTACATGTGCTTTGGGATTATCTTGCTTTAGTAGATGTGTGGGGTGAGGAATGTAGTCCAGTTAAAACATGGAGAAGGAATTATGCTGATTTCATGTCATTATGGTCTCATTTTCATTCTAAGTTGGAAGATGAAAAGCTTCACATACTAGCTGAGGTGCTTCATGGTTTATGGAGGAGGAGAAACGACATGGTTTTTGAGGGAAAGTTCAAAGGTCCTTCTATTTTGTTTCAGTTGGCAATACAGGATGTGGAGGCTAATATATGAAGGTAAATGTTGATGCAGCCATGGATACAAAAAAGGGAAGGATGGGAATTGGTATTATAGTGAGGGATTACAAAGGAGACGTTCATGCTGTAGTAGTTGCCCCCAAACAAATAGTCAAGAATGCTAATGCAACTGAGAGTTGCGCCATGCTTCATTCTATTCTCTTGTGCCTTAGACAAGTGCAACTGGAAGGCGATGCAAAGATGGTAGTGGAAGCAATCAATTCTAATACATACAACTCTTCATGGGATGGGCAAGTTATAGAGGACATCAAATCTATTGTGTCTGCACGGCCAAGGTGGTCGGTGTCTTTCTCGGGGAGAGAAGGTAACAAAGTAGCACATTTAGCTGCGAAATTAGCTTTATCTTTAAGTGCTGAATGTATATGGTTGGAGGAGGTACCAGTTGAGGTCCTCTCTATTGTTATTTCAGACAAATCTAGTATTGTAATGCCAGTTTAATGAAGTAAAGTTCCATTTCAAAAAAAAAATTGATCATTTCTTTTCAATTATTGTAGCTAAAAGCTACAAAATTTGCATTTGCCTAATTCGATGCAAGCGATTTTGACGTCAAACATCTAAAAAATGACTTTAACTATGCTTTTGCATATTCCGATAATAATGCTCTAAGGTTAGAGATCCACTTGCATACAGGCTACTTTTTTGGTTTAGACTGGGCCCCTATGTTTTAACAGCCCTTCTGTCAGTTTTTTTTATTTATTTTTATTTTTATTGTAGTTGTATTTTTATGTATTTGCAGGATTTTTATTTTATTTTAGTTTAAAAATAAAAAGAAATAGGCTATTGGACTTGATGTCCATGGCAAATTGGCAATAATATCCCACTCCTTCAAAGGAAGGTGGGTGTTTGTACTTCTCCTCCTTAGGGAGAGGAAGTGTGGTTGTACTTGTCCTCATTGGGAGAAAGGAGCATGTTTTTACCTCTCTTATTTTGGGAGAGGTTGTATAGCTTTGTTTTAACAGAGCACTTTATCTATTGACCTTTGTCAAAAGAGAGTTTATAGAAGTTAAGACAATGTACGTCGCAAAGAAATTTGTTGGCGAAGAAGCCCCTAACAAATGAGTAGTTTGGCTAGTCTAGATAAATTAGGAGCATCGGTATTTTATATATCCTCCTTACTTCTTTCTTCTTTTCTTTTCTTTTCTCTTTTTATTTTTTTATTTTAAATTTTAAAGAGTTAGGGCCACCTGCTCAAGAGTGACTCCTCCCCTATTTTATTAATAATCAATTATGGCGGAGGAAATCCGTAGTTACAAATCAAGCATCTAGGATTTACATAACAAAACGCCCAACTTGCCAAAAAAGTCCAACCAAAACAAATAAAAACAAGAGTAAAAAAACATCAAGCAAAAATAAAACAAAACAAAACAAACTAAAATAAAGCGAAGGCATCCTAGAGTAATCCATGCGAATTAGCCCTCGCAGCACTTGGGGAGTCTCTGACAAGTGGGAAAAAACCGAATCAACACCAGAAGCCCCATGCTTTGCCAATCAATCTGCAACTTTATTTCCCTCATGAAATACATAGTGAATTGAGCAAGTCATGGAACTTGTAATGTCTAGAATTTCCTCCTAGAAATTCTCCACATCCCACATGTAAGACCCATGCGTAGTACTTAAACCCAGGCCCAGGTCTAATTTTACCTAAGAACCAACTATGTCATTCCAGGTAAGGCTTTAAGCCTTCAATTTTCCTTTTTCCTCCCGTTGGTTTTTTTTCCCCCTTTCCCTGTCTGATTTTCAGTTTCTATTTTTGCTCTGCATTTCACTTTCTCATCTCTTTTCCTTTGTTCTCAAAAATCTTCACTCATCAAACCCTCTCTCCCTCTCTTGCGCCCTTCATTTCTTCTATGTTTTTCTTGCTACATTTCTGGAAGCAGAAGTTTGGATTCGTTCGTCCACTCCACACGCAGGTAACCTCCCTCTAAATCCCTTCTCTTTTTCTCTTCTTTTCATATAGCACATGGTTTCACCTTTCGATTGGAAATTTCAGGAATTGAGTTCCCAATTAAGTTATTCAATGAATTAAGAATAATTAAAATACCGGATTTGTGCAAGAAAATACCGACACTCTACTGTTCGTCAAATTTGAATACTTCTTCTGTTAGTAACCTTGCTTCACTTTAATTTGCATTTAAAATTAATTTTTGTTCATCATTAATCATTTAATGTTTTTCTTTAGTTTCTTTGTTCCTTCTGCTATTATTTTAATTTATCTCCTTATGGAATCGACACTCCAAAGCTATGTTACCACTACCTCATTATGTTTTGGGCATAATCAAGTGTGCAACTCGTGCTTCTACCCATGTTTTCTTGGGACTTAGGTGCTGCGTTTTGGGTAGCTATGAGTCTCTTGATTGTGTCATCAAGTGTGATTAGGTACAAAATCTAGAATTTTAAAGCGCCCCTTAGCATTTTTTTGTGTATGTTAAAATGG
The DNA here is from genome assembly GCF_018687715.1 of Carya illinoinensis. Classification (NCBI taxonomy): domain Eukaryota; kingdom Viridiplantae; phylum Streptophyta; class Magnoliopsida; order Fagales; family Juglandaceae; genus Carya; species Carya illinoinensis. The sequence continues at coordinate 21,820,006 of NC_056757.1, forward strand.
TAGATTTTTTTTTGGGGGGGGGGGGGGTATGTTTGGATGACTAGATTTATAATGTTGTGATATTATTTGTACGTTATGGACTGAGTGAAAGGTTGGGTTGTTGGAGCTCTTTCGTGGTGGAGTTTGTTGGTTTCAAAGTGGTTTGTGGGATGTTGTGCATTAGGTCGATTATGGGAATGTGATAAGAGTTGTGCAAAGGTTTGGGGGGTTAAATTAAGTGACAGTATAGATTATTATTATTTTTTTACTATTTTAATGATTGAATCCAAGCTGTTTTTGAGTTTATTTTTGGGTGTTGGGATGGTTTATTCGGAGGATTGAGTGTTGAAGTGTGTTGGACTAGTTGTGTTGGAACTGTTTTAAGACACATGGATGTTTGTTCTTATGGTCGTTGGTTGGTTGTTGGGGTTGTTTGTTTGCAGGCTGTCCCATGTACTTATCTGGTTATAGGCTTGATTTATTTTAATCTCGTGGAGGTGGAATATTTGTTAGCTGAGTCTTGTGCTAGTATGTGGGTATTGACTTGTGAATGAACTTTTTCTGATTAGGTGTTTGTGACACTACTAGATGAATTCAAAACGTCGATAATGCGCTACCAGAGTTAGGTAAGTGAGGTTCCTATGCTAGGTTTTATACAAATATTTGAGACTGAGGTTGACTTTATGAAAACTTTGCATGTTTTATCATGAAATGAGAATTTGGAAAAAAACAACCTTGGTTATTTCTTTGCATTACTCATGAAATTGGTATGAAAATGGAAAAATATTTTCTAACATTCATTGTCTAGACATGAGCCATATATTTTGTCATGCTATCTTTGAAATGTGAAAAAAAATGATATGAAAAATATGAAAATTTGTGCATTTATTTAGAAAGATGTCCAACCTTATTTTTCAGTATGTGAGAAAGATCTAAATATTTTTGGTACTCTGTTTTATTCTGATATGACATCTGAAAATCTTTGGCATGGTATACTAATTGTGTATCCAACTCTGTCTCTGCTTTGCTCTGCTCTACTCTGTTCTGTTTGGGTTGGTACCAACTTCTCGTCTCTAAGTGCACCCACTTTGGGAACAAAGTGGATATTATGTTATCTTTCCTGTGTGCACACTCAAGATTCTGAGAATAATAAAAGAAAGATTTCACCTCTGTCTCTACTCGGTTTGGCCGCCAGGATTTAGCACAACCAGACCACAGGGGTTAAACATGGTCTTTGCTTTGTGAGAAGCTCTGTTTTGATGTGATGATGATGCTCAGATTATGTTATGCCAAAGTATCTTGGTTTTGATATGTCATAAAAACTATCACTCTATTATGTTTGAAAACATGTTTTGTTTTAATTAATAACTCTAGAAAATATTTATTTTTGCATGATGTATTCCGTAAATGCTCATGTTTGCATGATAATATATGTCTCTTGTTTACTGAGTTGTTCATAACTCATCCATTTATCTTCCTAATATTTTTCATCTAATATTAATGACCCAGTTGGGGATCAGGAATAGAATTTGGAGCTTTGCTAGCTATGGAATAGGTGGTCGAGTAGCTAAGGTTACTAATGTAATTGGAAGAGTTTAAATTGAATATTTGGAGTCTTTATTATTATTTGGATATTTGAGACTTATTAAATTTATTATACTAGTAGGTTAAAGTTAGTGGAAGATTGTGGAGAAAAGGCTTTATGTTAATTATTTCTTTATGCTTTATTGTCTTTATGATATGAAGTTGACAGAGATAGTTGTATGAATGTTTTGAAATCGTTGGTATTTTATTGTATTGGGAGACCCAATTATAGATGACAAGTAGTAATTCCCCAACCCTCTCGGGTTCGGGGCGTTACACCACTTCTTTTACTCCTCTACCAAGAAATAGCAGTCATAGAGTCAAGTTCAATTTCCACATAATAAAGAGCAAAAGATTTACAAACCTGGAGCTCATTAAAAAGAGCTAAGAGCTCAATCTAATTATTAGAACCTGTAACAATGAAAGAAGAAAAAACATGAATTAACGTACCATGATCATTTCTAATAATCCCACCCACACCTGAGGCACCCAGGTTGCCCAAACTACCACCATCTGTATTCAGTTTAAACGTACCAGCAGCTGGACGTTGTCAAGCAATAGCTTTGCATTGCCGAACGGGAGGGAACACAGGCTGGGCATGCAAACGCTCTAGTACCTGCAAATCAAAACAAGAGATATGAGAACTATTATTCATATCATGACATATAAGACTAATCCACCGACGAGTAAAATGAATAATATATGTGGCAGATTAAAGCATCCCTCCATATGTGCCAAACAGCACCTCCACTAGATTCTCCAAGTAAGAACAAGCTTAATCCCCACAATTATGCCAACTTGAGACGATGAGTTCACACTGTGAAACCAAGTCTACACCACTATCTTTCCAATTACAACCAATTGGAATACCAAAAATAGCATCAAAATGATGCCAAACCGTGCTCACAATTTCACCTACAAACAAAACATGATTCTAATCTTCATATTGACCGTTAGAACAACAATCACAATGAGAAATAATAGGAATGCCAATGCTGGGAATATGATGATCCACACTCAAGGCCATATTCAAAGCTTTCCACATATTGATGGACATTTTAAGAGGAAGACTCTTGTGCTACATCCAAGATTGCCCTTCAAGAGTGTCATCCCTAATATGAACACAACCCCAAGCCGACTTGGGAGAAAACATGCCGTTATCATTTTTGGTCCCAATCAACACATCCAAGGTTTGTTCTTACAAATATCCTCTAAAATGTTGGCAAAATTTTCCTAGCCCACTAATCGGAGAATAAGATCCACATCCCAACTATTTGATAGTTTGCAATCCTTAACTTTAAGAAAAAGATTACCCACAATTTGCGTATCATTAACTAGAGGGATGCAATCCTGCCATTTGTCATACCAACAGAAAACATTGACCAACTTTAGGCGCCACTTAGAATTATTCAAGACCAAAGGAATGGTTTTAGCAATCATTTTCCAAAACCTTGTACTCTTTTGTTGTATCAATGAGGGTCCAAGGCTTAGCACCTGTGACGCCCCCAAATCCCCACGCACGGATAGGGGAAAATCGAGACGTCCGGATGGTGACATCGCAGGTCACCACCCTATCGACGAGTGCCAAGTGTGTGTAAAAGCAATAAATGTGTACGAAGAAACACGCAGCGGATAGCAAAGTCATATAACTAAGTACGAGAATTTTTCTTAGTTTAATACAAAGCTGTTCAAAACATACATAATAAAATATTACATAACACAAATATAGTTCAAAGCCAAATACAAAGCATAACCCAACTCAGAACTCCGGCGAAGCCACATCCTCGGGCTCAGCCTCCTCCTCCTCCTCGAACTCTGCACCAAAATCTACAGAACCAAAAATGGTGCCGCAGGTAAGTAAAATCCAAACATCACTAGATAAAAACATATAAAACTCAAACAACATGTATGAAAGAAAAGCCAATGCACATGACCCGTAAAGCCACATCTTTCCATGCACGCCAAAAACCCATTTGGCCCAAAAACATATCGATTAAAACCAAGCCTCGCCATTATCCCAGATAATGGCCCAAAACCACCATTTTCCCAGAAAATGGATCACAAAGCCTCAATGCCAAATCTCGCCATTTTCCCAAAAAATGGCCCGCATCCGAAAACCATAAAAACGATCCAATTATGCATGCACCATCGTCTCCCCTAAGGATTATCCGCACACTCTGGCTCTGTGCCACACCGCAGGTAACGACTACGCGTGTGACACCTAAATGAGCGATGCCTAGACTCATGCCGAGCGCGTACCTGACCAGGCCATCCTCTAGTCCCCGCCACTCTAGGGACCACGGAGTCGACACGACAACGTTACTGTATCATGCGATCCGGTCGTCTCCTTGTGACAACCCAGGGGACGTCACTCAGTATTATCCACTCCTGAGTGACCAGAGGAGCTCCACCGAGATAATAACCCATCACGGTTTGGGCTCGTGAGACACACGCACCCGAAACTCATTTACGCCGATAAAATTGGGTTTTTCTCAAATAAATACACATGCATGCACCATATAAATGCAATATCAATGCACAAAACAATCAACCAACCATAAATCAACAATCCAAGCAACTCCGTCCTCAAACCATCTGACCCCTGAACTCCTCGAACTCAGTCCGGAATCAACCAACCAATAGCAAATATTTATTGAATGAGCAAAATATATTTAAATCTAAAAGTATGGTTTGGAAAATACTTACAGCGCTATATGGTATTTTTCAAAAGCTCGCGGCGTTGTAAACGGCGGAAGAAAAGCAACGTAACAGTGTAATTTACACTGTTTCTGTGGGTAATAAATTACCCACTTTCGAACGGGGACAAATCAAGGCTGTAAATTGATAAGGAAAGGTCTTGAGATATTTATGAAGCTAAGGGAAACAAGTTTTGGCCGTGGGTGTTGGTGGAAACGACGGTCGAAGGTCAAAAAGGGGCTGAATCGTGTTGAGCTCATGGAAGCTGCTCTGGCAACTGATCGAGGCTGAAAATGGGTGGGTTAGGTCAGCAAGAGGTGGGGGAAGAAGCTGTGAAGAGATGGTGGCCGGAGGTGGTGCGACGGCGCAAGAATCGGTGAAAATCCGTGTGGCTTGGAGGAGCTCGTGGTGGCTAACGGTGGCTCGGATGGAGGTGAAACTTGGTGGGGATGTTCACCGGTGAGAGGGCAAGAAAACTGGGTGGGTGGTGTAGGCCACGCCGCTGACGAGCGGCAGTTTTGGGCTGCGAAAGCAACTAGCGACGGGGGAGAAAAATAGGGCAGGTGCTGTGACTTCAAGGGGCTCGTGGGGGCTAACGGCTGGTCCGATGGCTCTAAAAATTGGTGGGGATGATCTCTGGTGGAAGGGGAAGAGAATGGTGGTGGTGGTGCACTAAACGGTGGCCGGGCGCCAGAGAACTGGGCGGTCAAAGGGGCGGCGACAGGAAGGAGAAAAGAGAAGGAGTAGCGTGCAGGGAGAGAGGAACCGGGGAAAAAGAAGAAGAAAAAGAAAGAAAAGAAGGAAAAGAAAAAGGAAAAGGGAAAAAGAAAAAGAGAAAAGAAAAGAAATGAGGTCCAATCCTCACTCTGGAAACCAAAAACAGATCCGCCGAAACCGATATTAAAAACCGTAAAACGACAATATAAATTAAACACAACATCAAATAAATTAAAAATCAATTTAAAATACATTAATTTAAAATAAATAAACCAATATATTAATTAAATTAAAAACAATCCTTCAGTGAAAATACACGTAAAAGCGGGTCATCACAGCACCCACACACTTGCCCTTAAAAAAATTGGCCCATAGAGAGTTACCTTCGAGAAGATTCCAAGCAAATCTAGTGTGAATCGCTTGTTGCATATCATCAAGATGCCTTAGACCAGACCCACCTTCCTCAACTGGACAACAAGTAGAATTCTAGGCCACCCATTTTTTCTTACCTTTACCATTCGCCTCCCTCCAGAAAAAAGTGCTCATCATACGATGTAGAGCTTTGATAATGGATTGTGGTACCTATAAAACATCAAAGAGATGAAGGGCCATACTAAAAAGAACATGTCTTAATAAGATAAGTCTGCTACCTGCAGAAAGAAGTTTCATCTTCCACCTCAATATTTTCTTCTAGACTTTGGACACCATATCTTTCAAATGCACCTATTTGAGCCGACCCAAGATAACAGGCACGCCAAGATATTTACAGGGGAAAGATCCTTTCAAAAATCCTGTCTTCCATAATAGCGAGCTCTCACGAGCTATGAGAATTTTTGAGAGCAAAAGATGGCAGATTTAGATTGATTTATGCATTGACCTGACCGATTTTCATATTTATGAAGTACTACTAATAGTTCCCTGATGGCTTTCAAGCCTCCATTGGAAACAAGCACCACATCATCAGTGTACATAAGATGAGAAATTATAGGCGTACCTCAGGCTTGAGAAAATTGACCAAATTTTTTGGCCTCCACACTTTGTTTGATCAATCTAGAGAGAACCTCTTGTACAATAATAAAAAGATAGGGTGAGAGTGGGTCTCCCTAAAGCAATCCATGGCCTCCTTGAAAAAAACGTTTGATGATACCATTCATCATAATAGAATACCAACGAGTCAACATACAAGGTCTAATAAGATCACAAAAATGAGGAGAGAAACCAAAGTAGCAAAGACCCGCCAGAAGAAAAGATCAATTTACTCGATCATAAGCCTTCGCCATATCCACTTTAGTCATGATATTTCCACTATGAGCCTTCTTATTAATGGAATGAACCATTTTCTGTGTAGACCTGTCAAGTGATTAACAATGATTTTAGAGCAGATTAAAACATCGAGCAGAGGGTAATAGGCCTAAACTTATCAAAACCAGAAGGTGGATCAAAACCAAAGCATCAATATTTTATCATTATCATCAATATTGGTTGCTAATCTCATCTTGATGTTTATGATATCCAGTTTTCCATCCCGTTCATCCTCTACTTGTCCTGACACAACTTCTATTATTCCGGGGGAAATGATATCTAGAAAAGAAAAATCTGTATTTATCTCCCATCGAGGTTCCTCAACATTTTCAAAAAAACTTTAATGCACATTTTCTTTTAGAGAACATTTTTCACCTTCTCATTTCAAAATCATGACATTTCAAAAGAGAACATTTCATACCTCATTACTTTAATAAAACATAGCATTTCATCATTATTAAAGCCATCATTAATATAACATAACAAATGGTATCATCACAACTCTCCGTTATGCAGTGTGAGCACTTGTCGATAATTGTAGTACAACTCATGTCATATGTAGACATCGTAACCGAATGCATTGGTCACATAACATTTCATCATAACATGACATTATAACATATGCACCCACTAACATTAGGTGCCATAAATGACATCGATCCAACATTCTCTAAAAAGAATCCATTTGAATCCCGTTCACAGCTTTTTGTCAACTTAGAAGTTAACACTCAATTTTTACTCACACTAGACTGGACAGAGGATTTCCACTAAGATAATTCTCCATCCTAGTTAGCCCTTGGGATCATGACAAAATTTACTTTCATACTATACTTAAAAAATATATTTCATAACGTGTGCATATGTAGTAAAATTTATGTGAAAATGACATTTATATGCAATATGAAAAAATGGTAAGAAGTTTCACATGTCATGTAAGCAAGTTACCAAATTATCAATAATGTATCATATGATGTCTCATGCTCAAAATGATATTTGTAATATGAATGTGGCGCTTATACAAGAATCATAAACAAATTATCTAAGAGTAAGTTAGAAGTTAATTCACAAACTTTTTGAAGGTTTGGAGAATTGGTGCGGCTGTAATCGAAGTTTTTCTAAGTTAGGTTTTGTACATTTGAGGAAGATGCTCATAATCAAAAGGGTTCGCCAATCAATATTTACAAAACTGCCCCTACATATACTTTGCAAAATTGACACTAAACTCCTAAATTTTCTAAGTTCACGAGCCTCATATATTCTATGTTCTAAATCTATATATTGAACTTGGAATTTCAATAATAAAAAGAACGATAAAGGAGGCTTTGAGAAGTAGTGTGAGGAAGTGAGGGGTGAATGGGGTTATTTATAGGACTCAAATGGAGGGAAGAGAGATGAAGGGGTGTTGGTCTTGGATGAATGAAAGTGTTGTGATTGGTGTGTGTGGGTAGTGGAGTGCTTGAGTGAATTTTCAGATTTTTCATTGCCTGGTTAGCTTAATAGTGACCTAAATCTTCATGATTAAATCTTGGAAATGAGGTATAAGAAGGCCATAGGTGTAGTGGGTTGCACATACATTGGTGTAGAAAAACAACAGAATCCAACGGTTTTGAATCAAAACTCTCCAGATTTTGATTCCATTCTTGTCCCTTCTTCTTAGTCTGTTTTGTGGGCATTATGACCATCATTCGAAAGCTTTTTCAATGTGACGCCCCCAAATTCTGCTTGGGATCGAACGAACATCTGAAGCGTCGGGACATGCAACACAAGATTACCTGCCCCCGTTCATGACATGTAAGATGCAATGTTACTAATATGAATCTAGCATTATACAATATTCGCAGTGGATAATTTTTTTTTCTTTAGCAACATTATGCACCAAACTAAAAATATTCCAAATGCTTGAAACATATTTCATACATAAAGGCATAGTAAACAGCCATGATCACAACACTAGTCCAAAATGGTTGAGATCAAAAGAGTACTGGAGATACAACTCTATAAGTACAAGTAGTAACGTAAGTTAAATGGGTCGTGCTACTGTGCCGCTTCCCTGTTACTCTTGCCTTTGACTGCCTAACGTGGCACGCCACGTATCACGGCACGTGGCATAATAATAATAATAATAATAATAATAATAATAATAATAATAATAAACACAAAACAGTCAGAAAGGGATGAACATATCATGAACACATTTGTGTAAAAACACATCGAGAAAACTCAAACCCAACAACCCTGTGACGCCCCCAAATCACCACGCATGGACACGGGGAAATCGAGACGTTCGGGTAATGACATCACTGGTCACCACCCTATCGACGAGTGCCAAGTGTGTGTATAAGCAACAAATGTGCACGAAGAAACACGCAGCGGATAAGCAAAGTCAGTAACTAAGTTCCAAAATTTTTCTTAGTTTAATACAAAGCTGTTTAAAACATATAGAATAGAATATTACAAAACACAAATACTATTTCAAAGCCAAATAACAAAACTTTAACTTTAACTTCAGCACCCCGGCGGAGCCTCATCCTCGGGCTCAGCCTCCTCCTCCTCATCATCGATCTCTGCACCAAAATCTACGGTACTAAAAATGGTGCCGCAGGTAAGTAAAATCCAAACACCACCAAATAAAAACATATAGAACTCAAACAATATGCATGAAAGGATGCCAATGCACAAACCCATAAAATCATATTTTTTTCCACACATGCCAAAAATCCCATTTGGCCCAAAAACATATCCTTTCCAAATATCACGCCAAAAGTCACATTTGGCCCATATCAAACTCAAACCGTTAACCAATTAATCTGTATGCACCATGACCTCCCCTAGGGGTCATCCACACACCCTGGCTCCAGTGCCATACCGCAGGTAATGACCACGCATGTGACACCTAAACGAGTGATGCCCAGTTCTGCGCCCCGCGCGTTCGTAGCCAAGCATCCTCTAGCCCTCGCTAGCGAAAGGCCACGGAGTTGGTGCATAGAGCGATGTCGGTTCCGCGCCCGGTGCGTTCGAAGCCAAGCATCTTCTAGCCCCCGCTCCCGTCGTCGCCCAGTGACAACCCAGGCGACGTCACTCAGTTTATTATGCTCCCGAGTGACTAGAGGAGCTCCACCAGAATAATAACCCATCCCGGCTTGGGGTCGTGATACACACGCACCCGAAAATCCACTTACGCCAATAAAACGGGATTTTCTCAAATTAAATAAAATGCACGCGCATGCACCATGTAAATGCGATTTCAATGCACAAAACGATCAACCAACCATAAATCAATAAAACAAGCAACTCCGTCCTCCATCCATCCGACCCCCGAACTCCTCAGACTTAGTCCGGAATCAGCCAACCAATAACAAATAATTATTGTATGAGCAAAATATATTTAAATCTAAAAGTAGGGTTTGGAAAATACTTAGAGTGCTATATGGTATTTTTAGAAAGCTCGCGGCGTTGCAAACGGCTGAAGAAAAGCAACGTAATAGTGAAATTTCACTGTGGCTGTGGGTTGTAAAATACCCACTTTTGAACGGGGAAAAACCAAAGCTCGGGATTGATAGGGAATGGTCTAAGGATGTTTATGAAGCTAAGGGAAGTGGAGTTTGGCCGTGGGTGGCGGCGAAAATGGCGGAGGAAGGGCTTAAATGCCCAAAACGGAAACTAGCTCGTGGGAGCCGTTCTGGCGACTGCTAGAGGCCGGAAATGGGTGGGTTAGGACGGCAAGGAGTCGGTGATGAAGTGGTGAAGAGGTGGTGGCCAGAGGTGGAGCGACGGCGGCAGATTGGAGGTCGCTTGATGGGCTTTTTCCGGCTAAACAGCGGCACGGTTGGGGATGAAACTTGGTGGGGTGGTTCACCGGAGGGAGGGGAAGAAAACTGGGTGGGTGGTGTGCCGCAAGGTGGCCGGCGGCAGTGGTTCTGGGCGGAGAGAGGAAAACGAACGGAAAATGAACGGAAAACCATCATGATAGCTTCCATAGCCAAACATCGATTCCCTCCTCAATTTTGCACCATCCCATCGCACAAAGTTCTACCCTCCTCCACAAGTGCCTTCCATCACAGCAAGACGGCATAGCTTCTACCCTCCTCCACGAATAAATACCATCGCCGGTTCCCTCTTCATTGTTTGTTTATTTCTGGTAACCTCTACCAACTTCTCCCCATTGATGCTAAATCTATTCTCATCATAGGTGGACGTATGATGCAGAATTTTTTTCCCCAAAACACAAAGCGTTCGACTTGCTTCTTATGGGGTTCGGTTTGTTAAATTTCTTTTAGTCTAGAATCAACTTGAATGACTGTTAGTTATTCCTAGTTGTAGTATTTTGTCTGAGATTTCTATGCACTCGGTTTAGAAAATGTATGTTAGCTTGAATGAAAAAGGCGACAGGGGACTTAGTTTAGAAAATGTATGTTAGCTTGAATGAAAAAGGCGACAGGGGACTTGGTTTAGAGAAACTAAACCATTGTTTAACCTAGACTGAGTAATTTTTGTTCTTTGTAAAGGAAGATTACAAAGAATGTGCTTGCTGAAAACAGGTGGCAATTATATTTATGTTTCTATCTCTAGAAAGTTGAGAAACATGCTGCATGGTTTTAAAGGTTGAGAAACAGATTGCTTTTTGTTTTTTCAACTTTTTATTTTGTTCATTATTGGGCCATTAGGCTAAAGAAGCTCCACTTTTTTGCCGAGTACACCGTGGCCAATAGATCATGTCGAAAAATACTTGGCAGAAAGGTAGCTTATTGTGGCATCCCAATAACGTAGTATAGCTTCCTTGTCTTTATGAGAAACAAGCTGCATGGTGTTAAAATTTTTGAAAGTTAAAACATCCTAAGCAAACCTTTTTAACTAAGATGAAATATAGCACTAGATTTGTACACAACTTCAATTAAAAGGTGGCACCTTTACGTATGTTAAGTTTTTGCTCGCCGGCCAATGTATTATAAGGATAACTTGGAAAGTAATTTTGTGAAAATCTCTCTAATATTATTTTGCATTACAAGACATGTTTACATAATACAAGAATGTGGCTATTTAAGGAATATACAACCATAAACAAGACAACGGCTATTTACGGAATATATAGCCAAGAAACAGGGTTGCTATACAAACATTTTGACAGAGAGGAAATCACAGATGGGCGTGATTTATGTGGATTCCCTTACATGTATTCATACACATTTATAAGGAAAATTTTGCAAAAGGAAATGTGCCAGAATGCACATATCATTTTACCTTCAGCTGTTGTGGAGTGAATGGCCGTGTCGGGGGGGCTGAATTAGAAACAGAGCGGAGGGGGCCAAATACGAATTGGGGGTGTCGGTCAAAGGTGGAGTTTTGGTGTGGAACCAGCTCTCACAGGCATTTGGCCCTTGTATGGTGATCGGCGATGTGAGCCAGGCGGCAGGTGGATGGGTTTTTGGGTCCCCTGTTTCAGATTCCTTCCCATTTTTCAGCTTCTGTGTGGGGCCTTCTATTACCGGAGATGGGCTGAGTTTGGTTGTGGTCGGTGCTGTGATGTTGGGGGCTAGTGGATGGATGGGTTTCAGATTTCCTCTTAACAGCAACTGGGAAGGAGGGAGACACTACGTAATGGGAGAAGCCAAAGCAAGGGAAGGGGGGACACAGACACTGTGCGTAATGGGAGAAACAAAGCAGGCAGGAAGTTTTTTCTTTTCCTGTTTCACAAGCCTAGTTAGCACTACAACTCGTTTGCCATGTCGAGCGATCATCAAAAGCGGGCACAATCAGGCGGTAAGCTAGCTTTATTAAAGTTAAATACTATGCCATCATCGACGTCGCACCGTAGCTTAGTTGACCGTGTTCAGTTTGTCAGACTCCAATTCTCCTTCGGGTCTTGTAACAAGATCTACCATTCGAAGGGGGGAATGATAGTTGGGACTACCACAATGAGATTTGATTACAAATCTCAGTAAGTTAACAGGAAACTCTCACACAGGTTAATGATGCATGCATGGCAGTAAAAGCATGAATGCATAATTAAAGTTGCAAGTAAGCATAGCATAACTTGACATATAACATGGCATAACTAACATAACCTAAACTGAAATGTAAACTGAATTTTACTTGACATGACATGAACTTGAACTTAAAACATCACACGGACTAGCAACATAACGTGAACGTGAACTTGAAACATAACATGAACTTGAAACAAATCATGAACATGAACGTACATAATATAAACATGAACATAAACTTAACATAAACCTGAGCATAACATAACATGAACGTGAACTTGAGATATAATGTGAACATGAACATAACATAACATAAACTTGAACTTGAACATAATATGTCCATGAACATAACATGACATAAACGTGAACTTGAACATAATATAAACGTGAATATAGCATGATATGAACATGAACTGGAAACTTAACATGAACATGAATATAACATAACATGAACGTGAACATGATATGAACATGAACTTGAAACTTAACGTAAACGTGAACATAACATAACATGAACTTAATCTGAAACTTGACTTAACATGCACTTGATCTGAAACTTGACTTAACATAAACTTGGAATCTTGCTTCTTTACTTAACATGAGCTTGGACTTGAATTCTAAAAACCAAAATGATTCCACCAAACATTTCATCAAGAATATTGAACAATCAGAATAATTCCGCCCAACATAGTCCATCAGAGATACTCATACAATTAGAATGATTCCATTATAAGTATTTAAAACACGTACCCTAGTAATCAGAATGATTACACTAGGAGTACCTAGTAATACTCTGACAATCAGAATGATTCCATCACGAGTATTTTAAAACATGTGACGCCCCCAAAACCCCACGCACGGACACGGGAAAATTGAGACATCCAGATGATGACAACACGGGTCACCACCCTATCGACGAGTGTCAAGTGTGTGTAAAAGCAACAAATGTGCCAAAAGAAATGCGCAGCGGATAAAGAATGTCATAACTAAGTACCAGAATTTTTCTTGTTTAATACAAAGTTGTTCAAAACATATATGATAAAATATTGTAAAGCACAAATATTGTTTTTAAACCAAACAACAAAGCTTAAACTTTAACTTCAGCACCCCGGAGGAGCCGCATCCTCGGGCTCGGCCTCCTCCTCTTCCTCGAACTCTGCACCAAAATCTACAGTACCAAAATGGTGCCGCAGGTAAGTAAAATCCAAATATCACCAGATAAAAATATATAAAACTCAAACAATATGCATGAAAGGATGCCAATGCACAAAACCCATAAAATCATATTTTTCCACACACGCCAAAAATCCTATTTGGCCCAAAAACGAATCCTTTCCAAATATCACGCCAAAAGTTACATTTGGCCCATAACAAACTCAATCCGTTAACCAATTAATCCGTATGCACCATGACCTCCCCTAGGGGTCATCCGCACACCCTGGCTCTAGTGTCACACCGCAGGTAACGACCACGCATGTGACACCTAAACAAGCGATGCCCAGTTCTGCGCACCGCGCGTTCGTAGCCAAGCATCCTCTAGCCCTCACCAGCGAAGGGCCATGGAGTCGATGTGTAGAGTGATGCTCGGTTCCGCACCCCGCGTTTGTAACCAAGCATCCTTTAGCCCCCGCTCCCGTCGTCGCCCAGCGACAACTCAGGGGACGTCACTCAATTTATTACGCTCTCGAGTGACCAGAGGAGCTCCACTGGAATAATACCCCGTCCTGGCTTGGGGTCGTGATACACACGCACCCGAAAATCCACTTACGCTAATAAAACAGAATTTTCTCAAAATAAATAAAACGCACGTGCATGCACCATGTAAATGCGATTTCAATGCACAAAATGATCAACCAACCATAAATCAAGCAACTCCGTCGGAAAGAGGTAGGGGAAGAAGCTGTGAAGAGATGGTGGCCGGAGGTGGTGCGACGATGCCGGAATCGGTGAAAAATCGTATGGCTTGGAGGAGCTCGTGGTGGTTAACGGTGGCTCGGATGGAGGTGAAACTTGGTCGGGATGTTCACCGGTGAGAGGGGAAGAAAATTGGGTGGGTGGTGTAGGCCACGCCCCCAGCAAGGGCGGTTCTGGGCTGCAAAAGCAACCGACTACAGGGGGAAAAACAGAGCAGGTGCAGTGACTTCCAGGGGCTCTTGGCGGCTAACGGCTGGTTCGATGGCTCTGAAAATTGGTGGGGATGAACTCTGGTGGGAGGGGAAGAGAATGGTGGGGGTGGTGTACAACACAGCCGCCGGACGGTGGCGCAATGGGCGGCCGAAGTGGCAGCGACGGTAAGGGGAAAAAAAAGGGGCAGCGCGCGGGAGGGAGGAAACGGGGAAGAAAGAAGAAGAAAAAGAAAGAAAAAAAAGAAAAGAAGAAAAAGAAAAGGAAAAAGGGAAAAAGAAAAAGAGAAAAGAAAAGAAAAGAGGTCCAATTCTCACACCGGAAATCAAAAACAGATCCGCCGAAAACGATATTAAAAACCGTAAAACGACTAAAGAAATTAAAGACAACATCAAATAAATTAAAACCAATTTAAAATACAATAATTGAAAATAAAAGAACTATTATATTAAAGAAATTAAAAAGCGTCTTCAATGAAAATACACGTAAAAACGGGTCATCACATCCTCTCCCCTTAAAAACAAATTTCGTCCTCGAAATTTGCAAGATCAACCATTAGTGCCAAACAGATACAAGGTACAACTACGAACATATTTGAGAGATACATAACATCGACAACTCCCAACAAAACCAATAGTTATTAACTTCACACCATAAATTGCTAATATCGGCAACGCCTTTACTTTACCTTCCGAATTTTCATCCTATTCCAACCTCGGTAACCTAATAGCCACTTCCCGAAATTAACCATCAATAAATAAAATTTGCATGACCAAAAGATTAATCTCCCATTAAAACTTCGAATCACTACTAATTCCTCAAAATCGATACAAAATTTGAACTTTTAAAAATCTCCAAAAATCATGCTTTCGCGCGCACTCTGATAACTCACCAACATACATAAAGGCTATATCCTCAAAAATTAATATCATGAAGTACAAGCTCAATCCACACCTAACCACAAGAAAACGTTTACCACATTTCCATAGAAAATCATATACTTCCAAAAACCACAAATCTCCACTCATTTCTCAGTTGGCCATCGCTGCCCTAAACGAAAATCGACATTCCGCAAAAATACATCCATTGATTGATGACAGAAACCAGTACTAATCAACCTCCAGGCCCCAATTTGAAAACACATAACACCATCCCAAAATACACCTATCTCTTCTAAAGATAAGGAACATCTCCAAAAGGCCCAAGTCCTTCCCGGCCAACCAACGAGAGCACTTATAACTTCTATCTGATATCCCATACTTCAAACTCATTATAAACTACCATTGACATCACCTAGACATAATCAAAACGCTCTTGGTAACTCACCCACCTACTTGTACTCTCAAAAACTATAGTTTTAGCACAACTAATTCCTTCATAGCACTTCACAAATAAATCTCAAGACAGGCCATACTGTTTAAATCTTCAATCCATCAAAAACTATTAAACAACACTCATGGATCCTACTGCTTTATTACTTCATACACCACACATGGTGACCTAACGATCTCTTTCAAGTTAAATAACCATATCCCCAATTCTCCCAACTGGATACTTGATCTCCAAAGAAAAGTATAGACTCACCAATTTAAATTCCTATAACTTCAAGTCGCAATTAATTCTCAAGATGAATACAACAGTCGTTTCAAACCATCATCCCAATGGGTAACCCGATTCAACTGTACATTCCGTTCAACTTACCAAATGACCCAGAGCCAAAATCTCTTGAATTTAATATTATCACACAGATTCCTCTTCAACTCCTACCAAGCCAAAAATAGATGAGACTAGAACCAGCACTCCCCGAAATCCATACGCACTTACCATTAGTACTCATCGATCTCATGTACTCTTAGCCAACACCACAAATCATTCAAACGTACAAGTGATCCATTATTACATTTCCATCACCTGGACTTATATCCTCAACTCAACAAGAATCATTCCTGAATCTACTCAACTTATATCCTTAAATCAGCAACTAGCCATTGCTTAAAGTTTGGTACCGAGAATGACCTTAGACCTGCTAAGAATCCATTCCCAAAAATCTGCAGATCATATAGCCTCAAATTCAATCATATTTAATACCAACACAAAATCTACTATTTCCAACACCCTGATGGACCTATATCTTTCGAGTCGATAGAATCATTTCCTAAAATCTGCCACTACAACCTCGGGTTAATAGTAAATATTTTTCTAAACTAGCTCGATATATTCAATCCTCAAAGAAAAACACGAACTAGATCATTACCTCCAATTCTCAAAGGAATCTACTCTAGAAAAATTTTCATATCAATAACTCAACTCTAATCAACCCCATTTTAATGGTTACGAACTAATCACTCACTAGAGTAGATCAAGCTACAGCACTAAGTCTGTAAAACTAAGAACTCAATTCCTATTATAAATCAGTCCTTCAATTCTGCAATTCTAAAACCTTAAATCAAAAAAGAATCATCTTCCGGAATCTCTAAGATCAAAGAACTTACATCCCATAAGAGAAAAAATCGACTTCTCAAATCTTTCAAATTCTAAAACATTAATAGATAATAAATCATTTTTTGAAATTCTCAAGATTGGTGGCTTTAATCCGAAACATTCACCTTAAAAGCTTGTAAAATCTAAAGCCCTATTTGCCACCAAATTACTCATCCGAATCACGAAATCTAAAACTTGAAACTTAATTATTTCCCCCCCAAAGCTTGTCGAACCTAATACCTTAATTACCATAAACTTATTTTCCTAAAATCTATAAGGCCCCAAACTTTAAAACTTTAATGAAATTTCATAAAATCTATCCTTGAAATTTGTTGAACTTACAATCTACTACGCTATAGACCATTTCATAAACTCCACGGAACTAAAGAACTCAATTATTCTACTTCCCTAAAAGATCACCTAGATCATGCCACTCTCTCTAAGCCTCTATAATATAAGAAAAACAAACCACACAAGGCGTTCATCACTAAAGATTAGATTAGACCCCTACCTGCCATGACTCCAACATTTTGAATCTTCGTAACCTCGCCTCCAATAGTACCAAGAGTCATTGCGTACATTCGAGCCTGAACTAAATGCTTCTGGTTAGTTCTACCACTGCGACGAGCTCCACGGCTTTCTTGAACTCGACTATGGCACTCACGAGCAAAATGCCCCGTCTGACCGCATTCAAAACATTGATTACTACCCAGACGACACTCACCCTCATGAGCTCTATTACATTTGCCACAAACTCGAACTCGACCTCCCATATGCACTCCCGAGGCTGCTTGTGGTCGAGTCCCAGCCCGCTGAACAAACTTCTGAGGCGAACCCGAACTACTTCCTTCACCAGTAAAACTCCACCTCTTTTGTCCTGAAGGGTGCCCATATTCAGATTATTCTCTCGCTCTACAAGAGTGACCACATCCACTAAATCCTAAAAAGTGGATATCCGGTGGCTGACCACCATTCGGTGTATATCAGAACGTAGACCCTCCTGGAAACGCTCTACCTGCATCTCCTCCGAGGCGATGAGGTGGGGAGCAAATCGCCCAAGTTCTATAAATTTTCGGGCGTACTGTTCCACGATCATGCTCCCTTGGACTAAGCTTGAGAACTCTCTTACTTTTTGCCGCCTCACTGAAGCGGGAAAGAAGCGGTCATTAAATTTTTTCTTAAAGCGTTGCCAGGTCACAGCGGCAATAGACCCCAATCCTTAAACAAAATTCCCTTAAACACATCCTTAAAGTTCGCTGAACCTACACTCTCCTATCCTATAGCCTCGTTACATAAATTCTACAAAACCTTGACCTCAATCATCTTAAGCGACTTAAAGCTAATCCCTCTCCTCATTGCTACGTGAGTTCTCGCCTTACAAAGATTGCCTAAACCATGACATTCCCTTCAGACCTCAATATCATACAAGCAAACCACATCGCTAAAAATTCAAGCCTACTACACTAAATGTTCTTGCCTAATAATAGTATCCTCGATTATACCGCCTTCCTGCCACAACACAACCTTTGACCCCCTTTAAGAAAAACAAATAAAACCAACAACATAAAACCAAAAACCCAAACCAAACCACATAACAAGAAAACAAAAAAAAGAAACCAGCATGCAATAACACAACTAAATAAATACATACAAGCAAACAAGCTCAAACAAATAAAACAATTAAAACATATTCAAAAGCAACTTTACTTAAAATAAATTTTAAAACACAACTTTAAAAACATTCTGGTACTACCTACGGGACATGTGGTTTTACCCAGAGCCAAACCGCTCTAATACCACCTGTGACGCCCCCAAATCCCCACGCACGGACACGGAAAAATCGAGACGTCCGGATGATGACAACACGGGTCACCACCCTATCGACGCGTGTCAAGTGTGTGTAAAAGCAACAAATGTGCAAAAAGAAATACGCAGCGGATAAAGAAAGTCATAACTAAGTACCAGAATTTTTCTTGTTTAATACAAAGTTGTTCAAAACATATATGATAAAATATTACAAAGCACAAATATTGTTTTTAAACCAAACAACAAAGCTTAAACTTTAACTTCAGCACCCCGGAGGAGCCGCATCCTCGGGCTCGGCCTCCTCCTCTTCCTCGAACTCTTCACCAAAATCTACGATACCAAAAATGGTGTCGCAGGTAAGTAAAATCCAAATACCACCAAATAAAAACATATAAAACTCAAACAATATGCATGAAAGGATGCCAATGCACAAAACCCATAAAATCATATTTTTCCACACACGCCAAAAATCCCATTTGGCCCAAAAAAAAATCCTTTCCAAATATCACGCCAAAAGTTACATTTGGCCCATATCAAACTCAATCTGTTAACCAATTAATCCGTATGCACCATGACCTCCCCTAGGGGTCATCCGCACACCCTGGCTCCAGTGTCACACCGCAGGTAACGACCACGCATGTGACACCTAACCGAGCGATGCCCAGTTCCGTGCCTCGCGCGTTCGTAGCCAAGCATCCACTAGCCCTCACCAGTGAAGGGCCACAGAGTCGGTGCATAGAGCGATGCTCGGTTCCGCGCCTCGCGTTCATAGCCAAGCATCCTCTAGCCCCTGCTCCCATCGTCGCCCAGTGACAACTCAGGGGACGTCACTCAATTTATTACACTCCCGAGTGACCAGAGGAGCTCCACCAGAATAATACCCCATCCTGGCTTGGGGTCGTGATACACACGCACCCGAAAATCCACTTACGCCAATAAAACAGGATTTTCTCAAATTAAATAAAAAGCATGTGCATGCACCATGTAAATGCGATTTCAATGCACAAAATGATCAACCAACCATAAATCAATAAATCAAGCAACTCTGTCCTCCATCCATCCGACCCCCGAACTCCTCGGACTCAGTCCGGAATCAGCCAACCAATAGATAAATATTTATTGAATGAGAAAAATATATTTAAATCGAAAAGTAGAGTTTGAAAAATACTTACAGCGCCATATGGTATTTTTTGAAAGCTGGCGGCATTGCAAACGGCAGAGGAAAAGCAACGTAACAGTGTAATTTACACTATTGCCGTGGGTAATAAATTACCCACTTTCGAGCGTGAACAAAACAAGGCACAAAATTGATAGGGAAAGGTCTTGAGATATTTATGAAGTTAAAGGAAATGAGTTTTGGCCGTGGGTGGTGGTGGAAATGGCGGGCGAAGGTCAAAAAGGGGCTGAACGGAGTTGAGCTCGTGGGAGCTGCTCCGGCAACGGATCGAGGCCGGAAATGGGTGGTTTAGGTTGGAAAGAGGTAGGGGAAGAAGCTGTGAAGAGATGGTGACCGGAGGTGGTGCGACGGCGCCGGAATCGGTGAAAAATCGTATGGCTTGGAGGAGCTCGTGGTGGCTAACGGTGGCTCGGATGGAGGTGAAACTTGGTGGGGATGTTCATCAGTGAGAGGGGAAGAAAACTGGGTGGGTGGTGTAGGCCACGCCACTGGCGACGGTGGTTCTGGGCTGCAAAAGCAAATGGCGACAGGGGGAAAAATAGAGCAGGTGCAGTGACTTCCAGGGGCTCGTGGTGGCTAACGGCTGGTCCGATGGCTCTGAAAATTGGTGGAGATGAACTCTGGTGGGAGGGGAAGAGAATGGTGGGGGTGGTGTACAACACAGCCGCCGGATGGCGGTGCAATGGGCAGCCGAAGTGGCAGCGACGGTAAGGGGAAAAAGAAGGGGCAGAGCGCGGGAGGGAGGAAACGGGGAAGAAGTAAGAAGAAAAAGAAAGAAAAAAAAAAGAAAAGAAGAAAAAGAAAATGAAAAAGGGAAAAAAAAAAGAGAAAAGAAAAGAAATGAGGTCCAATCCTCACTCCGGAAACCAAAAACAGATCCGCTGAAAACGATATTAAAAACCGTAAAACGACTAAATAAATTAAACACAACATCAAATAAATTAAAACCAATTTAAAATACAATAATTTAAAATAAAAGAACTATTATATTAAATAAATTAAAAAGCGTCTTCAGTGAAAATACACGTAAAAACGGTTCATCACAAAACACGTACCCTAGCAATCAGAATAATTACACCAGAAGTACCTAGTAATACTCTGACAATCAAAATGATTCCATCACGAGTATTTTAAATAAGATAACCTAACAATCATAATGATTACGCTAGGAGTATATGCATAACTGAAGTTGAACTGCATCTTAACAATTAAAATGATTTCGCCAAAAGTATCTTGTGTGAATTAAAAATGGAGATGCTCGGATGATCATAATGATTACATCACGAGTATCCTAGATATAACTGACTTGAATGTAACTCGTAAGATATGACTTACTTGAGATAGAAACATTTCGTAACATGGTATAACATATAATAAACCAACATATTTAACATGACATACTTGCAACATTGAATATTACATGACTTGACATACATGTAATAGATATCATATTTGACTTGTCATACTTATAACATATAACAATACATGACAGAATAGATTGTGTAACAGATAAATATTCATGACAGAATAAATCAAGCATAACAGATAAATATGTAATGACGTGGCATGGCATGGCATATATGGTAACATACATATATAAACTATAGTTCCTTTACCCATCACACATACACAGTAAACTGATAGTAAGTTAAGAGCTTACTTACCTCGTTTGTCTCGTTCTATGAAAATAAAGTGCAAAACACGAGGAATTACAAAAGGATATTCTAAAAGTTAGAAATTTAATTACTATCAATTAAAAATGTGTAAAAGAGACGAATTATATTAAAATTACCATTTTACCCTCTACCTGTGGGGAAATGACTATTTTACCCCTAACTTAAGGATTTCAGATCCTAACTCCACACGAGGATGTAAATTTTGTCCTAAACTCAAATATTAACTCAGAAAAATTTAAAACAAATCACAGCTATGGAAAACACACTATGGCCGAAACATCCATAGGCCATTTATCTTTATTTTTTTGTTGCAATTCCTTCCAACTTCAAAACTCATGCTTCAACCAAAATTTTACAAACAAAGATCTTCCTATCCTAAGTTTAAAACCATACTTAAAATATCTATTTAGAAAAAGCTAATAATCAACACCAAACTTTTTCTAAAAAGATTCAAACCCTTGAATCACAAGCTTTGACCCTAGATCAAAACATCTCCAAGAATTCCAAAAAATAAAATCTTACTTCTAACATATTCATAACATCATCCTAAGATCAATCATGCTATAAATCATCAAACTAAAGTCACCAAAATTACAAAATAACACTTAGAGTTTTTGGTTTTACACTTAGTCCAAAAACAAATACTTTTTTCTTAACTAGCTTTGATAAATCTCTTGATCAATGGCTTAAAAAGGAGAGATCTTCGAAATAAAGCATCACATGGTTTAAAAATGTGTCCTAAAGATTATCCAACCTTCAAACTTAATAAAAATCAATAAAACATGGATCTAATCTAGAAATATCAAATCTTAGGTCTAACCAAAATCCTCTTGCATAGAAAAATCATATCTTTGAAACTTAAATATCTTCAAAATAACATCCTAAGATTAAAATAAGAGACTTTGGATCATCTTATAAAAATATCAAAGTCTTTAGAATAAGATCACACCACGAAATAATCAAACTTCTCCAAATAAAAACTGTTTTTCCACTTCCAATTTTCAAGTTTCTAGATCTAAGAAAATCTATCACCAAAAAGTTTTAGTCATGCAACAAAACCTCAATGCTAATAATACTCCATAAAATTTTCGAACCAAGAGATGTCCATTAGCTTGGTCAAAACTCTCCAACATAACATACTCCTCAGTTTCATGCCTAGAATGACCTTTCCATGGTTAAAAATACTTTTTACCAACCAAATGACCATCGAATGATGCGAGTAAAAGTTGTGACATAAAGTGTAGGTAGCTATGTGACATAGAATGGAGAATAGTGAGGGGAAAGGACTACCTGCAGAAGTTGTGAGATATGGAGGTTGATGAGGTGGGTTTCTCCATCACCTCAAGGGATAATTGGGTGCAGACAAGTGCAGTGGATGGTCTGCCAATTGGGGAATGAAACATTTTTAGGAATTTTTGCCAAGGTAGACAATTCGTGGGTCTTGGTGGGCCTCAAGCAAGTGGGCTTCAATTTGGGGTTTGAAGGGGGTTTGGTTAGGGTTTGAGATGCTATCAAGCCCAAATTCAATTTTTCTTGGTCTAATCAAATTTCCAAAGTCTAAAGGTTGGATAGTGATGTCTTAATAAGAATTTAAGATATTAATAGCATGTGGAAGTGATTTAATCAAGTGATTAAACACAATGCTAGAAATTGGATCAAAAAGGGTTTGAATGCCAACTTTAGGGTTTGGGGAAATCGTTCAGGGTTTTAGTTTCAACCAAGCTTTTGGGATTTCAATTGGATTCCAACCATTTAGGGTTTCAATAGGGTTGAAACCCTCTTTGATTTGGCTCAATTTGATTGATCAGATGAGAAAAGTTCTGCTTAGGTGGCATGATCTCACACCTTGATTTCCTTCACAGATCCATCTAATGGTTCCTCTTTGTGCCAAGTATCTAATACTATTCACTATGTACAGCTAAGATCTTGCCAAGTGTCTAAATAAAACTTCTCTAACCTAATTTGGACGTTCCACATTATGATTTTGAAAACACTGCACTTAGTACGCTTTTCGAGGTTACTATTCACTCCAAAAAAATATATAATAAAATTAGTACTGAAAAAGCATAAATATTCATATTAACCTACAGTGAAAATCGTTTACCAAAACTCTTGAAGTGCCCATAAAAGTAATTTCACAGTTTCGAACAGGCGTTTCGTTTGAAATTATAAAAAGGGGTTATTGCACCATAAAATCCTAAATAATCAGCTGAGTTTAGTGGCACAAACCGTAACATATTCTGACATTTGTAACTACCTCAGATAATTAAAATCGCAATTCTGTCACTATAGTGAGTAATAACACTGACTACGTTAACAGACTAAAACCTGTGCGATTGGTCCAATCGTGGAAACTTATGGGGTTTTCATGATATTCTTAAAGTCTATAGAAATTTTACCATTGAATTTCTAGAAGGCTGTTACATTCAGGAGAGGAAGAGAAGAATGAGTGGTTGCCAAGTGATTATGCTTGAGTAGAACTGAAAGCGGTGAAATGGATGATGGTTTTCAAGTGTGTCTGTCTTTGAGCCAATCAGTTGGGCTGCCTTGGGGAAGTTATTGGTCAAGAATCACTTGAGTGCTTTAAATCACTTCTAAGGGACAAAAAGATAAGGGTGGTGGAATGTAGGAGTGGCTGGTTTTGGTGCAAAAAAATCCTTCAAGAGAAGAATGAGTGGTTGCCAAGTGATTATTGTGATGACCCGCTTTTACGTGTATTTTCACTTAAGGGTTGTTTTTAATTTAATTAATATATTGGTTTATTTATTTTAAATTAATATTTTAAATTGGTTTTAATTTATTTGATGTTGTGTTCAATTTATTTTAGTCATTTTACAGTTTTTAATATCGTTTTCGGCGGATCTATTTTTGGACTCCGGAGGTGAGGATTGGACTTCATTTCTTTTCTCTTCTCTTTTTCTTTTTCCCTTTTTCATTTTTTTTTTCCTTTTCTTCTTTTCTTCTTTCTTTCTTTTTCTTTTCTTCTTCTTTTTCCTCCTCTCCCGCGCGCAACAGCCCTCCCCTCCGTCCGTCCCTTTAGCCCACCCAGCCGGCGCCACCTCCAGTCGCCGTGACCCACCTCCACCTCCGGCATGTCCCTCCCTCACCGGCGAGCTCTATTGCATTGGTGGCGTGCTACGCCGGCCACCCAATCTCTCTCCTTTCTCCTCCAAACAAATGGGTCTTTTACATTTTTTCTCCTCTTTGAGCCACCATATACGGCCAAATCAGCCACCAAGCACCACCATTGGATTCACCACATCAAGGGCTTCCTCCCTATGTCTTTCTTTTCCCCTAACTCTCTCCTTTTCTCTGATGGGTCTCCATAACTAGAGTTTCAGTTTCACCACCGTACGCCGCCGTACACGGCCACCCATGGTATTTCACCACCACCATCTTGCTCCTCTCATCACCATGACCTTCCCCAAGAAATTTCATGGCCAACGGAATTATCTATAGCCCTCACTCTCCCTCACTCTCCAAGGCCGAAATTGGCTTCAAGTGGCCGATCCACCACCGTGCACCGCCACCCATGGCCAAAGCTCACTTCCACTAGATTCATAAATATCTCAAGACCTTTCCCTATCAATTTTGTGCCTTGGTTTCTTCCTGTTCGAAAGTGGGTAATTTATTACCCATGGCAACAGTGTAAATTACATTGTTACGTTGTTTTTCTTCCATCGTTTGCAACGCTGCGAGCTTTCAAAAAATACCGTATAGCGCTGTAAGTATTTTCCAAACTCTACTTTTAGATTTAAATATATTTTGCTCATACAATAAATATTTATCTGCTGGTTGATTGATTCCAGACTGAGTCCGAGAAGTTCGGGGGTCGGATGGATTGAGGACGAAGTGCTTGATTTTGATTGTTTGTGATTGCTTGGTTATTTGTGCCATGAGGCGTGCGTTACATATTGCATACATGTGCATTTTATTTTAAGTGAGAAAATCATGTTTTATTGGCGTAAATGGATTTCGGGTGCGTGTGTCTCACGAGTGACGTAATAAAATGCTGAGTGACGTCCCCTGAGTTGTTGCTGGGCGACGACGGGAGCGGGGGCTAGAGGATGCTTGGCTACGAACGCGTCAGGCAGGGAATTGGGCATTGCTCTACCCACCTACTCTGTGGCCCTTCGCTGGCGAGGGCTAGAGGATGCGTGATGATATGATGTGTGATTGGTGAAATTACAAATGAAAATATGATGGAAATGACATGGTCTAGGGGCTGATTTGGTGCAATGCACATAAAGGTGCAATTACGGTGACGATTGGTGGTGATTTGGGCATTGTCATGGCTTTGCTTCTATTGACATGTGTTGGGTCAAGCCTAACCTTATAAATTAGTCTATGAACAATGAAAATCAACAATAAAAACCAAAATTTCAGATTACAAGTGTGGGAAAATAAATTAAAGCTAACAACATGGTTTAGAGGTCACTAATAATGCGAGACATTAAGGCTTCTTAACTCAAGTTAGAAGCTTAACCATGGTTAGGTGGGAACCCTAGGGGTGTGTGGTTCATCTTAGGTTTAAGGAAAACCCATGGTATGGTGTATGTGGGCTCCAATTAGAAGAATGAAATAAAAGACAAGGATTTAGGCTTCAAGGGTTGGGCTTTTGTTGGGCCAAATGTGCAAGCCTTGGTTGTGGGATTTGGAGTGCATTATTATATGGACCTTATGTGTGACATCCCTCATTTCCTTATTTTTTTAATTAGTTATTATACTAATTATTTTATTGGTTCATTTATTTTAAATTGATGATTATTAGTATTCTTATAGTATTTTATCATTATTACTGCTTATGTTGTGTAATTTCTTTTTAATGTACTTTTCGTGTTATTAATTATTGTCTATTATTTAGTGGCTCTTCATTTTAAATTATTTTTATTGTTGGGTTTTACTATTTTATTTTACTTAGTTGTTGTGTTTTAAACTTAAACTATCGCTTAAATCTTATTTGTTGGATTAGTCTTAAGACAGCTTCGAGACAAAGGGTCTTGATCTAATTTCATTTCCTTTTTTCTTTTTCTTCATTTTTCTTTTTCCTTTCTTCCTTTTCCCTCTATCTCTTCTCTTTTCCCCCCAACCTGTGCAAGAGCCCCCTCCCCCTCTCAAACTGTGTGCTTTCCACAGCCCAGCAGCACTGCCATGCAGCCACCCAGCCACACCGACTACCACCACCGGCTACCCACACACCGAAGACCTCCCCCACGCCAACCTCCAAGCCTCTCTCTCTTTCTCTCTCCCTCCCTTCACAGCATTAGTAATCCGTTTGGGTTCTTCCCCCTTGCACCACCGTGTGCTACTTTGCAGTGTCACCATCTGTCACGGCAGCTTCCCCTCACGCCATGTGATACCCTATATTTTCTTGTGTTTTAATTAAATAATTATTTTATTCATTATTATGGGTTTTCTTGTTTTAAATTTGATACGATTTTTGAGGTATTATTTTATGATTTCTAAGTGTGAAATTTATTTCAATGTGTTTTTCTTGTTATTAATTATTGTTTATTATTTAAATTGCTTTTTATTTTAAATTATCTTATTGTTAGATTTTAATAGTTTATTTTATTTAGTTTCTGTGTTTTCTTTAAGTTAAACAATGATTTTACAACTTTCAGTTGGATCAGTTTTAAGACGCCAAGATGAAAGGCTTGGATCTATTTTCCCTTCCATTTTCTTTTTCTTCTTCTTTTTGTCTTTTCCTTGTTCCTTCCCTTCCCCCCCCCCCCCCCCCCCCCCCCCCCCCCAAAAAAAAAAAAAATACCCCCAACCTGCGCAACCTCTAATTCTTCCTCTCTATCCATACATCCCTCTGTCCTTCAGCTCATCGTCGTGCGCCACCACCAGCTATCACCGCCTAGCCCACAAGCTCCACCACCCGCTGGCAACCTCCCACCCCAGCCTCCATCGCTCAATCTCTCTCTCTCTCTCTCTCTCTCTCTCTCTCTCTCTCTCTCTCTCTCTCTCCACTAGCCATGTGAAAACCCATTCGGCTTCTTGAATTTCTGTGCCACCCTAGGCATCACCACCACCACAGCAGCTTCCCCTCTTACTGACTATCACCCTCAATCAAGCTTAGCTCCTAACTCGCCGCCGTTCTCTCTCGTTCATGCACTAAATACCCACAATTTTTTCTCCTTTCCATCGTCATCCACCATCGCTTAGCCACCGCACCGCCACTGATTATGCTCAAAGAATAAAGCATAGTTGTAGCACAACTTTGGGGTGTCGATCCCACAAAAAGACAAATTAAAAGAATAGCAGAAAGAACAAAGAAACTAAAGAAAAAATATTAAATGATTAATGAAAAATAAAGATTAATTTTAAATGCAGATGAAAATGAAGCAAAGTGACTAACAGAAGAAATACTCAAATTTGACGAACAGTAGAGCATCAGGAGTCCCTTGCACAAATTCAGTATTTTAATTACTCTTAATTCATTGAATAGCACAATTGGGAACTAGAGCAGAAATTAGAGCAGAAATGTACCATAATCCATATTAATCAACAGTTGATAAAATTAGAGTAGAAATTCATGCTTTTAATCAATTAAAATCACAACTTTGATTTATTCATTTTTTCATATAAAACCAATGATAAAGTAATGAAAGAATTAATATATATTGGTTCCAAAAGTATTAAAAATGCAATAATTCAACTCAATCACACCCCCAACTAGCATTTTGCTAATCCTTGAGCAAAATAGTGAAAATCAATTGAGATGAATATTGCATAAAGATCGAAATTCAAACAAAAACAGTCAAACACAATTCTGAATTCTCACAAAAGTGACACGTTACTACTCAACCCCCAAGGGTTATATCCACCAAGACTATCTCAACAATCTTTCACATAGAATTAAGGCAAATGTCTCAGAACTCAAATGTGTGTGTGGAGCTAGATCGGTTGTGTGTTCCTCATCACTAGCCATGATTTGCCATAGGATTTTTCAACCTTAAGATTAATCATTGCTGATTCTAACTACCTCAAAGCCCAAGGGTCTAGCAGTTTTCACGCCAGCTCTGTTTTTAAAGGTTGGACACTCAACCCCCAAAGTCTTGGGTAACTGTTTCTAGCCCTTTTTACTTAGGAAAGTTCACTAAGTTGCCTTTATTCCTTTTCTCTCTGTTTTTTTTTCTTTTTTTCTTTTCACTCTTATCTTTTCAAATCCTTTTCCTTTTTTTTTTCTTCGTTTTTTTTTTCTTTTTTTTTATTTTTGGCATGGCTCGGTAGTCCTGCAGTTTACTTATCCAGTGTTAAATCATTGAATGGTAAATAAGGAACACTACAAGCGTAAGCATGTGCAAAATGTCCTTCAAAATTTGCCTTTCATTCTACAAAAATTTTATCAAGTTTCATCTCAATAAGCATAACATCCCGGTGTTTCAAGCCACATATCAACAAAATATGATGCATCAAAAATCATGCTCTATGTTTAAGCTTGAAAATAAATCTTCACAAATGATCCCGCTCAACTACTCCACCAAGATGCTCAAATTTCACAAATCTTATTTATTTATTTATTTTTTTTTTTTTGAAACTGTGCACACATGCTACCCCCCAACTAGTGAGAGACATAGTCCTCAATGAGTTGAACGAAAGAAAAGAAAGTGCACAGAACTAAGCAAGCAAAACAAACAATCAACATGAAATATAAAATCAAAGCAAAAGAACAAATAAAAACAAAGCAAGTAAAGAAAACTGTAAAGAAAGAGAAACAAATCAAAACACTTCCCTGGGGTCTTGCACAAGCAAGATCTCTTCATGTGGATCAAAGACCTTCAGAAATGACTTTAGACGTTGTCCGTTGACAGTGAAGCTATTACCATTCTTTGGATTGAGAATGTCTACCGCACCATAAGGATGAACGGTCTTTACAATGTACGGCCCACTTCATTGGGATTTCAACTTTCCAGGAAAAATGTGCAAACGAGAGTTGTAAAGAAGAACTTCCTGGCCAAGTGTGAAATGCTTTGGATGAATTTTCTGATCATGCAGAATTTTCATGCGTTTCTTTGCAATCTGAGCGTTGTCATAAGCATTCCGATGAGCTTCATCCAATTCATTGATCTGCAATTTTCTCAACCCTGAAGCTTCATCAAGTGACATGTTAACATGTTTTATGACCTAAAGAGCTCGATGCTGAATATCATCAGGTAAATGACAAGCTTTACCATAAACTAATCGATAATGAGACATCCCTAGATTTGTTTTAAAAGCTGTCCTATAAGCCCACAAAGCATCAAGAAGTTTAACCGACCAATCTTTCCTATTAGGCTTGATGGTTTTCTCTAAAATAATTTTTATCTCTCTGTTTGCCAATTCAGCTTGCCCATTTGTTTGAGGGTGATAAGGGGTAGAAACTCTGTGTGTAATACCATATTTCTTCACAAGTGTAGAAAATGGTTTGTTGCAAAAATGAGAGCCCCCATCACTTATAATAACTTTTGGCATGCCAAAACGAGCAAACAAAGATTGCAAAAATTTCACGACAACATGATGGTCATTTGTTTTGCAAGCAATGGCCTCCACCTGTTTTGAAACATAATCCACAGCCAATAGAATATATGTGTTTCCAAAAGAAACTGGAAAAGGTCCCATGAAGTCTATTCCCTAACAATCAAAAATTTCTAAAGTAAGAATAGGGGTAAGAGGCATCATGTCTCTTTTGCTAATGGATCCCAATTTTTGACAAGGCTCACAAGCCTTGCAAAAATTATAAGCATCTTTAAACATGGAAGGCCAGTAAAAACCGCTTTGCAAAATTTTTGAAACTGTTTTCTTTGCTGAAAAATGACCACCACATGCACCCATATGACAAAATCTCAAAACCGAAGAAAACTCATCATCAGGAATGTGTCTTCGAATCAATTGGTCTGAACAATACTTAAAAAGATATGGATCATCAAAATAAAAGTATCGTACCTCAGAGAGAAACCGACGCTTGTCTTGGGTGGACCATTCAAAAGGCATTCACTCAGTCACCAGATAATTGACTATGTCAGCATACCAGGGAGCTCTATCAACCACAAATAGCTGCTCATCCGGGAAACTATCATCAAGAGGAAGGCTGACATTTGAAGAAGGAGATGATGACAATCTAGAGAGGTGGTCAGCTACCACGTTTTCAACTCCTTTCTTGTCCTTAATGTTGATGTTGAACTCTTGAAGTAATAGAATCCAGCGAATCGAGTGTGGCTTTGCATCTTTCTTAGCCAACAAATACTTAAGAGCATAGTGGTCAGTGAAAATAGTAACAGGAGAACCAAGAATATAAGTCCAAAATTTATCAAGTGCAAAAACCACTGCAAGCAATTCTTTTTCAGTAGTGGTATAATTTTTCTGGGCATCATTCAAGGTTCTACTAGCATAATAAATCACAAATGGCCTATTATCCACCCGCTGCCCTAAAACAGCTCCTAAGGCATAGTCACTAGCATCTGTCATAATCTCAAAGGGAAGGTCCCACTGCAGAGGTTGCACAATAGGTGCAGTGGTAAGCGATTTCTTAAGGGTATCAAAAGATTTTTGGCACTCATCAGTCCAAACAAATTCAATATCATTTTGTAAAAAAGTGCACAAAGGTTTTGCAATAGAACTAAACCCTTGAATAAACCGCCTATAAAAGCCAGCATGACCAAGAAAAGAACGAATATCTCTAACCGTCCTAGGAATAGGAAGTTAAGATATTAATTCAATCTTTGCCTTGTCAACCTTTATACCCTCAGAAGAAACAATATGCCCCAATACAATGCCCTGAGTGACCATAAATTGGCATTTCTCCCAATTAAGTAAAAGATTTCTTTCCTCACATCTCTGGAGAATACGTGCCAAATTATGCAAACAACTCTCAAAGGATTTTCCAAAAACAGAGAAATCATCCATGAATATTTCACAAATGTCATCAATCATATCAGAAAAAATACTCATCATGCATCTCTGAAAAGTAGCTGGAGCATTACACAAACCAAAAGGCATTCTAGTAAAAGCAAATGTGCCAAAAGGACAGGTGAAAGTGGTTTTCTCTTGATCCTCAGGTGCTACAGCAATTTGATAATAACCAGAATAGCCATCCAAGAAACAATAATATGCATTACCAGCTACTCTTTCCAAAATTTGATCCAAGAAAGGTAAAGGAGAATGATCCTTCCTACTGGCTGAGTTAAGTTTTCTATAGTCAATGCACATTCTCCAGCCAGTAACCATTCTAGTTGGAATCAACTCATTTTTATCATTTTTTATGACAGTCAAACCAGAGTTCTTTGGTACCACTTGAGTTGGACTTACCCACTTACTGTCTGAGATGGGATAAATGATACCCACTGCGAGTAGCTTAAGCACCTCCTCTTTCACAACTTCCTTCATGGTAGGATTGAGCCTACGTTTAGCATCACGAACCGGTCTAGCATCGTCTTCAAGATGGATTCTGTGGGTACATACAGCGGCATCAATGCCTTTGATGTCAGCTATTGTCCAACCAATTGCGCCTCGATGATTCCTTAATACTTCAATCAACTGGGCTTCATCCTTCTGATTTAGCTTTGAGGAAATCACCACCAGAAAAGTGCCTTCTTCAGGACCAAGGAACACATACTTTAAATCTTGAGGAAGTGGTTTCAGTTCCAACTGGGGTTTCCATCTTGCTCTTGCAAACTGTACTTCAAGTGGTAATGAAGAATCTACAAAACAATCAAAAAAATCAAAGTCATCTTCATTGATATGATCAATTTTCTCATCAAGTAAAAATTCAGGTGTCTGAAAAATATAATCATCATCAGAGAAGGGAGAAGTTGAGCAAATAAAATCTTTTAGTGTCAAACTCTCCACAGCATTCAAATCACTTGTGTCATCAAAATGTGCTGGCATCTTGCAAGCGTTGAAAACGTTAAGCTCAAGTGCCATGTTCCCAAAGGTAAGCTTCAAAACTCCACTTCTGCAATTGACCAATGCATTTGATGTAGCTAGAAACGGTCTTCCTAGGATGACAAGAGCTTGATAAATACTAGAGACCGACTGCTGCATGTCAAGAACCACAAAATCCACTGGGTAGTAGAATTTGTCCACCTGAACCAACACGTCCTCTACAATACCCCTTGGTACCTTAACTGATCTGTCAGCCAGCTGTAGCATGATGGAGGTCTTTTTCAGCTCACCCAATCCCAACTGTTCATATACTGAGAACGGTAGCAAGTTCACACTACTCCCCAAATCAAGTAAAGCTCTCCCAATGCGTGATTCACCAATCATAAAGGAGATGTTGGGAGAGCCAGGATCTCCAAAATTTTGAGGAGTCTCGCTCAATATCAATGTACTAACTTGCTCCGTTAGGAAAACTTTCTTCTTCACATTCAGCTTCCTCTTCACTGTGCACAAGTCCTTCAAAAATTTTGCATATGAAGGCACTTGTTGTATGGCATCCAAGAGTGGAATATTGATCTTCACTTGCTTGAAAATCTCTTGAATCTTCGTGTGATACTTGTTCTTTTGGCCAGCTGCCAATCTCTGAGGATAGGGAACCACAGGTTGGTATCCCTTACTAGTCTCAACATCTGCACTTACAGGCTTCTTCAGCTCTGGTCTCACTACCTCTGGTTCTTTCTCAACTTCATCAGTCTCTGTTACATCTTCAGGTGTAGGACCAACTACCTGTGTGTCTATAGGCATCTCTGATTGGGAAACTTCCTTCCCACTTCTCAAAGTAAGAACTGTCTTTGCTGTCTCAATAACATCCCCTAAGACATTATGCACTTGTTGTTGTTGCTGCCTGTACACTTGAGGATTAGGCTGAGGCTGTGCTGGAAATTTCCCTTTCTCTAGGGTGCTCAAGGTTGTGCTCATCTTATTAATAGTGCCTCACAACTCATTTATGGCCTAAGCGTTCTGATTATTTGTGGTGGCCTGAATCTGCATGAATTGCTGAAGTGTATTGGCCAATTGAGCCATACTGTCATCTAGAGTCTTCTTTGCAGATGATGAAGGCTGAGAACTCTGTGCAGCTACATGAGGCTGAAATTCAGGAGGAGCTACATAAGAATAGCTCTGAGGATTCTGATATGGCAGATACTGGTGCTGAGGAGCACCCTGATTAAATGGCTACTGCTGAGGTGGTGGGGACCGACCAGGCTGATCATTTCTCCATGAGAAATTTGGGTGATTCCTCCACCCCGGATTATATGTGTTGGAGAAAGGCTGATTATGTGCTCTATTAACCCAGTTAGCTGATTGCATCTGCTCAGACCCACCTTCTTGAAATACTGGCATAATCGGGCAGTCTTGGGTCTTATGGTTTGAATCAGCACATATAGAACATGCCTCTACTACTTTCACAGCCTTCACTTTTTCCATTTCCATGACCTCTAGTCTTCTAGTCAATGCAACTATTCGGGCTTGAACATCAGTGTCTTCCTTAAGCTCATATCTACCCCCTCCAGAAATAGCCCTCAGTGGTTGTGCTGCTAATGGAACTCGATCAGTACGAGTGTTCCACTGTTGTGCGCTCTCAACAAGGTAGTAAAAAAATGATAGTGCTTCATCAGGTTCCTTGCTGAAGAACTCCCCATTGCACATTGTCTAAACTAACTGCTTGCATTCTGGAGTGAGACCAGTGTGAAAATAGCTCACCAACTTCCAAGATTCAAAACCATGATGTGGACAAATATTCACCAAATCTTTAAATTTTTCCCAACTGGCTTGAAAGGTCTCATCAGGTCTCTAATTGAACTAGCTAATTTGCTCTTGCAAAAACTGAGTTCTCTGAAAAGAAAATTTTTTTTGTAAGAATTCACGCTGCATATCAGACCAACTAGAAATAGAATTAGGCCTCAAAGAATTAAACCAAATCTTCGCTTTATTCTTTAAAGAGAAAGGAAATAAACGAAGTCTAATGAATTCATCAGTAACAGCCCTAGTGATAAAAGTAGTGCAAGCCAACTCAAAATATGTCAAGTGCTGGTAAGGACTCTCAAAATCCATCCCGTGGAACTGAGGTATCACTGACATCATGCCATGCTTAATAGAGAAATTAGATGCATTTTCAGGTAAAACAATGCATGAAGGTGTAGTGGTGCGAGTGGGTTGCAAATAATCCTTAAGAGTGCGTGGTGCAGGTGCAGCCATATTTTCTGGTTCAATTTCAATTTTCTCACCTGACTCACTAATAGAAAAGACAGAAGAGCTATCTATCTCCAAACTGTGTATACTATTCTCAACACTCGATGTGACTCTAGGCAACCTATTTGAACTGTCCCTCACCCATGACATGAAACATCAGTTTAAAGAGCAACGAGTTTAAATTTAAGCTTTCCCCGGCAACGGCGCCAAAAGCTTGACTCACTCAAAAATGAGTAGCACTAAAGCTATCCCAAGTGCAGGAGGATGTCGTGTAATAATTAGGAATAAATTCGTAGATCGTCTCCTCAAGGAAAGTTACTTAAAAATCAAACTCGTTGAAAAAGGTGAAACAAAGAGAAAATAAAATGATGGTATGTGCAATGGATGGAAAATGGTACTAGTCATGGACTAGATTCATGTTTTTAGATTTTGATTGTCGGATTGGAATGTAAAGGACTAATAGATTAAACCCAGAAATTAATAAAACTAAATTAAGAATTAAACTAAATTAGGAAATAATTGATAAAACATGCACTGAAAATTGAAAAGCCCCAAATTCAATGTTCTAGGGTTCATCATTATATTCAATTCACACATTCTCAAATTAAACCGCCGTAATTGTAATCACTACTAAAATGAAAGTTTAATGAAATGATAAAAATAAATAACATGAATTAAATGAATAACAAATAAATTACTCAAACGTCTAAATCAAAATTCTCTAAAATAATTCAGAAACTCAAAACTGAGATGAAATAGCAAGTAGAGAATTGAAAAGATCAAGCCTGTTGAATGGAGATGAAGATTCGAATCAGTGGAGGAGGCTGAGCTGCAGTGGCAATTGGACCCCTCCAGGAATTCTTCAATCTACTGCAGTGTGAGTGAATGATCCAGTGGAAATTGTGTAGCTGCGTGAATGATCGATTGAATGAATCCTCCTCTTCGAATCTGAACGAAAATCAAAGGAAAAATGAATTCTAAGTGTTTCTCTACTCAAAACCGAGTTTTCCAACCCAAGAGTCGTCCTAAGATGTAAAAAAAAACATATATATATTCTGACGGCGGAATAAACCCTGATTTGTAAAAAAGCGATATTCGCTCAAGCGGAGTGTCAAGCGAATATCGAGTGTTCGACTCTGCCTAAGTTCGCTCGAGCGGCCTGTCGAGCGAACATCGAGCGTTCGACTCTGCCTAAATTCGCTCGAGCGGCCAAATGCCTCCACTCGAGCGATCTCTTTTCTCGCATCTCGCTCGAGCCCACTGTCGAGCAGAAGTCGAACGTTTGAATCTGCCTGACTTCGCTCGAACGTTTGAATCTGCCTGACTTCGCTCGAATGTACCATAATCCATATTAATCAACAGTTGATAAAATTAGAGTAGAAATTCATGCGTTTAATCAATTAAAATCACAACTTTGATTTCTTCATTTTTCCATATAAAACCAATGATAAAGTAACGAAAGAATTAACATATATTGGTTCCAAAAGTATTAAAAATGCAATAATTCAACTCAATCACCAGGCGATCCTCTAGTCCTAGCCAGCCTAGGAACCACGGAGTCGACACGACAACATTACCCTATCGTGCGATCCGGTCGTTGCCCAGAAACAACCCAAGAGATGTCACTCAGTATTATGCACTCCTGAATGACCAGAGGAGCTCCACCGATATAATACCTAATCCCGGCTTGGGGTCGTGATACACACGCACCTGAAAATCCATTTACACGATTAAAACTGGATTTTCTCAATTTAAATAAAATGCACATGAATGCATCATGCAATGCACGTCTCAAGGCATAATTAACCAACCAATAACAAAACAAAAAAACCATGCAACTCCATCCTCAATCCATCCGACCCCTGAACTCCTCGGACTCAGTCCGAAATCAACCAACAAGTCAAATAATTTATTGTAAAAGCAAAACTATATTTAAAACTAAAATAGAGTTTGGAAAATACTTACAGCGCTATAAGGTATTTTTCGGAAGATCACGACGTTGCAAACGGCAGAGAAAAAGCAACATAACAGTGTATTTTACACTGTGGCAGTGGGTTGTAAAATACCCACTTTCAAACGGGGACAGACCAGGACATGAAATTGATAGAGAATGGTCTAGAGATATTTATGAAGCTAATGGAAGTGAGTTTTGGTCGTGGGTGGCGGTGAAAATGGCGGTGGAAGTGCAAAAAGGGATAGATCGAAGTTGAGCTCATGGGAGCTGCTCCGGCAACGGATCGGGACCGAAAATGGGTTGGTTAGGACGGCAAGAGGTAGGGGATGAAGTGGTAAAAAGATGGAGGCCAGAGGTGGAGCGACGGTGTCGAAAATGGCTCAAAACCGTGCGGCTTAGATAGGCTGTAGGGGGTTAATGGCGGCTCGGATGGGGCTGATTTTTGGTGGGGTTGTACGCCGGCCGGAGGGGAGTTGATCAGTGGGGGTGGTGTCGACCACATCGGCCAGTGGGGGTGGCTCTGGGTGGCTCAATTGGACGGCAACGGGAGAGAGAAGAGAGAGCTTGTGCGTGCGCGGGGAAGAAGGAAAAAGAAGAAGAAGAAAAGAAAGAAAGAAGGAAAAGAAGAAAAGGAAAAAGTAAAAAAAGAAAAAGGGAAAAAGAAAAAAGAGAAAAGAAAAGATGGAGAAAGAAAATGAGGGCCAATCCTCACCTCCGGAATCCAAAAACTGACCCGACAAAAATGATTTTAAAAGCCGTAAAACGACTAAATAAATTAAACACCACATCAATTAAAATAAAACTAATTTAAAATACAATATTTTAAAATAAAAGAACCAATATATTAATTAAATTAAAAAACTCCTTCAGTGAAAATACACGTAAAAACGGGTTATCAAATCCTCCTCCCTTAAAAACAATTCCGTCCTCGAAATTGCAAGATCAAACACTAACTTGAAGCAAGCCACATGATTCCACTGAGATCAAGTTTAAGAAACGTACCGTCATTTACTCAAACAAGTAGGGGTATTGCTCCCTCATGTCTGCTACTCGCTCTCAAGAGAAACCTTGAGCTAACAAATCCCCCCATGCCACCTTTACCAGAGGTATCGTTTTGGATCTCAACTGTTGCTCTTTCCAGTCCATGATCTATGAAGGAACGACCTCATAAGTAAGGTCCAATTGCAACTAAATACACTCTAGGTCGACAAAGCGCGGCTCTTGTTGTCCAAAACTCTTCTTCCAGGATGATACATGGAAGGTATCGTGAATATCCCAAAAATATTATGGCAAAGCAATTCTATAAGCGACGGACCCTACCTTCTCCAAAATCTTAAAAGGGCTGACATATCTCGGATCCAGTTTCCTCCTTTTACCAAAACGCTTAACTCCTTTCATGGGAGAGACTTTGAGATAAACCCAATCATCTTCTTCAAAAGATAACTCTCTCCTCCTTGTATCTGCATAGCTTTTCTGATGACTCTAAGCTGCCGCCATTTTATCCCTGATAATCCGAACTTGGCTTTGCATCTCTTGAATTATTTCAGGCCCAACTATTTTATTCTCCCCGACTTCATCCCAATACAAAGGCGATCTGCACTTCCTCCCATAAAGAGCTTCATATGGAGCCATCTGGATGGACGCATGGAAACTGTTATTATAAGCAAATTCTATGAGTGGCAAGTGATTTTCCCAACTCCCTTGAAATTCCATAACACATGCTCGTAACATATCTTCAAGGGTCTGAATAGTGCGCTCTGATTGGCCGTCCGTCTGAGGGTGATATGTTGTACTAAACTTCAACTTAGTACCCAATGCTGCTTGCAAACTTTTCCAAAACTGAGATGTGAACCTTGGGTCCCGATCCGACACAATACTTTTCAGTATACCGCGCAACCGCACTATCTCTTTCACGTACAAGCGAGTCAACTTACCCAAGGAATCAGCATTATTAACAGGCAAGAAATGAGCACTTTTCGTTAACCGGTCAACAATCACCCAAACCGAGTTCTTCCCACTAGGAGTCCTCGGTAAGCCCACTACAAAATCCATCGTGATGTCGTCCCATTTCTACTCAAGAATAGGGAGGGGTTGGAGCATACTAGCGGGTCTCTGATACTCGGCCTTGACTTGACGGCATGTGTGGCATCTCTTTCGATATACAAGGCAATATCCTTTTTCATCCCTTCCCACCAATAATTTTTCTTCAAGTCCCGGTACATCTTCGTACTGCCAGGATGAACTGAATAAGGGGCCACATGAGCTTCTACCATGACCCGCTCCTTGAATTCTAAATCTTTGGGGACCACTCTAGGGTCTCGGAACCGAAGAATTTCATCTTTATCCATACTATAATGCAATGGCCCTTGAGATTTTCTGACTCTTTTTCTGATATCTAACAGCTTCAGGTCCTTCCTTTGAAGAGTCTTCAATTCCTCAAAATCAGCTACTCGAATATCAAGAATTGAAGATAATATTTCCTCTTGCTGTGAACTTTCAATAAGGAGTCTTCTCATCCAGCAAAGTAAAGAATCCAATCCTGACAATTCGGCTTCATCTTCCAAGTGCGACTTTCGACTCAAAGCATCAACAACTATATTTGTCTTCCCCGGATGATACTTGATCTCGCACTGGTAGTCACTGATTAATTCTAGCCATCGCCTCTGCCTCATGTTCAGAATCTTTTGACAAAACACGTGCTTCAAGCTCTTATGATCGGTGTATACTTCGCAAACTTTCCCATACAGATAGTGCCGCCAGATCTTAAGAGCAAATACAATTGTAGCCAATTCTAAATCGTGCGTCAAATAATTCTTCTCATGATCCTTTAGCTGACGGGATCCATAAGCAACAACCCATCCCTCCTACATAAGGACACATCCCAATCCAAATTTAGACGCATCACTGAAAACTACAAATGGCTTATGCGGTTCTGGAAGTGCCAACACTGGTGCAGTTGTCAACCTGTTCTTCAATTCTTGGAAACTTCTCTCACACTTAACTGACCAAATAAATTCTGCATTATTTCTAGTCAAAGCTGTGAGAGGTCCGGATAAGCGAGAAAATCCCTCCACAAATCTTCTGTAATATCTGGCAAGTCCCAAGAAACTCTGAATCTCACGCATGGTCATCGGACGCTGCCATGACAAAATGGCTTCCACTTTACTAGGATCAATAGCCACCCCGTCTCAGGAAATCACATGCCCAAAAAATCTGACTTCCTCCAACCAGAATTCACATTTGCTGAGCTTGGCATATAGCTGGTGTTCTCTTAATTTCCCAAGAACTAGACGAAGATGATAAACATGCTCTTCAAAATCTCGAAATAAATTAAAATATCATCAATGAAGACTACCACAAAGGAATCTAATTAAGGTCGAAATACCTGATTCATTAAATCCATAAAAGTGGGGGGGGGGGGGGGGAGCATTGGCTAACCCAAAAGGCATCACCTTAAATTCATAATGCCCATATCTCAATCTGAAAGCAGTTTTGGGTACATCCTTGTCTCTTATCCTCAACTGGTAGTATCCTGATCTCAAATCAATCTTCGAGAACACAGCTGCTCCTTAAAGCAGATCAAAAAAATCCTCGATTCGTGGGAGAGGATATTTATTCTTGATCGACACCTTATTTAGTTCCCGATAATCAATGCATATTCTGATGGTTCCATCTTTCTTTTTAACAAACAGCACTGGCGCACCCCACGGCGAAGTACTTGGTTGAATAAACCCCTTATCCACCAACTCTTGCAGCTGAACCTTCAACTCCTTTAATTCAACTGGTGCCATACGGTAAGGAGCTTTATGTACAGGGGCCGCTCCAGGTTCCAAGTCAATAACAAATTCCATTTCACGAACAGGGGGTAGCCCAGGCAAGTCATCCACAAACACGTCAGGAAATTCTTCCACAACGGGGATATTTACCAATGACTTCTTCTCAGACGGTGTAGACACCATTTGGACTAAGAAGGCATCCGCTCCACAAGCAATCTCTCTTCTCGATTGAATTGTCGATATATCTACCAGCTTTTAGCTTACTCCCCGCAAATTTCAAATAATCACTATCTAGGAGTTGAAAGCTAATTACCCGACTCCTACAATTAATACTCGCAAAATATCGATATAGCCAATCCATCCCAAGAATGATATCAAATCCCAACAGCTTAAACACAACCAAATTTGCATCTAGAAACCTTTCGCCAAAATTCAAAGGGCAACCCAAAGCAACTTTGGAACACCACACCACTTCACCATTTGGTAGAGCCACTACCAATGACTTTGGCAAAGGTCCTGTAACCAGATTACATATTCAAGTGAAAGTGGAAGATACAAACGACTGAGATGCACCCGAATCAAACAAAGTGTAAGCATAAAATTCATATAAAAGGACTCTCCATGAACCAATCACATTAACCAATGAAATCCAAATATAAAGAAGAAACCAAAACACACCAAAAATCAAATCCAGCATTAAATTAAATTAGATCCATACCTGTAATCACTCCAACATCATGGGTCGATGCGCCTCATCATCAACATCTCCGGGTGTAACAGCATAAACCTGGGCTTGCACTATTTGCCTCTGATTTGTTCTTCCACCACGTCTACCTCCACAGCTTCCT
Organism: Carya illinoinensis; assembly: GCF_018687715.1. Lineage (NCBI taxonomy): Eukaryota > Viridiplantae > Streptophyta > Magnoliopsida > Fagales > Juglandaceae > Carya > Carya illinoinensis. The sequence continues at coordinate 21,861,227 of NC_056757.1, forward strand.
TGAACTGGCCTAGGACAATCATGAGCAAAGTGACCCTATTGGCCACAATTATAACATCGAGCCCCACCCAAAGGGCACTCACCCACATGGGCTCTATTACAGCTCCCTCAAACTGGCACCCGTCCTCCCATACGTACACCTGAGGCCGCTTGTGGTCGAGTCCCAGTCCACTGAACAAATTTCTGAGGCAAACCCAAACTACTTCCTTCACAAGTAAAACTCCACCTCTTTTGTCCTGGAGGGGAGCCCATACTCAAATTATTCTCTCACTCTGCAAGAGTGGCCAAGTCCACTAAATCCTGAAAAGTGAAAATCCGGTGGCAGACCACCATTCTGCATATATCAGGATGCAGACCCTCTTGGAAACGCTTGGCCTGCATCTCCTCCGTGGTGATGAGGTGGGGAGCAAATTGCCCAAGCTCTATAAATCTTCGGGCGTACTGTTCCATGGTCATACTCCCTTGGACCAAGCTTGTGAACTCTCTAGGTTTTTGCCGCCTCATAGAAGCGGGAAAGAATCGGTCATTAAATTCTTTCTTAAAGCGCTACCAGGTCACAGCGGCAAAAGACCCCAATTCTAACTCCAGCATTACTCTTTTTGTTTCCCACCACTCAGAAGCAGTGCCTTGCAACAGATAGCTGGCATAGAGTACTTGTTGCACCTCAGTGCAACCACATACTTTAAAAGTTCTTCTAAATCTCTGACCCACTTTCCAGCCCGTAGTAGATCCACTTCTTCCGTGAAGGGTGGAGTTCTATGCGCTAGAAAGTGCTCATAAGTGTATCCAGCTTGCACCACTCCACACGGCCCTCCTTGTTGTCGCCAAGGGCCTCCTTGTTGTGGCCAAGGACCTCCTTGTTGGCCTAAAATTTTGTTGCATGAACTCAGTCATTTGCCTTATCGCTTGGGCTATAGCATCATCCCTCGGAGTATCGTCCCGAGGCTCTTGAGTAGACTTTTTTGGCCTCACCATTTTCCTACCACAACACAACCTTTGACCCCCTTTAAGAAAAACAAATAAAACCAACAACATAAAACCAAAAAAAAAAGGAAAACCAAACCACATAACAAGAAAATACAATATACTAGCATGCAACAACATAACTTAAATAAATAAATACAAGCAAACTAGCTCAAATAAATTCAAATCAGATAAAACAAATCAAATAGCAACTTTACTTAAAATAAATTTCAAAACACAACTTTCAAAACTTTCTGGTACTACAACTACGGGACATGTGGTTTTACCCAGAGCCAAACCGCTCTGATACCACCTGTGATGCCTCCAAATCCTACGTGCAGACATGTGGAAATTGAGACGTCAGGATGATGACAACACGGGTCACCACCCTATCGCCAAGTGCCAAGTGTGTGTACATGCAACAAGTGTGCAAAAAGAAACATTTAGCGGATAGCAAAAGTCTCATAACTAAGTACTAGAATTTTTCTTTGTTTAATACAAACCCGTTTAAAACATACATAATAAAATATTACAAACCACAAATATGTTTCAAAACCAACTACAAGGCATAAACTCCAAATCAATACTCTGGCGAAGCTGCCTCCTCGGGCTCAGCCTCCTCCTCCTCCTCGATCTCTGCATCAAAATCTACGGTACCAAAATGGTGCCGCAGGTAAGTAAGATCCAAACGCCACTAGATAAAAACATATTAAACTCAAACAATATGCATGAAAGAATGCAAATGCACATATCCCATAAAAACCACATTTTTCCACGCATGCCAAAATCCCATTTTGGCCCAAAATAAAACCTTTATCACATGTCCTTGCCATTATCCCAGATAATGGCCCAAAACATGAAACCACCATTTTCCCAAAAAATGGATCCTAAAGCCTCAAACATAACCTCGCCGTTTTCCCAGAAAATGGCCTGTATCCAATTCCAAAACCCGATCCAATTATTGCATGCACCATGATCTCCCCTAGGGATCATCCACACACTCTGGCTCCTATGCCACACTGCAGGTAACGACTACGCGTGTGACACCTAAACGAGCGATGCCCAGTACTCGTGCCTAGCGTGTACCTGGACCAGGCCATCCTCTAGTCCCCGCCAGCCTAGGAACCACGGAGTCGACACGATAGCGTTATCGTATCATGCGATCCACTCAGCCCAGCGACAACCCAGGGGATGTCACTCAGTATTATCCACTTCCGAGTGACCAGAGAAGCTCCACCGAGATCATACCCCATCCTGGCTTGGGGTCGTGATACACACGTACCCGAAAATCCATTTACACGATTAAAACTGGATTTTCTCAATTTAAATAAAATGCACATGAATGCATCATGCAATGCACGCCTCAAGGCACAATTAACCAACCAATCACAAAACAACAAAACCAAGCAACTCCGTCCTCAATCCATCCGACCCCCGAACTCCTCAGACTCAATCCGAAATCAACCAACCAGTCAAATAATTTATTGTAAGAGCAAAAATATATTTAAAACTAAAATAGAGTTTGAAAAATACTTACAGCGCTATAATACGTCGGTCGGCAGCAGTGGGTCTGGGTGGCTCAACTTGACGGCGACGGGAGAGAGAAGAGAGAGCTCATGCGTGCGCGGGGAAGAAGGAAAAAGAAGAAGAAGAAAAGAAAGAAAGAGGGAAAAGAAAAAAGGGAAAAAGAAAAAAAGAAAAAGGGAAAAAGAGAAAAGAGAAAAGAAAAGATGGAGAAAGAAAATGAGGTCCAATCCTCACCTCCATAATCCAAAATCTGACCTGACGAAAACGATTTTAAAAGCCGTAAAATGACTAAATAAATTAAACACCACATCAATTAAAATAAAACCAATTTAAAATACAATATTTTAAAATAAAAGAACCAATATATTAATTAAATTAAAAAACTCCTTCAGTGAAAATACACGTAAAAACAGGTTATCACAATCCACTCCCCCAACCACCATAAGTCCCTCCATGCCCAGCCCAAAGCCTCTCCTAGCTCCCCCTTCAATTTTCTAACTTTGTGACCCAAGGCCAGTCTTTGTAAAAACACTGCTCCGCTACTTTAGGCATCACCCTTGATCTTCTAGATTTTTATTCCGTTGTTGTAAGTAATTTTTCAAATAATTTAATGAGATTTAAATATAATTTTACACCAACTTGTTTCTGTAGTCTAGTTGGTTGTGATGGGCCTCGAGCCCGCGAAGTGTTCAAAATAATATTGGTAGTTGGTGTTGGATGTGGGTTTTGGGCCAGATTAGAGGATGTGTTTATTTGTGGAGTTGGACTGTGATTGGGTATTTTATATGTTGAGTATTGTGTCATGACATTCATTATACTGTTGCATGTATTTTCATGTCTCATGATTGAAAACTAAATTTTCTTGTGGAGAAAGTATTGTTGGGTGTAAGCGTATCACAACCCCAAGTCGAGATGGGCCATTATCACGTTGGAGCTCTTCTGGTCACTTGGAAGCGGATAAAAATGAGTGATGTCCCCTGAGTTGTCACTGGGTGATAACGGGGATCAAACGAGATGGTAACACTCTCATATTGACTCCGTGGCTCCTCTCCTTGCTGGGGTTAGAGGATGCTTGGTCATGAACTTGTTGGGCACGCAGCTGGGCATCTCTCTTTATGAAGTCACATGCACAGTCATTACCCATAGCGTGATGAAGGGAGTCAGTGTGTGAGGATGGTTCCTAGGGGAGACCATGCTACATTCGTAATTAAAGGGATATCTGTGGGCGATTTTATGGGAAAATGGTGGATTTAAAATTGGGATGTTTTCTGGAAAAGTGGCAATTGTTATTTATTGGACTTGTTTTGGGCCAAATGGGATTTTTGGTGTACGTTTGAAAAATGGTCATTTTTGAAGAAAATGATGGTTTTAGTCTCGTGATTGTTTCATCATGTGGACGCACACATGTTAGTTGCATTAATGTACTTTTATCTCTTGAATTATTTTGGTTGGTTACTTATTGAGATTCATAATCTCACTGTGGTAATCCTACCCTACAGTTCCGTTTTATGGAATCGCAGATTTTGATGCAGAGAAAAATGTTAAGCCTGGGACTTTAGCTCTGTCGGAGGAGTGACTCGTGGTCACTTTTGGATCATGGGATTTGTTTCCCTTTTTGGCTATGTAATTTTGACTTTTACTTTATTTTGCTTAATAACTGTATAACCTTTTTGAAAGGCTTTTATTTTGGTGAGTCTGTATTTAAAATTATGGTACTTAGTTGACTATTTTTTATATATCCGCTATGATGATTGCTATACACTTTGCACGTACTCATACTTAGCACTTGTCATTTGGGGTGTGTGACCCATGTTATCATCATCTCGGTGTCACGATTCCCACATTTTCATATGTGGGAGTTGGGGTGTCTAGATTTAGGTGGCCTATCTATGGCTTTAAAGGCCTAAGTTTTGGCCAATGGCCTTATGCTTACTAAGTTGGGCCTAATATATTGAGTCTAATAAGTTAGGCCCATAGTCTTGTGTCCAATAAGTGAGGTCCAAAATCTTATATCTTTCAAGTTGGGCCTAAGGCCTTCACTCTTACTATGTTAGGCTCAATGACTTTATGTTCTAAAATAGAGAGGTGAAGCTGGTGACAATTCCTCATTGGGCTGGGAATGTTCTCATTCTTTGGCACATCGAAGGACAAAGATGGGAGGCATGGAGGAATTAGAGGGTAAGTGGAATGGGTTACATCTTTCAAAGGAAGAGAGTTTGGTGATTGAGATGGATGATAGTGTGACAAAGGGGTTGGAGATAAAGAGGACATATGTTTAGTGGGTAAAATTCTGGCAGAGAGGAATGTTGCACAAGGTGTGATTGGTGCTACCATGGCAAAGGTTTGGAGAGTGAGCAGGCCTGCTATATTTCAGGAGGTAAGAACAAATGTGTTTGTTACTATGTTTGCAATGCAAGCTAATAAACAGAGGGTGTGGAAAGGTAAGCTGTGGTTATTCGATAATAACCTGCTTGTCTTTAATTTATTCGATGGATTTACTAGCCTAGCTAATATGAATTTTGATAAGGAGAATTTATGGATTCAAATGCATGATCTTCCTTTAGCGTGCATGAACCTCTAGTTTGGGAAGTAGGTAGGTGGTACGATTGGGAAGGTGGTTGAGATTGATGTTGATGATGTTGGCTGTAGCTCGGGGGAATTTCTTAGAGTGAAAGTGGACTTGGATCTAACAAAAGCTATAGCTAGAGGGAGGATAATAACCATGAAAGGGAAGGGGCTTTGGGTTCCTCTGAAGTATGAAAAGCTGACTCGGATCTATTTTGAGTGAGGCAAGCTATTCCATGGTGGCGTTGGGTGCTCTATGAAGGGTGGAAGGAAAAAGCTACAGGAAGAGGGTGAAGGTCAATATGGTGTATGGTTGATAGCTGAATTAAACCAAAAAAGAGAAGGAATGGAAGGTAACAAAAGTTTTGAAGGCAAGTACTCGAAGGGATGTTTTAGCGTTGATAAGAAGGGTTTTGAGGTTAGTGATGATCTATCAGAAACAAATGAAGGTAGGAGGAAGGAAAAGATGAGTGATAGGGGAGATTCAGAAGATGGTAAAAGTAAGGAAGGGGTAGTGGAGAATAGAATGGTAGGACTAGGTAAGGAACTAGTTGAGGGAGGTGGAGAAAATTTTCATAAGGAAGGAATAGGAGGACAAAAGATGCAAATGTTAAGGATGGAAAGGAATTAATAGAAGCAGGGAAGGAAGGAGAAGGGATATTGGTGGAGAGTGAGGTGCAAGGTTTCCAGCCAGCGCTCAATGAGGTTATAAGTGGAGGTTTTAAAAGTTGTGAGGATGAAATTATGGGCCAGCCTAAGGAAATTGTGGATGACATTGTAGTTTTAAAAAATAAGGGGCAACATGCTAAAACTCAAGGGGAAGGAAAGTAGAAGAGAAGGGCAGTGATAGGGGCAAATTCTAAGCATGTTAAGGGGATGTCTACTATTAAAAGATATGTTGAGGAAGTTATAGAAGGGGATTCAATAGTGAAGGAGGGTAAGAAGGTTAAAAGGGGGTAGGTATTTGTTTGTGAAAAGATGGTATTGGCAGAACCTACTAAACGGCCCTACCAAATGCAATCAAAATCCTAAGTTGGAACTACCAAGGGCTTGAGAACCTTGGACAGTTCTGACTCACTCAAAAATGAGTAGCACTAATGCTATCCCAAGTGCAGGAGGATGTCGTGTAATAATTAGGAATAAATTCCTAGATCGTCTCCTCAGGGAAAGTTACTTAAAATTAAACTTGTTGAAAAATGTGAAAAACTTCACAAAGAGAAAACAAGAGGATGATATGTACAATGGATGGAAGAGGTTACTAGTCATGGACTAGATTCATATTTTTAGATTTTTGATTGTCGGATTGGAATGTAAATGACTAACAGATTAAATTCAGAGATTAATAAAACTAAATTAAGAATTAAACTAGATTAGAAAGTAATTGACAAACATGCATTGAAAATTAAAAATGCATAAAACCAATATTCTAGGGTTTATCATTGTATCTAAATCACAAATTCTCAAATTAAACCATAACAATTGTAATCACTATTAAAATGAAAGCTTAATGAAACAATAAAAATAAATAACATGAAATAAGTAAACAACAATTAAATTACCCAACTACAACAAAAACAAAAGCTCTCTACCAAACCCTTCTTGCAATAAATTAAACTAGTACACTTAATTAAAAACTTCTAAAACAATTCCTTTATTTCATGAAACAAACTAGCATACTTGATTAAAAACTTCTAAAACAATTCTCTTGTTGCATGAAACCAACTAGCACACTTGAAAGAAATTAAGGTATTACAATTAATGAGATAAAATTCTAAAACAATTCTTAATACTTAATAAAAATTCTTAAAACAACAAATCATTGTAGGCAAAAAACAAAAACTGCCCAATCTATATTAAGAAAGAAAAGTCAAAGAAAATGAAATGAAAATTCTGCTACTTAAACGGAAGAGAAGGAAAATAAACTCAAGGTTGCCCTACGGCTATATATGGAAAGAAAACTCAAACGGGAAAACAAGTGCAACTTCATAAACTTAGTTGCTCAACTGTAGCCGAATGAAAAACCAAAAAAAAAAACAATAACTCTCTCTAGCTTCTAAACGGAAAGAAGTAAGTAAAAAATGCTGCTGCCGCTAGTCTTCTAAATGAAAAGAAAATAATTCAAAAACTAAAACTTCCTCCTGCTGTTGCTGCTACCAGTTAATAAATAGCTGCACGTCCAACTGCTCCAGCTAACCGAATACTCCTTCCCTGCTGCTGATTCCAGCTAAATAGATAGCTGATCTCCAGCTGCTGCACGTGCATGTTGCTGCCTCCCATTCTTCTCCTGCTTCACGTCCGAGTGTATACATACATGTACTGTTGTAGATCCAACAAAGGGAATAAGACCTGCTGTCTTCCTGTGCTTCAGGTCTGAAATGCTCTTGCTTTCCAACAACATCCAGCGTGTGTGAGTGGCTGCTGTCTGGCTGTGTGCTTTTGAGTGAGTTGGTGTCACTTTTCTGCATGTGTGTTGCATGTTGTCTGCATGTGTGCGTTGCATGTTGGTCTGCATGTGTCCGAATGATGCTTTCTGTTTTGCATGTGCATGTGTGCTTGTCCTTGCTGCAGGTTCATTGCTGTAGTAGCTGCTGCACATCCGAGTGAATGGTCTGCTGCATGTGCATTGTGTTCTGCATATGTCCAAATGGTCTGCTGTCTGAGTGTTCCTGCTGTCATGCATGTGTGAACTGGCTGTGTGCTTTTCCTTGCTGCAGCAGCTGTTGCACATCCGAGTGAGTGGGTGTGTGTGTTGTCCACTGCATGTCTGCATGTGCTGTCCGAATGATGCTTTCTGTTCTGCATGTGTGCTGGTTTGTTTGAGTGCTGTCCGAATGATGCTTTCTGTTCAGCATGTGTGCTGGTTTGTTTGTTCTTGATTTTCCTCACCATAATCTCTCTTTGTTGAGATAACTTTGAAGCTCAACGAAACCAAGCCTCAACCGTAGCCTTCCATGATCGACTAGCGACATAAGGAATGCCTAGCAAATGTGAGCTAAACTTCCATATGGCCACTGCTATATTACCTCCATAGAGAACATGGTTGAGATCCTCAAAAGCACCTTCATGGCAGAATTTGCACTTGGAAACTAGAGGGACACCAATTCTTCTAATCTGATCATCCACAGAAAGGTTATTATTCAATGCCTTCCACATGAGTATGGAAAGTTTCTTTGGCAAAATACCATGCCAAATCCAATGAGACCATTGAGATTTAGGAGCAGTAACTTGAACAAAAGACCAAACACTCTTGGTAGGGAAAGACCCATCCGACGTAACTAGCCATATAAGACGGTCATCACCTTGCTTTTGACCCCCAAGATTAGAAACAATTGCCTCCGCTACATCAGTCGCCACCAACTACACTAGCTTCTCTACATCCCAACTATTGTTTAGGAAACACAAGGAGAACAAGGAGAACAATGGCACAAACACAAATGATAATAGAAAGCAAGAAAAATTATGGACTAGAATGCACAGTAATCAATAGTTGGTAGAATTCAAGCAGAAATTCATGCTTTTAATCAATTAAAATCACAACTTTGATTTATTCACTTTAACCATTTTTCCATTTAAAACCAATAATAATGTCATGATGAATTTAAAATACATTGGTTTTAAATAGCTAAAATATGCAATATTTCAGCTCAATCAAGTTCAAGACCTTTGCTTAATGGTGAAGGATAAGAGACCCAATATTGTCTTTGTAATGGAGACAAAATTGAAGAGAGGTAATGTAGATTGGTTGAAGAGAAGGGCGGGATTTCAAAATTGCTTTGTGGTAAACCCAGTAGGTAGAGGGGGAGGTTTGATTTTATTTTGGTACATGGAGGTGGAGGTGGAAGTGTATAACTATTCCTAGAGACACATCAATTCATGGATGATTGATCTTGAGACAAAAATTAGGTGGTTATTCATTGGATTTTATGGTCACCTAGAGGTACAGAAAAGGAAGGAGGATTGGAGGTTATTGGCATCTTTTAAACTTTAAGAGGACATGGATGGTGTGTCATGGGAGATTGTAATGAAATAGCTATGAATGCTGAAAACGAAGGAGGACGACCAAGAAATGTAACGCCCATCCTTATGGTGGGACCTTTTCAGTTCGATTTTGATAATAATTAAAGGGAATTACGATTCCTTTGAAATTTCTTTTCCATTCATGCCAGGATACAAAAGACTCCATGTCATAAATAAAATTCATTTTTCTTAATTAAAATTTTTAGCGAAAAACATTACATTTCTGTGATGACACGGTTTTGCGTGTATTTTCGCTGAAGGGTTGTTTTTATTTTAATTAATATATTAGTTTATTTATTTTAATTTATTGCGTTTTAAATTGATTTTTAATTTGTTTGATGATGTGTTTTATTTCTTTTAGTCGTTTACGGTTTTTAATCTCGTTTCGGCGGTCTTGTTTTGTTTTCCCAGAGTGAGGATTAGACCTCATCTTTTTCCTACATTTCTTTTTTCCTTTTTTCTTTTTTCCTTTTTCTCTTTTCTTTTTCTTCTTTCTTTTTCTTTTTCTCTTTTTCTTTCTTTTCTTTTTTTTCTTCTCCTTCCTCCCGATCGGCTCTCTCCCTCTCTCTCCTCACCCACGCCGTGTAACAGCCCAACCCTTGACCCACCGCTGTCCGGCTGCCATGCGGCTCACCGCCCCCACCGGTCGACTCCCCTCCCTCCGGCGCAACCCCCCACCAATTCTCAGCCCCATCCGGCCAGCCGTTTGGCCGGAAAACCCCCTTAAAGCCTCCACGGTTTTTGCTCCGATTCGCCGTCATCGCTCCAGCTCCGGCCACCATTTTTTCACCACTTCATCACCGGTCCCTTGCCGTCCTAACCCACCTATTTTCGGCCTCCACTGGTCACCGGAACAGCTCCCTCGAGCTAGCTTTCCTTTTTGGAAAATCCGGCCTCTCTCTGCCGTTTCTGCCGCCACCCACGGCCAACCACCACTTCCAATAGCTTCATAATCATCCTTAGGTCATTCCCTATGAATCCCAAGCTCTGGTTTGTCCCCGTTCAAAAGTGGGTATTTTACAACCCACGGCCATAGTGAATTTTCACTGTAACGTTGCTTTTTCTCCGTCGTTTGCAACGTCGAGTGTTTTCTAAAATTACCGTATAGCGCTGTAAGTATTTTCCAAACCCTATTTTCAGATTTAAATATATATTGCTCATTCAATTATTTTATCTGCTGGTTGGTTTATTCCAGACTGAGTCCGAGGAGTTCGGGGGTCGGATGGATGGAGGACGGAGTTGCTTGTTTTATTGATTTATGTTGGTTGATTATTTTTGTGCATTGATATGGCATTTACATGGTGCATGCACTTGTGTTTTTGTTTAATTGAGAAAAGCCTGCGTATTGGCGTAAGTGGACTTACGGGTGCGTGTGTATCACGACCCCAAGCTGGGATGGGGTATTATCCTGGTGGAGCTCCTCTGGTCACTCGGGGGCGGAATAAACTGAGTGATGTCCCCTGGGTTGTCGCTAGGCGACGACGGGAGCGGGGGCTAGGGGTGGATTGGCTACGAACGCGCCGGGCGCGGAACCGGGCATCGCCCTACGCACCGACTCCGTGGCCCTTCACTGGTGAGGGCTAGAGGATACTTGGCTACGAGCACGCGGGGCGTGGAACTGGGCATCGCTCGTTAGGTGTCACATGAGTGGTGGTACTCTGCAGTGTGGCACTGGAGCCAGGGTGTGCGGATGACCCCTAGGGGAGGTCATGGTGCATACGGGGTAAAAATGGTTTATGGTTTGAGATGAATAGAAGCCAAATGTGAGTTTTGGCGTGGTTTTTCGAAAAGGTGTGTGTTTGGGCCAAATGTGATTTTTGGCGTGTGTAGAAAATTATGTTTTATGGGTTTTGTGCATTGGGCATGCTTCATGCATTTTGTTTGAGTTCTATGTGTTTTTATCTGGTGGTGTTTGGATTTTACTTACCTGCGGTACCATTTTTGGTTCCGTAGGTTTTGGTGCAGGATTCGAGGAGGAGGAGGAGGCTGAGCCCGAGGATGCGGCTCCGCCAGAGTTTTGAGTTGAAGTAATGTTTTGTAGCTGTTTTTAAAACTATATTTGTGTTGTATAATATTTTATTTATGTATGTTTTGAACAGCTTGTATTATATTAAGAAAAATTCTGGTACTTAGTTATATGACTTTCGTTATCCGTTGCGTTTCCTTTGCACATTTGTTGCTTTTACACACACTTGGCACTCGTCGTTAGGGTGGTGACCCGGGTTGTCATCATCTGGACGTCTCGATTTCCCCGTGTCCGGGCATGGGGATTTGGGGGCGTCACAATTTCATAATTAAAGTTTCCAATATAAAACATCTTGCCTAGGCCTTCGTGCTCTTTCCCTTAGGTTGTGTCTGTCTTCACCTGTCATGCTCATCTTCTGCTTGGGAGGGCACACATAAAAACTAAAATGAGTCGATAACTCGTAAGCATTACTTCATACAGTTAAAATATAATAACATAGATTTTCAGCCATGCATTTATCATTCCATACATACATTTGTACTTAGCATGCATACATCTTTCTTTTCGTTTTAAAAACGTTGCAAGGTGGGGTTTTTCTTTATAAACACGCTTTCTTCTTTAAAACAGTTCCCCACGCATCGCTGCCTTCATTTCTTGAAGAGTCTTTTCATGCATTTATCTTTTTACATACATTCATGCATACATACATACATTCACGCATTCATCTTTTCTTACTTACGTGCATTCATGCATTCCATTCATCCATACATACATGCATCCTTTCTTAACATGCATCTATTCTTTCTTTTCACTTTCATTGGCCATTGCACACTGTTACGCCTCGTGTGCTGGGGTTAGCGGTCTTTTGGACCTGATTCGGCCCGTGGACATAGGTTGGTACTATTTCCATTTCAGTCCATGTGGCCCTTACGTATTTTTATATATCATCCATTCATTTCAGTCCATTCATTCTTTTTCAGTCCTTTCCTTTCCTTTACAGTCCATTATTTCATTTCAGTCCTTACAGTTCTTACCTTTCTTACAGTTCTTATGGTTCAAAAAAGTTTTAATTAAGAAAAATGGTTTTCTCTCCTTCATTTTGTAAAAGTCATTTTACAAGAAGTTTTCTCTTCTTTTAAGGGAGAGAAAATAGTTTTCTTTCTTTTATTTTAAGAAAAGTTATTTAGAAAGAGTCGTTTTTAGGAGAGAGAGTTATTTTAAAAATCTGTTTTCTTTCTTTTCTTTTCTTTCTTTTCCTTTCAGTTTCAGTTCTTACGGTCCTTAACAATTCTTACGTCTTTTAAAGCTTCTTATTGTAAATGTACATACAATACATACCACTTATAGCATCCATTCACATGCATATACATACATACTTTGGGTGCGTAAAAAGGGGTTGCCAAGGAGGGCCGCTATGTACTTATGCTTGAAAACTTATGTTTCATTTCTTCTTCTTTTGTAAAACGTGTATTCGTGGAGAAAAGTTTCATTTTCCTTTTAGAGAAAAGCTTTTGTCTTCTTCTTCATTTGTATAACGAAAGCTCTAGAAGTATGAACATAATACTTACCTGGACTTCATGCCATACTTATTCCATGCAGTCCATTCATGTGCCTGTCAGATGGCAACCTACATGCATACACATAACCTTGCATCATCATCTATCTAATGCATAACTATTCTAAAATAGAACTATGCTTCACTTGGGACACTCTTCGTCCATCCCTGGGCTCTTATGTGCCATTTACTATGCTAAAACTTTCGGGGTCTTATTCCTTAAAGTGAACTCCCGTGATTCACCTTAGGGCTAAGACACTAAGACCTCTGTCTCATTCTTATATTCCACAATCCAATGCATGATTTCGACTTACAGAGTCATGCATCCCAACCTTAGACAACTTACCCATTACAACCTTCAAGTATCCTATCCCATATTAAATCCTCATTTCCAACCAGTCAGGCTACATGAATTCAAGCCAACTTTGGAGCTAAAACACCATGTAACCATGATCAGGATAGATTACCCATTATATATGGTAAACCTATCCAGCACACATGTCTCGTCAGAGACACCTATAACTCATTTCCTCTTATCACCTAAGAGCAACTTATAGTTCCAATGAACGTCTACTTGTGTAAATAAGCTCCATATTCTAATACCAACTTGCTCAAACCCGTTTGATAGGACTCTCCCTATTTCCCAGCCCTACACAAGTTCATCCCAACACTTGATAGGAGAGAACTGCATCCACAAATGCACCTCTATTATGTCACGTAGCTCGAGACAGATCTCAAGTCATGAAACTCTAGACAGATGCCTGTCATGCTTCCGTTGCACGCTCTGATACTTTTCCACCACTTCCTTTACTCTTAGTCATAGTCAACTACAAGGTGACACCTGTCACCCCGGACTACAGGCCATATCACCATTGCTTCGGGGCACTATTACACAGTTCTTGCCACTTAACAAGAGGATTGCATCAAAAAATGTGCCTCTATCACATTATGCAGCTCGAGACAATTTCTCGAATAACAGCACTAGGCTCATCATGCTTCTGCTGCACTCTCTGATACATTTTTGACCGCTTCGCACATACCTTCATCCATAAGTCAGTCTCAAGGCAACACCCATTACCTTGGACTACAGCCGCCACATCACCACTACTTCGGGACATTGTTATACAGTTTCCCGACACTGCACCATACACTCCACACTTCTCTGCTACGTCATCCAACCTTTCGTGACATGCCATCCAGTGTATCACGACATAATACAGAGTAATCTTACGTGAACTATCTTCCATCCACACTACGACAGACAACACTACAATACACGTCTCATAGTGCATCGCTACGTGACATGGAGTATGCGACACTCATACTCCTTTCACTACGACACCTATTATCATGACGCACACCACACGGTGCATCGCCATACAACACAGAGTATGCTCCATGCACACTCCTTTCATTCTATGCCACACATCACTACAACGCACGTTGCACAGCGCGTCACTACACTACACAGAGTACACTCCTCACGCCGTATCACAACTACATCATCCATCTCACGCCCACATTTACAATCCACAATACTACACAATCAAGCCCAACACTTCATAACAACACTTCACTTCACAACTACGCAGCGAACTCCACTAATACTAACTACACAATCTACAGTCCAACCAATCAACTAAAGGTAGAGGGTTATACCATCGACGGGATAACCCGTGCGTCGCTCGCTACTCATCACGATCATTCGTCGAATGAGCGTACGTGGCGGTAACACCTTGTACGGTGGTTGTCCACCACATAAAGTGGCGGTTTGGGCTTGCAGATAGCTAGGCATGGCCTTGGAAAGGCTCATGGTGTCCTTGTGGTGGTCAAAGGTGGCAGAGCACGTCGGCATCACGTCGTGAATAGTGAATCTGAAATGCTAGGAGTTTGCTTGAGGTGGATGAAGGCCATAGAGCTTCATGAAAGGTTAGGGAAAGGTAGAGGAAGATGTGGTGGAGCTATGGTGGCGAGGTGATAGCCAGACGGTGGCGGATTGGTCTCTAGAAGTGGATTTCATGCCGTGGAGAGTGAGGGAGAGTGAGAGCTGTGTACAGCTTCGTTGGCCACGAAATTTGTTGGGGAAGGTTGTGGTGATTAGAGGAACAAGGTGGTGGTGATGAAACACCATGGGTAGTCGTGTACGGTGGTGCATGGTGGTGCAACCGTATGGCTAGTTGTAGAGATCCATCGGAGAAAGAGAGAGCGTTAGAGGAAAAGAAGGACATAGGGAGGAAGCCCATAATGTGGTGAATCCATTGGTGGTGCTTGATGGCTGTTTTAGTTGTGTATGGTGGCTCAAGGAGGAGAAAATGGCCTTAAGACCCATTTGCTTGGAGGAAGAAGGAGAGAGATGAGGTTGCCAGTGTAGCTCACCACCGGTGCAGTAGTGCTCGCTTGTGGGGGAGGATCATGTCGAAGGTGGAGGTGAGGCACGGCGGTTGGAGGTGGCGCCGGTTGGAAGAGTTGAAGCACATTCACAGTGGAGAAGAACAAAGGCAAGCTGGACGTGCATGGGAAGAGAGAGAAAAGAAAGAAAGATGAAAAGGAACAAAGAGAAAAAGTGAGGAAGAAAAGAGAGGACTTGGGTATTTAATCGCAGTCCTACTCTTTGGGATCCTCAAAACGATCTAACGATGAGTTTAAACACTGATTTGAAAACGCGTAAGTGTTTTATTAAAAATAAAACAGTGAAATAAAACACTGAGAGGAATTAAGATAGAATATTATTTTATAAACTAAAGTTTATAAAATAATATTTCTTCATCATTATTTAAAATGATAAAGTATCGTTAATTACTCGAAGACGATAAAACGATTTAAATTAAATAAGAGCTTTCAACTTAAGTTAAACCTCTTAATATTTTAAAACAATTAAAACATTTAATTTAAGTAATTATCCACAATTATAATATTTTTTGACCTCATAAAAATATTATAATTGTGCTACATTAAAAACAAGCTTATTTAATAATACTGAAAATATCTTTTATAGATATTTTCATAATATTTAAAATATCCGTAAGTATTAAAATATCTATTTTACTTTGAAATCCGTTGGATAACTTTCATAATACACCATCGAGGTACAACGCTTAGGATAAGGCTCAGCACGTAGATCAAAGCTCGGCAAGTGGAACAAGGCTCAACACATTAACCGAAACTTGACACGTAGATCGAGGCTCATAAATAAAGAAGAAGAAAGAAGGAGCAAATATTATAAGGAAGGTGTCTCATATGCTTTTATTCAGAGAGGCACTGAAGGTTAGTGAGTTGTATGATGTGAGGTGGAGAGGGAATAGATTCACATGGAGTGGGCAGTATGCTGAAGATAGAGGAAAGGAGATACATGAGAAGACTGCAAGACTAAAATAGCTCCAGGATGAGGAAAGTGTGCACAATATAATAGAGATAAAGAGAGTTCAAGAGGAGTTGGGGCAGTTGATGGATCAAAGATCTCAAATGGAAACAAAGGACCAAGAAAAGCTGGTATCAGTTAGGAGACAGAAATACAAGGTACTTTCATGCTTGTGCAACTCAAAGGAGGAGGAAGAACACCATCAAACAGATAATCAACAGCTAGAACAGATTAGTCAATGAGCCAACTGAGATAGAAGGGGCTTTCAAACATTATTTTGATAACCTGTTCAGACACTCATACACGATAGAAGCTGCAATTGAGGAGTGTCTCAAAGATGTTGATCCTAAAGTCTCATGGGAGATAAATGAGAAGTTGTTTAAGACTTTCACAAGGGTAGAAGTGGAGGAGGTAGTACACAAGATGGCCCCTTTGAAATCACCAGGGCTAGATGGATATGGTGCCAGCTTTTTCCAGAATCATTGGAGCATAGTGGGAGATGAAGTTTGTCATATTGTGCTGAAGTATCTAAATGGTGGTACATTCCTCTCTCCTAAAACTATACTTACATGGTGTTAATTCTAAAGGTGAAAGAACCAAGATTGGTTAGTGAGTTTAGACCTATAAGTCTATGTAATGTAGTATATAAGATAATATCCAAAGTAATTGCAAATAAGGTTAAGTCTATTTTATCAATTGTAATATCCCAATACCAAAGTGTTTTTTATTTTTTGCCAAG
Organism: Carya illinoinensis; assembly: GCF_018687715.1. Taxonomy (NCBI): domain Eukaryota; kingdom Viridiplantae; phylum Streptophyta; class Magnoliopsida; order Fagales; family Juglandaceae; genus Carya; species Carya illinoinensis. Next base: position 21,877,916 of record NC_056757.1, read on the forward strand.
GAGACTTATTTCTAACAATGTAATGGCAGCCTACGAAGTTTTGCACACCATGAAGTCAAGACAAAGACAAAGGGGCAAGCATGGAAGCATGGCCTTGACACTGGATATGTCCAAGGCAGAATTGAATGGAAGTTCTTGGAAAAAGTGATGAGGAAGCTGGGCTTTAATGAGAAATGGATTCAACTAGTAATGGGCTATGTATCATAAATTTTTTTATTCTGTTTTGGTGAATGGAGTGCCAGGCGAAAGGTTTTATCCAACAAGGGGATTGAGGCAGGGAGATTTCACCATACTTGTTTATAATGTGTGCTGAGGGATTAAGTGCAATGTTGAATAAGGCTAATCAAAGAAGGATTATTAGGGGAGTTTCAATGGCTAAAAGGGGATTGAGGGTTAATCATCTACTCTTTACAGATGATTGTGTCTTGTTTGGAAGGGTAAAAAAGGAGGAGTGGAGTGAATTGTTGCAAATTTTTCAAAGGTATGAATTAGCCTCTAGTCAGGTCCTTAACAAGGAAAGATGTTCATTATTCTTTAGCTCTAATACTGGTGAAGCTGAGAAAAACAAGATTTTGAGAGAAGAAGGAGGGATAGTTTGTGGCAGCTACGATAAGTATCTAGGACAACCTGCTATGAATACTTTTAGAAGTGTTAAGGAGAGGGTGTGGAAGAAGTTGGAGAGTTGGAAGAATAAATTCTTGTCTCAAGCTGGGAAGGAGGTATTAATTAAAGATGTTTGGCAAGCTATACCTTCCTTTACCATGAGTGTTTTCAAGCTACCTAAAACCTTATGTAAAGATTTCAATACTATATGCTCGAGATTTTGGTGGGGTTATAAAGATGACACAAGAAAAATGCATTGGTGGAGTTGGGCGAAAGTGAGAGTGCATAAGTGTAAAGGAGAAATGGGTTTTAGAGATTTAGAAAGCTTTAATTTAGCTATGTTGGCTAAGCATGAAGGAGAAAACCCGTGTTCCTTGGTGGCTCAGGTTCTTAGAGAGAAATATTTTTAGAGCACAGATTTTCTAAATGCAAAGCTCGGAAGCAGTCCTTCATTCATATGGAGAAGTATTTTGTTAGGGTTTATTGAAAAAGGGTCTGCATTGAAGGGTAGGCAATGGAGCTAAAGTGAAAATCCAAGGGGAGAGATGGCTACCAACTCCTTCATCTTTTTGTGTGTAGTCCTTTTTGAAAATTCTAAATAAGGATGACAAGGTAGTGAGGCTTATTAATGGACAGACCAAGGAGTGGGATGAGGCCTTAGTTCAAAATGTATTCTTGGAGGAGGAAGCTAACCAGATTTGTTGAGTCCCTATAAGTAAAATGGGGATAGAGGAAAAACTAATATGAGGATACACTAAGGATGGTCTATGCTTTCTAAGGGGTGCATATCATGCTGATATGGACAGAAAGAGGAAAGCAAAGGGAGAACCATCAATGGCAGTGTCCAAAGGGGCAGAATGGAAGAGTATTTGGGATCTGAACGTGCCAGGGGTGGTGAAACACTTTATCTAGAAGGTTGTAAACAACATCCTACCTACAAAAAGCAATTTATTTAGTAAGACAATAGGTGAAAATTCATTGTGCCTAGTCTGTGATATATATGAAGAAACTATGATACATGCAGTATGGTGTTGTCCCTTAGCCAGTGATGTGTGGGCAGAAACTACAAGTCCAATGCAGAAATGTGTAATAGCAAAGAATTTCTTTGAATTATGGAGTAAACTTATCACCATGGGATATAGCTGAGCAGAAACATGTTAATCTGTTTTTACGGATGGAGAGAGCAAGACTTACAGACTGACTTGGAGATGAAGCTTACGGAGAGGCACAGGGGGTGACTTAAGGAAATTTGGAAGGAGGTACAATGAGATCGAATGGAGAGAAACTCTGTTTTACAAGGGAGATAGGGACTTTTTAGGTTTTTGGGACTTGAACAATAGTTTGAGACTTCAAGGCAGGAGTGTCCTGGGTTGAGAGAAACCAAAGAGCTATGGACAGAAGAGGGGACGTGAAGAGGAGTTTAAGCTTCTTGTTTTTACGGACGGGGGAGACGGAAAGACTTCGGAAAGAGCAGGACTTATGGTAGCTTGTAGGAGTGAGGCAAGTGTTAGAGCACTACACTGGGCACTTCGAGTGGGAGCTTATCTTTCACTTGATCAAGGAATGTTGGATGAGGTATGGTACGAGAGAGAGTTTTTGACTGAACGGACAAGGAGTTTTATTATCATTTGGTGCTCTCATATTTTCTTTACTTTTGCTCTATGTTTAAGATTATTTTTTTAAGTGTTAATTTGTGTATTCTATGTTAGCTGTCTTATGGAGAATATTTTTATAATTTTTGTAGCTCTTATGAAGAATATGGTTGGCTAAATTCTCCTACTAAGGTTAAAGGTGAAGTTTAATAATTTCGACATTGTTTTCGGATTGACATTGGAATTTGTATTGTGAGTTTGATCGATTGAATAATTTTATTATTAGATATTTTGATTATCTATATATTTATCTTGACTCATTGTGATTTTTTTCCAATATAGCGAACGCTTGAAAAAATTCATGTGATATTCAAATGAGTTTATGAATATTTTAACCATCAATCGTTCATGCTTAATCATTATTAATTATTTTTCTTGATCTTAAATGCAAAATCCTCCAGTTAAACAGAATCATTATTCTAGTTTAATTGAAGTAAATAAATTGAAAACAATATTCTAAATTATTAGACGGATCCTCAAAACCTTAATCATTCTACATATCAATTTATTTTATCATTTTCATTTTATTCTGTTACATTAAAAATCTTCATCTCAGTAATTTTTTTGTCTACTTGATTGCACATTCATTTTAGTAATTTAGTTTCTTTCTTTAAGTTTATTTTATTCATCACATAAGTCAATCCATGTGGATTCCACCGTGTCAGGTCCTACAACACTTATATACTTGCAAGTAAAACTGCACTAAATTTTTGGTTCATTAGTTTGAGTCAAGTTTAGGCACAAAAAGTTTTTGGCGCCATTGCCGGGGATTGCAATGTGTGATAAGATACTTTTTTTAGAATAGAAAAAAAAAATTTAGTAATTTTTTGCTAACTTTCTCGTATTTTTTTTGCATGTATGATTTTTGTTATTTTCACTGGAAAGGGATCAAGTAACAATACCTTCATATTCATATGATTTTTTTTTTTTTTTTACTTTCTTGCTTGTTTTGTATTTAGTTTTTATAATAAGAGACTTTAGATGGTGCATGCATTAATTAATTTTGAGACCTATCCATACCTTTTAGTTTTTGAATGTGCTTGAGCCTTTATGATGAATGATCTCGTAGCAACGTGATCAAACTAGTAGATTGAGGAAAGAGGAAATTGTTTTGAAAGAATCGGTTGATAGGTTGTCTGGAGATTCCAAAAATTGTCATTCTAATAACATGGCTAACAATCATAGTGTTCATGATGAACTCGAAAATGAGGAAGTATAAAATAATCCGCCAATGAGAACTTTGTGCAAATATTTGCAACCAACAAGGACAAGTACTCCATCTTGCATGAGTTTTCCTAGAATATAGGAAATTTTGACTTAAAATTGGAAGTAATTCAATTACTTCCCAAGTTTCATGGCCTAGACTCAGAAAGTCTTTATTTGCATTTGAAAGAATTTGAAGAGGTTTGTGCAACTTTACAAAACCAAACTGTCAATGATAATATTGTAAGATTAAAGTTGTTCACATTCTCTTTGAAAGAAAAAGCTAAAAATTGACTGAATTCCTTGAAACCAAGATTTATTGGCACATGGCAAGAAATGCAAAGAGAATTTTTGAAAAAGTTTTCCACTCACATGACAAACACTCTTCATAGAAACATTATGAATTTTTCTCAAAAAGAAAATGAAACATTTTTTCAGTGTTGGGAGCATTTTAAAGAATTGTTGCTAACTTGCCCACATCATGGCTATGAGACTTGACATACCATTAGTTTTTTCTATGAAAGTTTAACATCTCAAATGCGCCAATTTGTAGAAATGATGTGTAATGGTGAATTATTAAACAAAGATCTTGATGATGCTTGGGACTATTTTGATCAATTGGCTGAAAATACCCAATCTTGGGACAACACAGGTCTTTCTGATCGGTCAAATAAGCCCAAGCTAATGCCATGTCTCAAGAGGGTATGTATGTCCTTAAAGGAAATGATGATGTGAATGCTAGGATAACAAGTTTGACAAGAAAAGTCGAGGCCATGGAACTTAGGAAGGTAAATTCGTCTAAGGTCATTGAAAAAGAAGAAGAGAATTGTGGCATATGTGAGATGAGTGGACACCTAACTCAGGATTGTCCAACAATCTCCGCTTTTAAAGAGGTACTGCACGAACAAGCAAATGCCATGAATTCTTATAGAATACCATTTTCTTCCCCTTATTCGGAAACATATAATCTTAGATAGAGAAATCACCCCAACGTCAGTTGGAGAAACGAGTCCAATTCAAATCAAACTCCTCAAGGGCCTTCTTCTTCTACTCCTTATGTGCCTTCACATAAGAAAATCCTTGAGGAGACATTACAAACTTTTATGTAGGGGCAAGCCAATATTAATACTCAGACAATGCAGGTCATTAATGAGATGAGAAGCTCTATTAGCAACTTGACCTCCACATTGCACGCTCAAGAAAATGGTAAGTTTCCTGCTCAACCTCAACCGAATCCAAAAGGGAAATTTGAGGTAAGAAATTCAAATTATTCTAATTCAAAATTTGAACATGCCAAGTCCATCACCACTTTATGCAATGGAAAAATAATTGATAAGAGTATTTCAATAAAAGTTGATGAGACCAACAATTCTTTAAATTCCAAGAGTGATGGTGAACTTGAAAAGATCGAGCTAGATATGTCTGTGAAAGCCCCAATACCGGCCCCTTTGGGTCCATTTCCCCAAAGGTTGCAACATTCCTACAAATTGGTCCAAAATTCTGATATTTTTCAGATTTTCAAATAAGTAAAAGTCAACATTCCTTTGTTGGATGTAATTAAACAGATTTTATCGTACGCTAAATTTTTGAAAGGTCTGTGTACAGTGAAGTGTACAAGGAAAGTGCAAAAGAAGGCTTTCCTCACAGAACAGGTAAGCACCGTCCTTCAGAACAATTCTCCTCCAAAGTACAAAGACCCAGGTTGTCCAACAATTTCCTGTGTGATTGGAAATTTTAAAATTGAGAAAGCGTTACTTGACCTTGGAGCTAGTGTTAACCTCCTACTCTACTCGGTATATGAGCAGTTGGGTCTTGGTGAACTTAAATCCACCAAGGTAACACTCCAACTTGCTAACCGTTCAATAAAAATACCGAGAGGGATAGTTGAGGATGTATTAGTGCAAGTAGGCAAATTTTATTTTCCAGTAGATTTTATCGTTTTGGACACAGACCTATCTTTGATGTTTGCACTCAAATTACTATAATTTTGGATAGGCCATTCCTTGCAACGTCGAATGCTTTAATAAATTGTAGGAGTGGTGTGATGATAATTTCTTTTCGCAACATGACTTTGGAGTTAAATATTTTCAATATTTGTAAACAACCTGGCGATGATGATGATGTGCATGAAGTAAATTTGATCCAAACTCTTGTTCAAAATAAATTTGATTTCTCAATTATTTCTAACCCTCTTGAGGCTTGTTTGGTTCATGGTAAAAATCTTGATGATGATTTTGTGCTTGCATCTATGAATTTTTTGTTAGAATCTATTCCTATAATGGACACTGATAAATGGAGGACACATTTTAAGGACTTGCCACCTCATGATGTCATGTCCCTCCACTCAAGTGTGCAAACACCAAAACTTGACTTGAAACCTCTACATGCTAATCTCAAATATGCATTTTTAGGCCAAGCAGAGACATTACCAGTGGTCATCGCATCAAAACAGGATGAAATTCAGGAGAGAAAATTAATTGGTGTTCTCATTGAACACAAAAAGGCAATAGGATGGACCATAGCTAATATCAAAGGTATCAGTCCTTTGATTTGTACCCACAAGATATATCTAGAGGACAATGCTAAACCCTCTAGAGAGATGCAATGTAGACTGAAACCTGAGATGGAAGAGGTTTTTAGAGCGGAAGTGTAAAAACTTCTGGATGTAGGGATCATTTACCCTATTTCTAACAACAAATGGGTTAGTCCTACGCAGGTGGTAGCTAAGAAATCTGGTGTGACTATAGTTAAGAATGCTGATAATGAATTGATCCTAACTAGTGCTACTACTGGTTGGCGTATGTACACTAACTACAAAAAACTAAATTCTATCACTAGGAAGGATCATTTTCCCTTACCATTCATGGATCAAATCGTTGAATGTGTAGCTGGCCATAAATTTTATTACTTCCTAGATGGTTATTCTGGATATAACCAAATTGAGATTGCTCCTGAGGATCAAGAAAATACCACTTTTACATGTTCATTTGGTACCTTTGCATATCGAAGGATGCAATTAAGACTTTGTAATGCTCCAGCTACATTTCAAAGATGAATGATGAGCATATTCGGTGAGCATATTCGGTGAGCATATTCGGTGACATGGTAGAGCGTTTCGTTGAAATATTCATGGATGATTTTTCTATTTTTGGTGATTCATTTGATCAATGTTTGACTCATTTGGAAAAGTGCTGATTCGATGCAAAGAAAAGAATTTGATTTTAAACTAGGAAAAGTGTCATTTTATGGTCACTCAAGGGATTGTCCTTGGTCACATTGTCTCTTCTTAAGGTATTGAAGTGGACAAAGCCAAGATTAAATTAATTTCTAATTTGCCCATCCCAAAGGACATCAGAGATATCAGATCTTTTCTAGGTCATGTAAGTTTTTACAGGAGGTTCATTAAAGACTTCAGTACAATTTCTAGACCTTTGTGCAATTTATTGTCAAAGGAAAATTCTTTTGTGTGGACTGATGATTGTGAGTTAGCTTTTACAAAGCTAAAACGTATGTTGATTTCAGTCATAATTATGCAATCACCTGATTGAAATTTACCATTGGAGATTATGTGTGATGCTAGTGATTACGCTATTGAAGCTGTGTTGGGCCAACAAAAGGACAAAAATCCTTGTGTTATTTATTATACAAGTAGAACTTTAAATAGTGCTCAAATGAATTATTCAACAACTGAAAAAGAGCTACTTGCAATAATTTTTGCACTTGACAAATTTCTCTCTTATTTAATTGAGTCCCAAATTGTCATTTTTACTGATCATGCTACATTGAAATATCTTTTAGCAAAAAAGATACAAAGTCCAAATTGCTTAGATGGATCCTTTTGCTGCAAGAATTTGATTTGATAATTAAAGATAAAAAATGAGTTGAGAATATTCTGATCATCTATCTAGATTTGTTCTTTCAGATTCCATAAAGACATTTCCTATTAGAGACACACTCCCAGATGAGCAACTTTTTAGTATATCTCAATTCCCTTGGTATGCTGACATTGCTAATTTTCTTACAGGTGAAATTTCCCACATTTGGACTCAACAAGACAAGAGGAAATTTTTTGTAGAGGTAAAAAAATTCTTTTGGGATGATCTATATTTGTTTAAATATTACCTGAATCAGATAATTAGACGATATGTTTCCAATAGTGAATTTCAAAGTGTGATTTCTTTTTGTCATTCTGGGGCATGTAGTGGCCATTTTTCTGGGAAGAAAATTGCTTTTAAAATTTTGCAATGTGGTTTCTATTGGCTTACCCTTCTCAAGGACACCCATGAATTTTATAAAACCTGTAAGTGTTGTCAAAAATTGGGAGCGATTACTTGCCGAAATGTAATACTATTAAATCTAATTTTGGTTGTTGAAATATTTGATTGTTGGGGCATCGATTTTATGAGACCCTTCCTAGTTTCTTTTGGCAATCTCTACATTTTGGTAGCTGTGGATTATGTGTCCAAATGAATCGAGGTCATTCCATGCAAGAATAATGATCACAAAGTTGTACTGAAAGTTTTGAAACAAAATATTTTATCAAGGTTTGGAACACCTCGAGCCATTATCAGCGATGGGGTAAATATTTTTGCAATAAGCTATTCGAGGCTTTAAAGCGAAAATATGGTATTACTCATAAGGTTGCTACCCCTTATCATCCACAAATAAGTGGCCAAGTTGAGGTATCTAATCAGGAGATCAAAATTTTTTTACAAAAGACAGTTAACCCAAGTCGTAAATATTGGTATTTACGACTAACCGACGTATTGCTTTTAAAATCCTGATTGGTATGTTCCCAGATCGACTCATTTTTTAAAAGGCGTGTCACGTGCATGTTGAATTGGAACACAAAGCTTATTGAGCAATTAAGCAATTTAATTTTGATATGGATAAAGCTTGCTCTCTTCATAAGTTTCAACTTAATGAGTTAGAGAAAATCAGGAATTAAGCTTATGAAAACTCTCGTGTTTCCTAGGAGAGAATGAAAATTTTTTAGGATAAAAATATTTTTCGCAAGTCTTTTGAGCCTTTCCAAAAGTTTTGTTGTATAATTCAAGACTCCATTTGTTTCTTAGCGAACTTTGATCCCGATGGATCAGTTCATTTATTGTAAAAACTACTTATCCTTTTGGAGCCATTAAGATAGAAAACCCAGAGAATGGTAATGTGTTTAAAGTTAATAGACAAAGGTTGAAACCATTTTTGAGTAATTTTACTCCAGAGGCTGAGTCCACTACTCTAGAGGATCCTGCTTATCAGAATCAATATTTGATTCGTCATTGTATATATCGTATTTGTTTGTTTTGTTTTTCGTTATTTTCCTTTTTGTGTCCTCTAACTTCCACATAAATCTAATCCTTGTGTGCACTCAAGTATCTTAGGTGACTTATTTCCTCTCTATTTAATCATTTTCGTTTCAATATATGTTCTGTAGTATTTATCTTGCTTCAATTCATGCATATATAGCAAACGTCATTGAACATTCATTTGCTGAACATTGAGGAAAATATCACATGTAGTTGGGGGGAGGATTTTCTGTTGAAAATGTGTTAGTATATATTATAAAAAAAAATTGTGATATGTTTTGAAACACAAATGATTAACACACTCCTTTTGGAAAATTTTGTGAAATTTGAGCACCCTGGTGGAGTGATTGAGCGGAATTATTTTGTGAATATTTATTTTCAAACCTAAGCATAGAGCATAAAATATGATGCATCACAATTGGATAAAAAAATAATAATAAAATTTAAAAAAAGAAATAAAAAGATAATGAAGATGAAATCGTGTAAGTTTTCCTAAATATAATGCTAGAAACAGTTACCCAAAACTTTGGAGGTTGATTGTTCAATCTTTAAACAGAGTTGGTTTAAAAAGTGCTAGTCCTTTAGGCTTTGAGGTGGTTAGAATCAATAATGATTAATCTTGAGGTTGAAAAATCCTATGATAAAACATGCTTATTAATGAGGAACACACAAAGGTTCAGCCATACACACATCTGAGTTCTAAGACATTTGCCCCAATTATATGTGAACAATTGTTGAAACTTTCTCTGTCAATACAAATCCTGATGTTGAGTAGTCACGAATCGATTTTTTTTTTTTGTAAGAAATCAAAATTATGTTTGATTACTTTTTTTTAATTTCAACCTTTATGTAATGTTCATCTCAATTAATTGTCACTATTTTGCTCAATGATTAGCAAAAAGCTAGTAGGAGGTGTGATTGAGCTAAAATATTATATATTTCATACATTTAGAACCAATATATTTTAATTATTCCATGACATTATTATTAGTTTTAGATGAAAAAATGGTTAATAAGCATAAATACGAGTTGTGATTGCTAATTGATTAATATCATGTTTATGCTTAATTTTATAACTATGATTTAATTGGACAATATTTCCTCACTCATATAACATATTTTTGATAATCTATTTTCCCTTTTAATTTATTTTTGAGTATTATTTCTTCTCCCTATGTTTCAGTTTAAATAAAACTCAAATGGGATCTGGTTGGAACTTTTGATCAAAAGCACATGCTAATTGAGAGGAAATATAAACATACATGCCGAAAGAGAAGCCCTCCTCTCTTTGCTTTGGACGCACATGGGGTGAAGAGAGACTTTCATATGCAGCACTTTTCTTCCGAACAAGACAAAAGTAGCTATTTCAACTTTGACAAAAAGTGGATAGCAAAGATAAGACAAAGGGAGTGAAGGACGCGGTGGACTTGGGCAGCTAGAAAAGACACCAAACGGAGATAACTTTGAACGTAAAAAAAAAATTTGGCCGGATTGGAATTTCTTGTTTTTAGACTAGGAATATTTGGTGCTCATGGAGGCACGCGGAAGAAAAAGATTTGGCTTTTAACAAGAACATGGGTCTCCTTACAAGAACAAGAGGGAGGCACGTTGAGTGGAGGCTAGTTTGAAGGAAAAAGAACAAAAATGGAAAGAAGGTTTTTACGGAAGGGGAGACAACTAGTGAGAGACACTGGGACAGAGATTGAATGAAAAAAGATATTCTCCTGTTCTGGTTTTGGACATGAAAACAAGGGCTTATGTGGAGGAGAGACATTTTTACATAAAGAAAGAAACCGGTGTTTTTCGGTGAATGGAGTGGAAGCTTATGGAGAAAACCAATCAACAACATGTCGTTCCCCTCCACGTCCAAGAAACAACCCATGAGCCACCGTGAATGCAGCTACCACGCAACGTTAACTTTTGGCTCAAACAAGCGACCCTAACACTTCTCCTCTATTCCAGCCACCTGAAAACAAAGGAGCATTTTTATGAATGGAGAGAGCAAGACTTACAGATTGACTTGGAGAGGAAGGAGGTGACTTACAGAAATCTGGAAGGAGGCACAATGAGACTGAACGGAGAGAAACTTTGTTTTAGAAGGGAGACTGGGACTTTTCAGGCTTTTGGGACTTGAATGAAAAGGAGAGTTCGGGACTTAAAGGCAGGAGGGTCCTGGGTTGAGAGAAACCAAAGAGCTACAGACAGCAAAGGTCCTGTGAATAGGAGTTTGAGCTTACGGATGGGGGAGACGGAAAGACTTTGGAAAGAGCAGGACTTACAGCAGCTTGTAGGAGTGAGAGAAATGTGAGAGCGCTGCACTGGGCACTTTGATTGGGAGCTTCTCTTTCACTTGATCAAGGAATGTTGGATGATGGAGAGAGTTTTTGACTGAACGGACAGGGAGTTTTCTTTTCATTTGGTGCTCTCATCTTTTCTTTACTTTTGCTCTATGTTTTAGATTATTATTTTTTTTTAAGTGTTAATTTGTGTATTCTATTTTAGTTGTCTTATGGAGAATATTTTTATAATTTTCGTAGCTCTTATGAAGAATATGGTTGGCTAAATTCTCGTACTAAGATTAGAGGTGAAATTTAATAATTTTGACATTATTTTCGGATCGACATTGGAATTTATATTGTGAATTTGATTGATTGAATAAATTTATTATTAAATATTTTGATTATCTATATATTTATTTTGATTCATTGTGATTTTCGAATACAGCGAATGTTTGAAAAAATCTCTGTGATATTCAAATGAGTTTGTGAATGTTTTAACCATCAATCATTTATACTTAATCATTAGCGATTATTTTTATTGACCTTAAATGCTAAATCCTCCAGTTAAACGGAATCATTATTCTAGTTTAATTGAACTAAATCGATCGAAAACAATATTCTAAATTATTAGAAAAATCCTCGAAACCTTAGTCATTCTCTATATCAATTTATTTTATCATTTTAATTTTATTCTGTTACCTTAAAAATCTTCCTCTTAATAATTTTCCTGTCTAGTTGATTGCACGTTCATTTTAGTAATTTATTTTCTTTCTTTGAGTTTATTTTATTCATCACATAAGTCAATTATTGTGGATTCGACCCTGTTTGGTACTGCAAGACTTGTATACTTGCAGGTAAAACTGAACTAAATTTTTTGTTCATTAGTTTGAGTCAAAGTTTAGGCGCAACAATCATCTAAGAGATTTATGCACCATTTAGTTAATCAACTAAGGGAATTACATGTAACAAAGCTTGCTTTCCTTCAAGTGCATGGGAATGAGGTTAGAATCCCACAGTTTCAATCAGAACTGCTAATTTGATAAAATCACATGGTATTACTCTAATTCAAATCCATTGTAGTGGCAGCTTTCACGCTATTACACTTTAAAAGGCACATATTTTCTTATTTAGTAAGGACCCTGGTAATAGGTAGCATTTTCTAATACACAAATGTAAATCATATATGATTTGTTTTAAAAAAAAATAAAAAATAAAAAATCTAGTTTTGTGTTTTTTTTTTAACTTGATCCCTGGCTTGTCTATTTTCTCATTTAATTCACTTCAGTTTTCTTTCTAAGCCATTAGGATATGGTTCATTAGAGTTCCCAACAATCAAAGTGTAAATCAACAAACAATGACCCAATGTAGTCTTTCTAGACATTCTGGGCATGTGTTGTGTGTGTTTTAGCAAAACTTTTAACATCTTTTCCTTGGTTTAACCACAGAATCAAATGGAAGTCCATTTTTTGACATATAATCATATTTGCACTACATTCCACAAGTTTCATGACGTCAACAAATCATTTTTTAGTTCACTTTCCAGTATGTAAAATTCAAGAATAATCTGCTTTGAACTCATTACCAGCACTCCCCCAAGGTTAACCAACATATGTCTAAGGCATGCAAACAGAAAAATACATTCTCTTCCACCCCCTAACTAGATTGTAGCATTGTCCTCAATGGTGCAAGAGAAATGAAAGAATTTGCACAAAGAGAGAAGTTAAGGGGCAAAATAGTTAAAAGAAGAATCGAGTAGTTGAAGAAAAATTGAAGGAAAGAAGGAAAATGAAGTACTTGGGTAGCTTCGAAAGGAATGCAGCCAAAATAAAAATAAAAACTATAGAACAAAAGAAAACAATGAAAAGAAATGGATAGATCAATAAACATTAATTATGATTGAGCAAATATAGAGTAGATTCCTCAGGTGTAAAGTTAGAAATAAAAGCCTTGAGCCTTTGACCATTAACCTTAAAAATGTTACCATTGAGATGATTCATTATCTCTATAGCACCATGGGGAAAAACAGTTTGTACCACATAAGGCCCACTCCACCGAGACCTTAACTTACCAAGAAACAAGTGTAACTGAGAGTTGTACAATAACACTTATTTATCAAGCTCAAAAGTCTTACATTGGATGTGCTTTTCATGGAAATTATTCATTCTTTCTTTGGACAACTTAGAGTTGTTGTAGGCATCCATCTCAACTCATCCAACTCAGACAGTTGCAATTTCCTCACACAACCAACTTCATCAATGTTAAAATTACATTGCTTAATGGCCCAATACGCCCTATGTTCCAGCTCTGCGGGCAAATGGCAAACCTTACCATACACTAGTCTATATGGAGAATACCCAAAATGGTTTTAAAGGCTGTTCTATAAGACCACAAGGTATCAGACAATCTCAAAGACCAATCCTTCCTATTTGGGCAAAATTTTTTTTCAATGATGTTTTTAATTTTCCTATTTGCTAGTTTAGCTTATTCATTGGTTTGAGGATAATAGGGAGTAGAGATTTTGTGATGGATACCATACTTCTTCATTAAGGCCGAGAGATGCTTGGTATAAAAATGAGTGCCATTATCACTGATTATGGCTTTAGGCATGCCAAACCTTGCAAAAATGTTTTCTTTTAAAAATTTTAAAACAACTTGATGATCATTAGATTTGCAAAAGGCTGCCTTAACCTACTTAGAAACATAGTCAACAGCAAGCAAAATGCATAAATAGCCATAAGAAGAAGGAAGTGGTCCCATAAAATCTATTTCCCAACAATCAAAAATTTCAATCATTAGTATGGGTTGCATAGGCATCATATTTCTCCTAGTGATTCCTCCTAATTTCTGACATGACTCACAACTTTTGCAGAAAATATATGCATCCTTGAATATAGTTGACCAATAAAATCTAATTTGAAGAATTTTAGGCACTGTTTTGTGGGCTAAAAAATGCCCACCATAAGCTTCCATATGGCAAAAATTTAAAACACTAGAAATTACATTATTAGGAACACACTTCCTAATTATTTGATCTGAACAATGCTTGGAAAGGTAGGGATCATCGTAAAAGAAATACCTAACTTCAGCTTTCAACCTTTTGATGTCTTGAGCATTCCAATGAGGTGGAGTCTTTCCTGTGACCAAGAAATTCACAAGGTCAGCATTCCATGGTAAAGTCTCAACTAAAAATAATTGTGAGTCAGGAAAAGAATCAGAAATTGAAGGAAACTCCTCAGAAACTTCAAGTGCAAGGTGAGAAAGATGATCCGCCACCATATTTTCTACTCCTTTTTTGTCTTTTATTGTGAGATCAAATTCTTGCCATAGAAGTATCCATCTTACCAATCTCAGCTTGGTGTCTTTTTTCGACAATAAAAATTTCAAAGCTGCATGATTAGTGAATATTATGACAGGTAAACCAATGAGATATGATCTAAACTTATCCAATGCAAAGACTATAGCTAGTAATTCTTTTTCGATGGTGTAATAATTCTTTTGGGCAACATTCAAAGTCTTACTAGCACAGTATATGACATATTATAGCTTATCTCTTCGCTATCCAAGTGCAACCTGTGACGACCCGCTTTTCCGTGTATTCTCACTGAATGGTTGTTTTTAATTTAATTAATATATTAGTTTATTTATTTTAAATTAATGTATTTTAATTGGTTTTTAATTTATTTGATGTGTTTTATTTATTTAGTCGTTTTACGGTTTTTAATGTCGTTTTCGGCGGATCTGTTTTGGTTTCCGGAGTGAGGACTGGACCTCATTTCTTTTCCCTCATCTTTTCTTTTCTCTTTTCTTTTTCTTCTTTCTCTTTTTCCCTTTTCCTTCTTTTTATTTTTTTTTCTTTTTCTTTCTTTTTCTCATTTCTCTCCCGCGCGATCCCGCTCCCCTATGTGTCTCTCTCTCTCTCCTCTCCTTCACGCCGAACGCACCAGCTGCCCAGACCCACTGCCGCTGGCCACCGTGCGGCACACCACCCCCACCATTTTCTTTCCCTCCCTTCGGTGAACCACCCCACAAATTTCCACCGCCAACGGAGCCGCCGTTTAGCCGAAAAACCACCATCAAGCCACACGATTTTTGCTCCGATCTGCCGCCGTCGCTCCACCTCCGGCTACCACCTCTTTACCACTTCATCACCGACTCCTTGCCGTCCTAACCCACCCATTTCTGGCCTCTAACCGTCGCCGGAACAGCTCCCACGAGCTAGTTTCCGATTTGGGTATTTCAGCCCTTCAACCACCATTTTCGCTACCACCCACGGCCAAACTTCATTTCCCTTAGCTTCATAAACATCCTTAGACCATTCCCTATCAATCCCGAGCTTTGGTTTGTCCCCGTTCAAAAGTGGATATTTTATAACCCATGGCCACAGTGAAATTTCATTGTTACGTTGCTTTTCTTCCGCCGTTTGCAACGCTACGAGCTTTCTAAAAATACCATATAGTGTTGTAAGTATTTTCCAAACCCTACTTTTAGATTTAAATATATTTTGCTCATTCAATATTTATTTGTTGTTGGTTGTCTGATTCCGGACTGAGTCCGAGGAGTTCGGGGATCGGATGGATGGAAGACGGAGTTGCTTGATTTATTGTCTTATAGTTGGGTGATCGTTTTGTGCATTGAAATTGCATTTACATGGTGCATGCATGTGTGTTTTATTTAATTTGAGAAAATCCTGTTTTATTGGCGTAAGTGGATTTTCGGGTGCGTGTGTATCACGACCCCAAGCTGGGATGGGGTATTATCCCGGTGGAGCTCCTCTGGTCACTCGGGAGCGTAATAAACTGAGTGACGTCCCCTGAGTTGTCACTGGGTGACGACGGGAGCGGGGGCTAGAGGATGCTTGGCTACGAACGCGCCGGGCGCGGAACCGGGCATCGCTCTACACACCGACTCCGTGGCCCTTCGCTGGCGAGGGCTAGAGGATACTTGGCTACGAACGCGCAGGGTGCGGAACTGGGCATCACTCGTTTAGGTGTCAGACGCGTAGTTGTTACCTGCAGTGTGGCACAGGAATCAGGGTGTGCGGATGACCCTTAGGGGAGGTCATGGTGCATACGGATTAATTGGTTGACGGTTTGAGTTTGATATGGGTCAAATGTGACTTTTGGCGTGATATTTGGAAAGATTATGTTTTTGGGCCAAATGGAATTTTTGGCGTGTGTGGAAAAAAATATGATTTTATGGGTTTTGTGCATTGGCATCCTTTCATGCATATTGTTTGAGTTTTATATGTTTTTATCTAGTGGTGTTTGGATCTTACTTACCTGCGGCACCATTTTTGGTACCGTAGATTTTGGTGCAGAGATCGAGGATGAGGAGGAGGAGGCTAAGCCCGAGGATGCAGCTCCACCGGGGTGCTGAAGTTAAAGTTTAAGTTTTGTTGTTGGTTTAAATATATATTTGTGCTTTGTAATATTTTATCATATATGTTTTAAACAGCTTTGTATTAAACTAAGAAAAATTCTGGTACTTAGTTATTGACTTTGCTATCCGCTGCATGTTTCTTCGTGCACATTCGTTGCTTATACACACACTTGGCACACGTCGATAGGATGATGACCCGTGATATCATCATCCGGACGTCTCGATTTCCCCTTGTTCGTTCGTGGGGATTTGGGGGCGTCACACACCCCCCCACAACAAAGTCACTTGCATCACATATTAATTTAAAAGGAAATGACCAATTAAGGGGCTGAATGATAGGTACAGCGGTGATAAATGTTTTTAGCTGATCAAAGCAATTTTGACACTCTTTATACCATTCAAACTTGACATCATACGTTAAAAGTTGACAAAGAGGCTAACTTGCTTAGTGAGAAAAGACTTTTTTTGCACATTTAGTTTGCGTTTCATAATGTATAAATCCTTTAGAAATGTAGCATAAGCAAGACTTTGTTTAATAGCACCAAAAAGTGGAATGTTAATCCTAACATGCGTAAAAATTTATAAGATTTTAGCATGCTATTTTTCTTTATGCAAAGAAAGCAAATGATGTGGAAAACGTGCAGGTATGGGACATGCATCATTATTTAATCTGAAGTGCTTGGCTCACCACTAACTAGAAGAGGGTTAGCTTTTTTACATGAATTTTTTGCATTATGGGTAGGGATATCCACAATCTTACCATTCCTTAAAGTTGTAATGGCTTTCACTGATTTCACATTGGCCCCTTCGCCATTCTTCTGAGATGGTTGACTTTACACTTGTGGATTGGGTTGGGTTTGAGTTAGGAATTTGCCTTTCTCTTGGTTACTTAGAGTAATGGTTACTCTAGTAAGGGTCCCTCTGATGTCGTTGATGGCTTGGGCATTCTAATTGTTGACTGTGACCTGACTTTGCATAAACTATTGTAGTCTAATAGTTAGTTGCTAAATGGAATCTTCCACTCCCTTTTTCTGCATTGGAGTGGGCTGATTTGCAAAATAAGAGGATCTCGAGCCTTGGCCAACTGCTACAGAGGGGGTATACTAACTTTGTCCTTGTGTAAATGGCCAAGATTGTTCACTTTTTTTAGCTGAAATTTGGATGACTTCTCCAACCTGTATTATAAGTAATAGAATAAGGTCCAGAAAAATTCTTAGAAATCATATGCACATTGTTGGATTGATCAAGCAACACTTCGTTTAAAGCAGGAATTGTTTGGCATGCATTAGTCACATGCCTTGGATCTTTGCATATGTTGGCCAACTACTACAAAGGGGGTATATTGACTTTGTCCTTGTGTAAATGGCCAAGATTGTTCACTTTTCTAGCTGAAATTTGGATGACTTCTCCAACCTGTATTATAAGTAATAGAATAAGGTCTAGAACAATTCTTAGAAATCATATGCACATTGTTGGATTGATCAAACAACACTTCTTTAAAAGCAGGAATTGTTTGGCATGCACTAGTCACATGCCTTGGATCTTTGCATATGTTGCTTTTTCCAAAAATTGATGGCAAAACATGCATTTTATTGACTTTCTTAAGCTCTAAAGCCTTCTAACTTTTTAGACATCAATGTAAGCTTAGCATGTAAATCATCAGATTCTTTCAAGTGGTATTTACCACCTCCACTAACACATTTTTGATATTCAGATATATCATACAAGTTAGAAACATCCCAAGATTGGGCATTTTTCAGCCAAATAGTCAAAATATTCAAAGGCTTCTTCGGGCTCTTTGTTGAAGAATTCACCATTGCACATGGTTTTTACAAATTGCCTTATTTTTTGTTGCAACCCCTCATAGAAAAAGCTAATGACCCTCCAATTCTCATATTCATGGTAAGAACATGCATTTGAAAAGTCTTTGAATCGTTCCCAACAATAATAAAATGTTTCCACATCCTTTTGGCAAAAATTCATAATTTGTCTTTTCAAAGCATTGCTTCTATGTATGGGAAAAAATTTCCTTAAAAATTCAGTTTGCATTTCTTTCCAAGTCCCAATGGATCTTGGTCTTAAGAAATTCAATCATGTCTTAGTCTTGTCTTTTAAAGAAAATGGAAACAATTTTAACTTAAGACTTCTTCAATACATGTTCTATCCATAAATGTGGAACATACTTCTTCAAACTCTTTGATATGCAAGTAAGCATTTTTAGATTCCATACCATGAAAGTGTGGTAATAATGGAATCATCCTGGGTTTGAAATTAAAAGCATTTGCATTAAGAAATAAAATGATGCAAGAAGGGGTGCTAGTCCTAACAGGCTGAAGATACTCTCTAAGTATCCAGTTTTGTTTTACCATTTATTTCCCTATCATAATGTTCATTTTCAACCATGATGCTATCAGTGTCAGATGATAATTCAAGAGAAGGTGATGCGGAGTTAAAAGATGTCAATAATTCTGTCCTAAACAGTCTAGATGTGTGGTCTCTAGTCCAACCAGTCATACAAACAAGAGCAGAAAATATAAAAATAAAATGAAAAATAAACAGAGAGAGGGAAAAAGATTAAGATATTACCCAAGCTGTGAAGAGATTCACAACTCCACAAACGTCCTCTTAGCAATAGAAGAATGCTCTGATAAGCACCAGTTGTCCCTAATAACGGGACAAAAAAACTTGACTCGGTCTCAAATATACTTCTAAGTGTAAAAGTGTCAAATTGTATAAAGTATAAGTCCAAGATTGTATTCCACAGGGACAAATTCTTATCAAAGCATTTGTGAAATTTTGTTGAAAAAAAATGTATTAACTATGAGAGATGAAAAATAAAATGATATGCAATATAAGGAATATTTTTATGCTTTTTGTAGTTGTATAAAAAAAAAAATAGAATATGCGAAACCAAAACAGATTCTTGAAGATGAATTTGGAAGAAAATGTGTGAAAGTAATTTTAGTAAAATTAAGTCAAAGAGGAAATTAAAGTTTATGTCTATCTAAAAGGCAAATTAGTTGGGTTGGGTGTGTGACTCTCTTTGTTTCAGCTCATAGATAATTTTCCCGATTTACAATCTAGTCAAGGCCTTGATAAACGGAAGATAAAACTGATTGAGCTGAAATATTGCATATTTTAGCTATTTAAAACCAATGTATTTTAAATTCTTCGTGACATTATTATTGGTTTTAGATGGAAAAATGGTTAATAAGAATAAATACGAGTTGTGATTTTTAAATAATTAATATAATGTTTATGCTTAATTTTACAATTATGACATAATTATGTAATAATTCTTGACATGCACATTCATCACCATACCTCTCTTCATGTTGTATCAAGGTTTCACTTCCAAATTAGCAATACGTGGGGAGGAAAGCACATTCACATGGATTATTAAAGATGCTATGCATCTTGGCAAGAAGAAGCAATACGTGGGGAGGAGAGCACATTTACATGGACTAAGCAACATGTGGGGACATTGGTATTTTCTATTGACAAAAGATGAAATGGTGGGAAACATATGGACCCATTGTATTAATTCTTTTGGACAATAGAATTGCATTTTCAAGATGAAAGGCACGCACTATGTGATGACCCGCTTTTACGTGTATTTTCACTGAAGGGTTGTTTTTAATTTAATTAATATATTAGTTTATTTATTTTAAATTAATGTGTTTTAATTGGTTTTAAATTTATTTGAGGTGGTGTTTAATTTATTTTATTCGTTTTACGGTTTTTAATCTCGTTTTCGGCGGATTTGTTTTGTTTTCCGGAGTGAGGATTGGACCTCATTTCTTTCCTACATCTTTTCTTTTCCTTTTTTCCTTTTTCTCTTCTTCTCTTTTCTTTCTTTTTTCTTTTTTCTTTCTTTTTCTTTTTCTTCTTCCTTTTCTTTTTCCTTCCCGCACGTAACCCCCCCCCCCCCGTTCGTCTCTCCCACGTCGGTTTCAACCTCAGCCTCGACCCACTGCCGTCCGGCCACCGTGGTCGACACCACCCCCGCCGGTCGAACCCCCTCCTGCTAGCACACCACCCCACCGAACCCTAGCCCCATCCGGCTAGCCATTTGGCCGCAAAACGCCCAACAAGCCCCACGGATTTTGCCCCGATCCTCCGCCGTCGCTCCACCTCCGGCCACCACCTCTTCACCACTTCATCACCGGTTCCTTGTCATCCTAACCCACCCATTTCCGGTCTCTAATAGCCACCAGAACAGCTCCCACGAGCTAGCTTTGTATTTTGGGAAATCCGGCCATCAACCACCTTGTTCGCCGCCACCCACGGCCAAACTTCACTTCCACTAGCTTCATAATCATCCTTAGACCATTCTCTATCAATCCCAAGCCTTGGTTTATCCCTGTTCAAAAGTGGATATTTTACAACCCACGGCCACAGTGAATTTTTACTGTTACGTTGCTTTCCTTCCGCAGTTTGCAAGGCCGCAAGCTTTCTAAAAATACCATATAGCACTGTAAGTATTTTTCAAACTCTACTTTTAGATTTAAATATATTTTGCTCATATAATAAATATTTGTTGTTGGTTGGCTGATTCCAGATTGAGTCCGAGGAGTTCAGGGGTCGGATGGATTGAGGACGGAGTGCTTGGTTTTGCTTGTTTGTGTTTGCTTGTTTATTTGAGCCATGAGGCGTGAGTTGCATATTGTGTTTATGTGCATTTTGTTTTAATCGAGAAAATCCCGTTTTATTGGCGTAAATGGTTTTGGGTGCGTGTGTCTCACGAGCCCAAGCCGGGATGGGTTAATATCCCGGTGGAGCTCCTCTGGTCACTCGGGAGTGGATAATACTGAGTGACATCCCTTAGGTTGTCACAGGGCGACGGCCGGATCACACGATACGGTAACGCTGTCATGACGACTCCGTGGTCCCTAGAGTGGCGGGGACTAGAGGATGGCCTGGCCAGGTACGCGCGGGGCGCGAGTCTGGGCATCGCTCGTTTAGGTATCACATGCGTAGTCGTTACCTGCGGTGTGACACAGAGCCAGGGTATGCGGGTGATCCCTAGGGGAGATCATGGTGCATGCATAACCGGATTGCTTTTATGGTTTTCGGATTGGGGGCCATTTTCTGGAAAAATGGCGATGTTTGGTTTTCGAGGCTTTTGATCCATTTTCTGGGAAAATGGTGGTTTGGGCCATTATCTAGGACAATGGCGAGGCTTGGTTTTAAGGATATGTTTTTGTGGGCCAAATGGGTTTTTGGCGTGCATGTAAAAATCATGTTTTATGGCGCATGTGCATTGGTTTTTATTGCATGCATATTGTTCGAGTTTTATATGTTTTTATCTAGTGGTGTTTGGAGTTTACTTACCTGCGGCACCATTTTTGGTACCGTAGATTTTGGTGCAGAGATCGAGGATGAGGAGGAGGACGCTGAGCCCGAGGATGCGGCTCCGCCGGGGTGCTGATGTTATGTTTTGTATTTAGTTTAAAATTATATTTGTGTCTTGTAATATTTATTTATGTATGTTTTGAATAGCTTTGTATTAAACAAGAAAAATTCTGGTACTTAGTTATTGACTGGCTTTTTGCTGCGTATTTTCTCGTACACATTTGTCGCTTTTTCACACACTTGGCACACGTCGATAGGATGATGACCCGTGATATCATCATCCGGACGTCTCAATTTTCCCGTGTTCGTGCGTGGGGATTTGGGGGCGTCACACACTAAGCCATTTGGTGTGGGGAGGAAAGTCAATTGTGATGTGCATGATAATCATTAATGAGAAGTGATCCCTTTCCCCACCACCTCTTCCATTCACACTCCCACCTACTCAACCCAATAAGTGGTCCCTTTCTCCACTCAAATAAATCCACCGATTCCCTTCCAACCCATAGAAAAGTACCTCTTTTGTCTTCCAAGTGGCTGCATATATTTAATCCATTCACATGGCAACAACTTCACATGGCAAGTTGGATCCCACAGAAGAAATGAAGGGAAAGCCGATTGTGATGTGCATGGTAATTGAATAAAAAAAAAATAGAATCATTGAGGAGCTAAAAGTTGTTGGCTGAAACATTGTGATCCAAATGAAGAGGAAGTTGATGCATATGAGTTGGCTGAAACATGTGCAAGGTTGGAAGCTGAGAAATTGGCATAATTAAAGGGAAGTTGTTGGCTGAAACATGATCCCATTAAAGTGAAGAGAATCGGTGCATTTGAGCTGAATAAACATGTGAAAAGCTGGAAAGTGGTCTGGTTATTAAATGAAGAAAAAGATGGTCCATTTGAGCTGCATAATCACGTGGGAGAGGCTGGAAATCAATGAGCTGAAAGTCATTGAAGGCTGCTGCCTCTCCACCGAATTTGACATTGAAGAAGTAGGCTGCCTCTCCACCGAATTTGACATGGAAGTCATAAAAGGCTGCTGCCTTTCCACCGAATTGGACAATATTGGAGAAGGAAGACAGCTGGATGGTTGAGACACACGGCTATAAAAAGACCTTAGAGAACAAAGAAAAGAAAGAAAGGAAGGGGGCTGAAATGCTTTGGTGCATGTTCGGCAGTTTTTTTAAGGCTGAAATACTTTGGTGTTTTGGAGGTTTTTTTATTAAGTATGCTAAGAATTGTTCTAGAATTTTATTTCATTAAGTGTAATACCTTAATTTCTCGCAAGTGTGCTAATTGGTTTCATGCAATAAAAGAATTATTTTAGAAGTTTTAATCAAGTGTGCTAGTTGGTTTCATGCAACAAAAGAATTATTTTAGAAGTTTTAATCAAGTGTGCTAGTTGGTTTCATGCAACAAAAGAATTGTTTTAGAAGTTTTCATTAAGTGTGCTAGTTTAATTTATTGCAAGAAGGGTTCGGTTGAGAGATTTTGTTTTTGTTTTTTCTGAAACATCATACGTGGGGAGTAGAGGAGTTGTTCTAAAGTTTTCATTAAAGGTTTGGAGATTAATTTTCAAGAGTGATACGTGAGAAGTTGGTTCTTTTTGCTTTATATTTCAATTGAATGGTGAAGGGGAGTTTTTGTCTAAACTTTTCATTCTCTATTTTTATTTAACTTCAGTTTAAAGTTTATGGAATAATTTTGAGATTTTTTGGTTTAGAAGTTTGGACAATTTATTTGCTATTTACTTATTTCGTGTTATTTATTTTTCTCACTTCTTTAAGTTTTCATTTAATAGTATTGATTACAATTGTTATGAATTAATTTTGATAATTTGTGATTTGAATACAAGGATGAATTCTAGAATCTTGGTTTTGGGACTTTTCAATTTTCAGTTTGTATTTTATCAATTACTTTCTAATATAGTTTAATCTTAACTTAGTTTTATTAATTTCTTAGTACAATTGCATATTAGATTGATTAAAGTTTAAATAGGACTTAAATAATTTCAGTTTCATTGTTTAATTGTTAGATTAATTAAGATTGTTCAGTTTAGTTGACTCTTTGATTAATAATTTCAATTTGTTAGTCTTTTACATTTCATTTCGACACTCAAAAATCTAAAAATATGAATCTAGTCCATGATTAGTGCCCTTTTTCATTCTTGTTGCACTCTTCCATCCATTGCACATACCATCATTTTTATTTTTCTCTTTGTGAATATTTCCACCATTTTAAACGAGTTTGATTTTAAGTAACTTTTCCTGAGGAGACGATTCAAGAACTTATTCCTAATTATTACACGACATCCTCCTGCACTTGGGATAGCCTTTGTGCTACTCATTTTTTAGTGAGTCAAAAACGGTTTTTGCTCTGGTTTTGCAATATTTCCTTAAGAGATTCATTACTTTACTAGCCGAACACACATTAACAATCAACTAAGAGAAGTCTTGATAATTTTGAATCTTTTGTTGTGCCTTACATCAACAACAAATCAAGAACAAGAGCTGCAATTTATTTTCAATTCGAATTTGACTAGCACAGAGTGAAACAAACATTTATCAACAAAATATTACATTAAACTAGAATTCAAAACAAATCAAGTCGCATTCTACAACCTAAGCTTTAAAAATTAGCTATACATGTTATTTCTAACAGAAAAAATTAATCTAAATAAAACCTGTGATGACCCGCTTTCGTGTGTATTTTCGCTGAAGGGTTGTTTTTATTTTAATTAATATATTAGTTTATTTATTTTAATTTATTGCGTTTTAAATTAGTTTTTTTTATTTATTTGATGTTGTGTTTTATTTCTTTTAGTCGTTTATTGTTTTTAATCTCGTTTCGGCTGGTTTGTTTTGTTTTCCCGGAATGAGGATTAAACCTCATCTTTTCCTACATCTTTTTTTTTCCTTTTTCTCTTTTTTTTCTTTTTTCTTCTTCTTTCTTTTTCTTTTTCTTTTTCTTCTTCTTCTCCTTCCTCCCGATCGGCTCTCTCCCTCTCTCTCCTCACCCACGCCGTGAAACACCAAACCCCCTGACCCACCGCTGTCTGGCCACCGTGCGGCACACCGCCCATACTGTTCGACTCCCCTCCCTCCCGCGCAACCCCCCACCAAATCTCAGCCCCATCCGGCCAGCCGTTTGGCCGGAAGACCCCCTTAAAGCCTCCATGGTTTTTGCCTCGATCCGCCGCCGTCGCTCCACCTCCGGCCACCATTTCTTCACCACTTCATCACCGGTCCCTTGCCGTCCTAACCCACCTATTTTCGGCCTCCAATAGTCACCGGAACAGCTCCCACGAGCTAGCTTTCCTTTTTGAGAAATCCGGCCTCTCTCCGCCGTTTCTGCCGCCACCCACGGCCAACCACCACTTCCAATAGCTTCATAATCATCCCTAGACCATTCCCTATCAATCCCAAGCCCTGGTTTGTCCCCGTTCAAAAGTGGATATTTTACAACCCACGGCCACAGTGAATTTTCACTGTTACGTTGCTTTTCCTCCGCCGTTTGCAACGCCGAGTGTTTTCTAAAATTACCGTATAGCGCTGTAAGTAATTTCCAAACCCTATTTTCATATTTAAATATATATTGCTCGTTTAATTATTTTATCTGCTGGTTGGTTGATTCCGGACTGAGTCCGAGGAGTTCGGGGGTCGGATGGATGGAGGACGGAGTTGCTTGTTTTATTGAATTATGTTGGTTGTTTACTTTTTTTGTGCATTGATATGGCATCACATGGTGCATGTACGTATGTTTTTGTTCAAGTGTAAAAAGCCTGTGTATTGGCGTAAATGAACTTACGGGTGCGTGTGTATCACGACCCCAAGCCGGGATGGGGTATTATCCCGGTGGAGCTCCTCTGGTCACTCAGGAGCGGAATAAACTGAGTGATGTCCCCTGGGTTGTCGCTAGGCGACGACGGGAGCGGGGGCTAGGGGTTGCTTGGCTACGAACGTGCCGGGCGCGGAACCAGGCATCGCTCTACGCACCGACTCCATGGCCCTTCGCTTGCGAGGGCTAGAGGATGCTTGGCTACGAACACGCGGGGCGTGGAACTGGGCATCGCTAGTTAGGTGTCACATGCGTGGTGGTACTCTGCGGTGTGGCACTGGAGCCAGGGTGTGCGGATGACCCCTAGGGGAGGTAATGGTGCATACAGATAAAAATGGATTTTGGTTTGAGACGGTTATAGAGGCCAAATGTGACTTTTGGCGTGACATTTGGAAAGGATATGTTTTGGGCCAAATGGGATTTTTGGCGTGTGTGGAAAATTATGTTTTATGGGTTTTACGCATTTGGCATCACTTCATGCATATTGTTTGAGTTCTATATGTTTTTATCTGGTGGTGTTTGGGTTTTACTTACCTGCGGTACCTTTTTGGTTCCGTAGATTTTGGTGCAGGATTCGAGGATGAGGAGGAGGAGGCTGAGCCCGAGGATGCGGCTCCGCCGGGTTGCTGATGTTATGCTGTATCATTTGATTTAAAACTATATTTGTGTTATGTAATATTTTATTTATGTATGTTTTAAACAGCTTGTATTACGTTAAGAAAAAATTCTGGTACTTAGTTATATGACTTTCGTTATCCGCTGCGTGTTTCTTCCTGCACATATGTTGCCTTTGCACACACTTGGCACCCGTCGTTAGGGTGGTGACCCGGGTTGTCATCATCCGGACGTCTCGATTTCCCCGTATCCGTGCGTGGGGATTTGGGGGTGTCACAGGTGGTATCAGAGCGGTTTGGCTCTGGGTAAAACCACCTGTCCCGTAGGTAGTACCAGAATGTTTTTTTTTTTATAGTCGTGTTTTAAAAATTATGTTAAGTACAGTTATTTGATTTGTTTTATTTGTTTGAACTTGTTTGTTTGTTTTTATTTATTTTGTTATGTTTTTGCAAGTTGGTTTCTTTTGTTTTCTGTGATGTGGTGTTGGTCTGTGGTTCTGTTTTTGTTTATTGTTGGTTTTATTTGTTTTTATTTTCTGAAAGGGGGTCAAAGGTTGTGGTGATAGGAAAAAATGAGGAGACCAAGGAAATCTACTCAGGAGCCACGGGACAATACCTCAAGGGATGACTCCATAGCCGAAGCAATACAGCAGATGACGGAGTTCATGCAGCAGAATGTTAGGCCACAACAAACAGGGCCTTGGCCACAACAAGGAGGACCTTGGCCACCACAAGGGGATCCCTGGCCACAACAAGGATGGCCTTGTCCACAGCAAGGAGGGTTTTGGCCACAACCAGGAGGTCCTTGGCCACATCAGGGAGGGCCTTGGATGTACCCGGGAGGGTCCAGTAGCATGGTGCAAGCCGGATGCACCTATGAGCGCTTCCTGGCGCATGGAACCCCACACTTCACTGGAGAAGAGGATCCACTTCAATCTGGAAAATGGATCAAAGATCTGGAAAGAACATTTGAGGTGTGTGGTTGCACCGAGGCGCAACAGGTACTCTATGCCAGCTATCTCTTGCAAGGCACTGCGTCTGATTGGTGGGATACCAAGAGGGTGATGCTGGACTCAGAATTGAGGTCTTTCGCTGCTGTGACCTGGTAGCGCTTCAAGAAGGAGTTTAATGACCGCTTCTTTCCCGCATCGGTAATGAAGCAAAAGGCAAGAGAGTTCTCAAATTTGGTCCAAGGGGGCGCGACAGTGGAACAGTACGCCCGGAGATTCATAGAACTTGGGCGATTTGCTCCTCACCTTATCGCCACAGAGGAGATGCGAGCTGATCGTTTTCAGGAGGGACTACGCCATGACATACGCCGTATGGTGGTCAGCCTTCGGATATCCACTTTTCAGAAATTAGTGGATGTGGCCACCCTTGTGGAGCGAGAAAATAATCTGAGTGTGGGCTCCCCTCCAGGACATAAGAGGCGGAGTTTTTTTGGTGAAGGAAGCAGCTCGGGTTCACCCCAGAAATTTGTTCAGCGGACCGGAACTCGACCTCAAACGTCCTCAGGTGTTCGTATGGGAGGACGGGTGCCAATTTGTGGAGCTTGTAATAGAGCTCATGAGGGCGAGTGTCGGCTGAGTAGTGGACCCCAGTGTTACCGGTGCGGCCAAGTGGGACATATTGCTCGGGATTGCCCCGTCAGAGTTCAAGGAAGCCGTGGAGGTAGACACGGTGGAAGAACCAACCCGAGACAAGCAGTGTAAGCCCGGGTTTATGCTGTCACACCCGGAGAGGTGGATGATGAGGCGCCAGCGACCCATGATGCTGGAGTAATTACAGGTATGGACTAATTTAATTTTAAGTTGGATTTAATTTTTGGTGTATTTGGTTTCTTCTTTGTTTTTTTGGATTTCATGGGTTGATGTGTTGGTTCAGGAAGAGTCCGTTTGTATGAGTTTTATGCTTGTACTTTGTTTGATTCCGGTGCGTCGCAGTCATTTGTATCTTCCACGTTTGCACGGGTGTGTAATTTGGTCACGGAACCGTTGCCGAAGTCTATGGTAGTGGTTCTACCCGATGGTGAAATGGTGTGGTGTTCCAAGGTTGCTTTGGGATGCCCGTTAAATTTTGATGGAAGGTTCTTGGATGCTGATTTGGTGGTGTTTAAACTGTTGGGTTTTGATATCATCCTCGGGATGGATTGGCTATACCGATATTCTACGAGTATTAATTGTAGAAGTCGGGTAATTACCTTTCAGCTTCCAGATGGTGATTGTCTGGAATTTGCAGGGAGTAAGTTAAAAGAAAAGCAGGTAATTATATCAGCAATTCAAGCAAAAAGGGAGATTGCATGGGGAGCGGATGCATTTTTGGTTCAGATGGTGTCCACGCCATCCGAGGAGAAGTCTTTGGCAGACATTCCAGTTGTGGAAGAATTCCCCGATGTGTTTGTGGACGACTTGCCCGGACTACCCCCTGTGCGGAAAATGGAATTTGTTATAGACTTGGAACCTGGAGCGGCTCCTGTGCATAAAGCTCCTTATCGCATGGCACCAGCTGAATTAAAAGAGTTGAAGACTCAGTTGCAAGAACTGGTAGAGAAGGGATTTAGTCAGCCTAGTACTTCACCGTGGGGTGCACCAGTTTTGTTTGTTAAGAAGAAAGATGGAACCCTCCGTATGTGCATAGATTATCGGGAATTGAATAAGGTGACCATCAAAAATAAATATCCTCTCCCGCGGATAGATGATTTATTTGATCAGCTTCAAGGAGCAGCCGTGTTCTCTAAAATTGATCTGAGGTCGGGATACTACCAGCTGAGGATCAGAGACAAGGATGTGCCTAAAACTGCTTTCAGGTCGAGGTATGGGCATTATGAATTTAAGGTGATGCCGTTTGGGTTAGCTAATGCCCCTGCTGCTTTCATGGATTTAATGAATTGAGTATTTCGACCTTATCTGGATTCCTTAGTGGTAGTGTTCATTGATGATATTCTGATTTATTCCCGAGATGTTGAAGAGCACGTATATCATCTTCGTCTGGTACTTGGGAAATTGAGAGAACACCAGTTGTACGCCAAGCTCAGCAAGTGTGAATTCTGGTTGGAAGAAGTTAAATTTCTTGGGCATGTAATTTCCCGAGACGGAGTGGCTGTTGATCCTAATAAGGTAGAAGCCATTTTGTCATGGCAGCGCCCGACTATAGTGCACGAGATCCAGAGTTTCTTGGGGCTCGCCGGGTACTACCGAAGATTTGTAGAGGGTTTTGCTCGCCTATCCAGACCTCTCACGACTTTGACTCGGAAAAATATAGAATTTGTTTGGTCAGATAAATGTGAGAGAAGCTTCCAAGAATTAAAGAACAGGTTGACGACGGCACCAGTGTTAGCACTCCCAGAACCGCATAAGCCATTCGTAGTCTTCAGTGATGCGTCTAAGTTTGGTTTGGGTTGTGTCCTTATGCAGGAAGGACGGGTTGTTGCCTATGCATCTCGTCAGCTAAAAGACCATGAGAAGAATTATCCGACGCACGATTTAGAATTGGCTGCGATTGTTTTTGCTCTCAAGATCTGGCGGCACTTCTTGTATGGGGAAGCTTGCGAGGTATTTACTGATCACAAGAGCTTGAAGCATTTGTTTTCCCAGAAAAATCTGAATATGAGGCAGAGGCGATGGCTAGAGCTAATCAGTGACTATCAGTGTGAGATCAAGTACCATCCGGGGAAGGCTAATATAGTTGCTGATGCTTTGAGCCGGAAGTCGCACTTGGAAGATGAAGCCGAGCCGTCAGAATTGGATTCGCTGCTTTGTGGGATGAGAAGGTTCCTTATTGAGAGTTCGCAGCAAGAAGAGATTTTATCTTCAGTTCTGGATATTCGGGTAACCGATTTTGAAGAATTGAAGACTCTTCAAAGGAAGGATCCGAAGCTGCTGAATATCAGAAAAAGAGTAAGAAAATCTCGAGGGCTGTTGCATTTTAGCATAGATAAAGATGGGATACTTCGGTTCCGAGATCGCAGAGTGGTCCCAAAGGACTCAGAATTCAAAGAACGGATCATGGCGGAAGCTCATGCGGTCCCTTATTCAGTTCATCCCAACAATACAAAGATGTATCGGGACTTGAAGAAAAATTACTGGTGGGATGGAATAAATAAGGATATTGCCTTATATGTTGAGAAATGCCACACATGCCGTCAAGTGAAAGCCGAGCATCAAAGACCTGCAGGTATGCTCCAACCCCTCCCTATTCCTGAGTGGAAATGGGATGACATCACGATGGACTTTGTAGTGGGTTTGCCGAGAACACCTAGTGGGAAAAATTCTGTTTGGGTGATTGTTGACCGGTTAACGAAAAGTGCTCATTTCCTACCTGTTAATAACACTGACTCTTTGGGTAAGTTGACCCGCTTGTATGTCAAGGAGATAGTGCGGCTGCACGGCATACCAAAGAGTATAGTGTCAGATCGAGACCCAAGGTTCACGTCGCAGTTCTGGAAGAGTTTGCAGGCAGCTTTGGGTACTAAGTTGAAGTTCAGTACTGCATATCACCCGCAAATAGACGGCCAGTCAGAGCGCACAATACAGACCCTTGAAGACATGTTGCGAGCATGTGTCATGGAATTTCAAGGGAGTTGGGAAAACCATTTGCCGCTCATCGAGTTTGCTTATAATAACAGCTTCCATGCGACTATTCAGATGGCTCCCTATGAGGCTCTTTATGGGAGAAAGTGCAGGTCGCCCTTATGTTGGGATGAAGTCGGGGAGAGTAAGATAATTGGACCCGAAATAATTCAAGAGATGCAAAGCCAAGTCTGGATCATCAGAGATAAAATGGCAGCAGCTCAGAGTTGCCAGAAAAGCTACGCTGATACCAGGAGGAGAGAGTTGTCTTTTGAAGTTGGTGATTGGGTTTATCTCAAAGTCTCTCCCATGAAAGGTGTTAAGCGTTTTGGTAAGAAGAAGAAGTTGGATCCGAGGTATGTCGGACCTTTTCAGATTCTGGAGAGGTAGGGTTTGTCGCCTATAGAGTTGCTTTGCCAGGATATTTTGGGATATTCATGATGTCTTCCATGTATCATCCCTGAAGAAGAGCTTTGGACAGCAAGAGCCACGCTTCGTCGACCCAGCGGGTATTCAGTTGCAACCGGATCTCACTTATGAAGTTGTTTCGTCGCAGATCATGGATTGGAAGGAGCAACAGTTGAGGTCCAAGATGATACCTTTGGTTAAAGTGGCTTGGGGAGATCCGTTAGCTCAAGACTTCTCTTGGGAGCGAGCAGCGGACATGAGGGAGCAGTACCCGTACTTGTTTGAAGGATGAAGGTATGTATCTTAATCTTGGTCACAGATGGTTTATGTGTTTTTATGTGGCTTCTTTAAGTTGGTGGTTGATCTTGCAAATTTCGAAGACGAAATTTGTTTTTAAGGGGGGAGGATGTGATGACCCGCTTTCGTGTGTATTTTCGCTGAAGGGTTGTTTTTATTTTAATTAATATATTAGTTTATTTATTTTAATTTATTGCGTTTTAAATTAGTTTTTTTTTATTTATTTGATGTTGTGTTTTATTTCCTTTAGTCGTTTACTGTTTTTAATCTCGTTTCGGCGGGTTTGTTTTGTTTTCCCGGAATGAGGATTAGACCTCATCTTTTCCTACATCTCTTTTTTTCCTTTTTCCTTTTTCCTTTTTCTCTTTTTTTCTTTTTTCTTCTTCTTTCTTTTTCTTTTTCTTTTTCTTCTTCTTCTCCTTCCTCCCAATGGGCTCTCTCCCTCTCTCTCCTCACCCACGCCGTGAAACACCAAACCCCCTGACCCACCGCCGTCCGGCCACCGTGCGGCACATCGCCCATACCGTTCGACTCCCCTCCCTCCGGCGCAACCCCCCACCAAATCTCAGCCCCATCCGGCCAGCCGTTTGGCCGGAAAATCCCCTTAAAGCCTCCACGGTTTTTGCCTCGATCCGCCGCCGTCGCTCCACCTCCGGCCACCATTTCTTCACCACTTCATCACCGGTCCCTTGCTGTCCTAACCCACCTATTTTCGGCCTCCAATAGTCACCGGAACAGCTCCCACGAGCTAGCTTTCCTTTTTGAGAAATCCGGCCTCTCTCCGCCGTTTCTGCCGCCACCCACGGCCAACCACCACTTCCAATAGCTTCATAATCATCCCTATACCATTCCCTATCAATCCCAAGCCCTGGTTTGTCCCCGTTCAAAAGTGGGTATTTTACAACCCACGGCCACAGTGAATTTTCACTGTTACGTTGCTTTTCCTCCGCCGTTTGCAACGCCGAGTGTTTTCTAAAATTACCGTATAGCGCTGTAAGTAATTTCCAAACCCTATTTTCAGATTTAAATATATATTGCTCGTTCAATTATTTTATCTGCTGGTTGGTTGATTCCGTACTGAGTCCGAGGAGTTCGGGGGTCGGATGGATGGAGGACGGAGTTGCTTGTTTTATTGAATTATGTTGGTTGTTTATTTTTTTTGTGCATTGATATGGCATCACATGGTGCATGCACGTATGTTTTTGTTCAAGTGTAAAAAGCCTGTGTATTGGCGTAAATGGACTTACGGGTGCGTGTGTATCACGACCCCAAGCCGGGATGGGGTATTATCCCGGTGGAGCTCCTCTGGTCACTCGGGAGCAGAATAAACTGAGTGATGTCCCCTGGGTTGTCGCTAGGCGACGACAGGAGCGGGGGCTAGGGGTTGCTTGGCTACGAACGCGCCGAGCGCAGAACCAGGCATCGCTCTACGCACCGACTCTGTGGCCCTTCGCTGGCGAGGGCTAGAGGATGCTTGGCTACGAACACGCGGGGCGTGGAACTGGGCATCGCTCGTTAGGTGTCACATGCGTGGTGGTACTCTGCGGTGTGGCACTGGAGCCAGGGTGTGCGGATGACCCCTAGGGGAGGTAATGGTGCATACAGATAAAAATGGATTTTGGTTTGAGACGGTTATAGAGGCCAAATGTGACTTTTGGCGTGACATTTGGAAAGGATATGTTTTGGGCCAAATGGAATTTTTGGCGTGTGTGGAAAATTATGTTTTATGGGTTTTACGCATTTGGCATCACTTCATGCATATTGTTTGAGTTCTATATGTTTTTATCTGGTGGTGTTTGGGTTTTACTTACCTGCGGTACCTTTTTGGTTCCGTAGATTTTGTTGCAGGATTCGAGGATGAGGAGGAGGAGGCTGAGCCCGAGGATGCGGCTCCGCCGGGTTGCTGATGTTATGCTTTATCATTTGGTTTAAAATTATATTTGTGTTATGTAATATTTTATTTATGTATGTTTTAAACAGCGTGTATTACGTTAAGAAAAAATTCTGGTACTTAGTTATATGACTTTCGTTATCCACTGCGTGTTTCTTCCTGCACATATGTTGCCTTTACACACACTTGGCACCCGTCGTTAGGGTGGTGACCGGGTTGTCACCATCCGGACGTCTCAATTTCTCCGTGTCCGTGCGTGGGAATTTGGGGGCGTCACAAAACCATATTAAAATATGAGAAAATACCCAAATGAGATAAACCATAGAGTGCAAAGCAGCTTCTAAAATGCTGAATTGAAGAGAAAAGAAAACTCCCAAAATCGTAAGAAAACAGGCATCGTCAACTGAAGAAGAAATAAAATGCAAGATAAAAAATAAAAAAATAAAAAATAAAGAAACTAAAGGCTAGGCGCTCGCACGACACGAACACTTAGAGAAAAATAATGAAGAACACCCAACGAAAGGAAAACTCAAATAAATTCTACCTCTTGAGAAACACCCAAGATAATGACTAAAACTGAAGGAAAAATTTAGTTGTAGGCATAATTTTGCACTAATCTGTACATTAATTTAATGTGATTAATCAAAAAGTAGATTTTATTGAAAACAGTGTTAATTTAAATTTTAAGTATGAATAAATCAGTTAAATTTATGAACGAATTAATATTGGTATGCAAATTAGTACGCGACTTTATTTGTATATAACAAAACTCAAAATTGGAATAAAAATCTAAGTAAAGAAAATGAAAACTGAAAAAATGAAGTAACGCTACCCACCAAAGAAAATAAAAAAAAAAACTAAGCCGACCAACGAATGGAAATCAAAAACTAACGCTGTCCGAAAAGAGACAAAATAAAACTCAGTAAAATGAAATGAATCTGAATGGAAATGAGAATACCGTCTAACAAAAAGAAAAAGTAAAACCAAGAAGAAAAAATGAAGACAAAGCTGCTGCCCAAAGAAAATAAAAATAAGCTAAAAAAAGTCTAAAAAGAAAAACGCTATCCTCATCAATGAAGAAAGTGAAAACTCAGCCAATAAAAAAAAAAATAAATAAATAAATAAAAGAAGACTCCCATTGGTTCCAGCATTTTAGGCAATCAAGCCTCACGTTCCCTGCTGTACGTACCAGCCTTGCTACCTCGTGCAAGAGGCCAAGATCGCCCCCCCCCCCCCCCCCCCCCCCCCCCCCCCCCCCCCCCCCCCCCCGCGGCCCCCAAACAAAGCGTGCTCTGTGTTTCATCCATAGCTCCCTGGCAGCATGCTTTCGTGGGCTTGAGTCATTGAGTTTGGAAATGCTTAGCTTCACTCATGAACGCTGGCCTCTATTTTATTTCTTCATTGATTTTTCAACCGTGTAGGCAATGTGCTTCACTCTTGCACACAGCCCACTTTCAAATGTAAGTTTTACTTAAGTGTTAGTCAGCCCCACAATATAATGGATGCATCTATATTTAATTAGGGGTAAAATATCATTTCGCATGCCAAACAAAGTTAATTTTCATTATCTAATTATATTCTTATTTTAACACATAAATCTCTTTTAACCCAAGATATTTAAAAGTATTAATGTCGCATAATTGACCATTTATTAGGTTCCACAATAAAACACCCATAAAAACCACATCTCTTTTTCACTTTCTCAAATTTTTGTTTCTCAACTTTGTCTCCATTAAGAAGACTATTTTGGGCTTCTTGTCCCTCACCAGTAGGTAGATGTCTTGAACTATCCAAGGGTTCTCAATCCCTCATCAGTTCCAGCTTAAGAGTTTCATTGTGTTTGGTGAGGCTGGGTAGCAACCTCTGCCAATTCCACTACAAGAGAATTGGTTTTTGGAGACAAAAAAATTTGTCTCAAAAAATAAGAATTTTGTCCCTAGAAGTTTCTGGAGATGAAAATTTTTTGTTTCTATTTTGTCTTAGAAAGACAGTCTCAGAAGGTTTTCAGAGACAAAATTTGAATTTCGTCTCCAAAAAGTGCTTTTAAGGACGAAATTAGGCAGAACCAGTCGAAACCGTTCGAACGGAAAATTTTTTTTTAGACAAAAAAATTTCATCTTAGAATGAAGTTCGAATGAAAAATTACTATTCGAACAACAGGAAATGATAATTCGAACCAACAACCATCTCTGACCAAATCCGTTCGAACAACACAGTTTGAAGTGAGTTTTGTTCGAAGAAAAATTTTAACTATTCGAACAGAAAATATATTTACAGAAATATTTTGTTCGAACGAAGTTTTGAAAACATCGTTATTCGAATGAGTATTTAATTGTTCAAACAAAGGTACTGATTGTATTTTTCGATACGTTCGAATGGGTTTTTTTATGTTCGAATGGATATGTTTTTGTTCGAATGTATGTGTGATGATCCGCTTTTACGTATATTTTCACTAAAGGGTTGTTTTTAATTTAATTAATATAGTGGTTTATTTATTTTAAATTATTGTGTTTTAAATTGGTTTTTATTTATTTGCTGTTGTGTTTTATTTATTTAATCGTTTTACGATTTTTAATGTCGTTTTCGGTGGATCTATTTTGGTTTCTGGAGTGAGGACTGGACCTCATTTCTTTTCCCTCATCTTTTCTTTTTCTCTTTTCTTTTTCTCTTTTCTGTTTTCTTCTTTCTCTTTTTTTCTTCTTTTTCTTTCTTTTTCCCCTTTCTCTCTCGCGCGAGCCCCCTCCCCCATCCGTCTCTCTCTCTCTCCTCTCCTTCACGCCGAACACACCATCTGCCCAGACCCACCACTGCCGGCCACCATGCGGCACACCACCCCCACCATTTTCTTCCCCTCTCACCGGTGAACATCCCCACCAATTTTCACCTCCATCCGAGCCACCGTTAGCCACCACAAGCTCCTCCAAGCCATATGGTTTTTCACCGATTCCGGCGCCGTCGCACCACCTCCGGCCACCATCACTTCACAGCTTCTTCCCCTACCTCTTGCCGACCTAAACCACCAATTTCTGGCCTCGATCCGTTGCAGGAGCAGCTCCCACGAGCTTAACTTCGATTTGGGTTTTCTCCGCTTCCACCGCCGTTTCCACCACCACCCACGGCCAAAACTCGTTTCCCTTAGCTTCATAAATATCTCAAGGCCATTCCCTATCAATCCCGAGCTTTGGTTTGTCCTCGTTCAAAAATGGGTAATTTATTACCCACGGCCACAGTGTAAATTACACTGTTACGTTGCTTTTCTTCCACCGTTTGCAAAGCCGCGAGCTTTCGAAAAATACCATATAGCGCTGTAAGTATTTTCTAAACTCTACTTTTAGATTTAAATATATTTTTCTTGTATAATAAATATTTGTTGTTGGTTGGCTGATTCCGAACTGAGTCCGAGGAGTTCGGGGGTCGGATGGATTGAGGGCGGAGTTGCTTGATGTGTTGATTTGGATTGGTTGGTTGTTTTATGCCTTGAAGTTGCATTTATGCGCATTTGATTTTAAGTGAGAAAATCATGTTTTGTTGGCGTAAATGGTTTCAGGTGTGTGAGTCTCACGAGCCCAAGCCGATATGGGTTATTATCTCGGTGGAGCTCCTCTGGTCACTCAGGAGTGGATAATACTGAGTGACTTCCCCTGGGTTGTCGCAGGGCGACGACCGGATCGCACAATACGGTAACGCTGTCGTGTCGACTCCGCGGTCCCTAGAGTGGCGGGGACTAGAGGATGGCTTAGCCAGGTACGCGCTGGGTGCGAGTCTGGGCATCGCTCGTTTAGGTGTCACACGCGTAGTCATTACCTGCGGTGTGGCACAGAACCAGGGTGTGCGGATGATCCCTAGGGGAGATCATGGTGCATGCATAATTGGATCCTTTTTATGGTTTTCGGATGTGGGCCATTTCTTGGAAAAAATTGCAAGGTTTAGTTTCGAGGCTTTTGATCCATTTTCTGGGAAAATGGTAGTTTGGGCCATTATTTGGGATAATGGCGAGGATGTGTTGAGGCTTTTGATCCATTTTCTGGAAAAATGGTGGTAGCGGTTTTGGGCCATTATCTGGGATAATGGCGAGGAATGGTTTTAATGGTTATGTTTTTGGGCCAAATGGGTTTTTGGCGTGCATGGAAAAATTATGATTTTATGGGGCATGTGCGTTGCATTCTTTCATGCATATTGTTGAGTTTAATATGTTTTTATCTAGTGGTATTTGGATTTTACTTACCTGCGGCATCATTTTTGGTTCCGTAGATTTTGGTGCAGGGTTCGAGGAAGAGGAGGGGGCTGAGCCCGAGGATGTGGCTCCGTCGGGGTTCCGAGTTAAAGTTGAAGCTTTATTGTTTGGTTTAAAACTATATTTGTGTTTTGTAATATTTTATTACGTATGTTTTAAACAGCTTTGTATTAAACTAAGAAAAATTATGGTACTTAGTTATTGACTTTGCTATCCGCTGCGTGTTTCTCGTGCATATTCGTTGCTTATACACACACTTGGCACACGTCGATAGGGTGGTGACTCGTGATGTCATCATCCGGACGTCTCGATTTCCCCGTCTCCGTGCATGAGGATTTGGGGGCGTCACAGTATGCATAAATGGTAATTTACCATAAGAAAGCATTATTTAAAGTTCGAACGGTATTGATCAAACATAATAAAATTTAATTAAAATGATAATAGTAATACAAATTGTAATCTATATATATCAATTGTTCAAATGTTTACAAACATCATAAATAAAGGTAATTAAAAAAATTACATGAACTATGATTGTGGTGGTACTGGTGGCATAGGGTTTTGAGACATCATTGACTGGAATTGTTCTAACATTTTTTAGTTATTTAATTGTAGCCTCTCTTCTAATCTTGCTTCTAAATCTGCTACTTGATCTAATGGAGTCAACAACTCTTTTTCCTTCGACCTCAATCGTTCTATCTCAAGTGTAGCTTCCTCTAACCTCTTAGTCTAGTCGTCATTTGATATGACTTTAGAAGAGGATGACGATGTTGAGGATGGCTTCATGCAACGTCCTAAGCCCCTCAAATATCCAGAATGATCCAAGAACTTGAGAAAAGATTTAAGCATCGTTGACGGATAATTCATCAGATGGATCCGCAGTAGTGTTTTTAAGAGATTTCATCTTGTCCTACAAAAAGAAAAACATTAAAATTAGTATGGGTAACAAAAATATATTTAGACAATGAAATTAAATAAACTTAAACTTACATAATTTGCCTCTGCTTCAAGATTGCTCCAAACACCATCACAATTTTTATGTACTTTAGCATACAATTGGGTCAGATCATAATCAACAGGATTTTCTTCTTGCTGCAAAATAAAAATTAATATCGGAATTTAAACCAAAAAAGTGTATGTATTAATATTTAATGGAAAATAAAATAACTAACCATTTTTTTTGACAAGCGATGAAAAGATCTAGAACCTGCATGATGGTGTATTATTAAATTTGATCTATTTGCTTTGTTCACCGTACTCCTTTGTTAAAAAAAAGTATTATAATTTTATGTTTAATACATCTATCATATTGAAAAAAGACAGCAGCGAAATTACCTGATAAGCAGAATCTTCAAACAGATCACAAACTTTCTCTCATTCGTTTGGTGGTATTGCTTGGAATGGATTTTGACGCACCTCTATCGTAGTACTGAACTTCTGATAGTGTGCATGGCATTGACCTTTGTACCTTTGGAATGCATTCAATATCAGTTCCTCAATTGTTAGTTGATCCTCTCGTCGGCCAAAATTTAGTTCAAACTCATCCTTCAAAAAATTAGAAACAATTAGTATAATTTCAAAAGTTATTTAAATAAAAATGTTCTCTTGAGTAACTTATTACCAGGCAACGATTTTTTATGTGATCTTTCACATCTTGGGGAACTTTAGCCCATGAGGATGTAGCCATTGGTGCATACGTGTGAGTAAGTGTACCAACATAAGAAGCAAGCCAAGCTGCTGAATCCCCAGAGTCACCGGTATGATCATCAGGTATATCAACTTTAATTTTACCTATTTTCCTTACTTTCTCTATGCCGACACCCCTCGTAATGCCTCTAACTCGACGCTGATTTACAATAGCTATATATATAAAAATTAAATCATATATTTTAATTAAATTAATCATCTAATTTAAAAGATATGCAATGATAAAATACATTGTTCTGGTTCTGGTGATATTAGCCCACCATTGTTGACAGGTGAATCACACGGGGAGTTAGTAGGTGGTGGGGATGGCTCACGTGTTCTTTTGCGTTTAGGAGACATATTTGTTTAAAATTATAATAAGTTATTATTCAAACAAATGGGAGAATCTTTTTATTAGAATTATACCTACACAAATATCTGTTTGAAAATCATTCGGTATCAGTTTTGTTAGACCAGTCGCTCTCATCATCAATAGACACTTTAGTTAATTCATGTTCTTCCGACATGGCACCTTCAATTACTTCGGGTTGAACATCTTCTCTGCGCAATGGGACCATGTCATATTGGCTTAGATCAACAAATAGATTGATGCCTAATTCATTTTCTTGATATGCTTCTTCATGGTTTGGACTATCAACTTCTTCATATGGTTTGTCTGCCTTTGGAATATAATCATATACATTTCTTGGTACGAACTTCTCGACTACCTGCCATGGATTTCTGAACTCCGGATCATCTAAATAAAAACTTGATTTGCTTGGTTTGCGAGAACGAAAGGATTGTCCTCATACCATTTGCGAGAGGTATTGACACTTACAAAATATTCATCTTTACGCACTCCCAACCTAGGATTTGAGACATCCCACCAGTTATATTTAAATAACCAGACCATATATCCCCCCACATACTTTAACGCTATGATATCTTCCACAATTCTGTAAAAGTCGATATTATCATCCCCATGGCTTCCTTCGACTACAACCCCACAATTTGGAGTTTTCCTATATCATTCTCTATCTGTTGTGTGAAATCTATATCCACGCACCAAACATCCTGAATATTGGATAGCCCGCTTAGATAGACCACATGCCAAAGCATATACTTCTGGTGAGATTTCACCTTAATGTTCACTATATTTCAATGCAACCTACATAAATAAATTTTATTCTACTCATATCAATATCATATATAAATATCAATATCATATACAAAATGTATAAAGTTTAAAATAATTGTGCATATTTATTTTTAGTAATACCGTATGTTCAAACCACGAGGCAAATTCTTCTTCGTGCGTCTTTTCTACGTCAGTCACACCATTCGTGAGAAGTAGTTGTATATATTCACTGCATATGTTAATGTAAGCTATTAATTGGTATCAATATATACTATATTATTATAAATACACTTAAAAATACTATTAAATTAGATGATCATCACTAACCTCAATAATGTTCAATCTCTTCACAGTTATTCAAGACATACCAGCGAGCTCTTTCAAACTCTCAGCCACATAGGTCATAGCCCCCTTGTGCACCAATGGGATGTACTTTCTGGGAAAACACAGTAAATTCTGACGAAACTCCCATTTGTCCACCTTCATAATTTTGATCCGATCTTATAAATCTAGTATCAACCCCACGAAAATACATTGAACAAAATGTATGCCACTCATTATGAATATATGACTCTGCGATCGATCCTTTTGAATATAGATCGCTTAAGTTTTCCCAAAAACTATTCAATAGGATACATCCATCTATACTGAACAGGCCAGCAACTAAAGCCTCATGAGATAGATGCACAGTTAAATGAACCATTACATCAAAGAATGAAGGCAGGTACAAACTCTCCAACTTGCACAATATCAATGCAATGTCAGCTTCCATTTTTATTAAGGCATCAACCTTCAATGTTCTACTGCAAATACCCCTGAAAAATCATCCTAACTCTGTCAAAGCTGCACTAACATCTCAAGCTTTCCGCGCACACCAACTGGCAACAATCGCTGCAAAAATATATGGCAGTCGTGCCTTTTGAGACCAGTTATCTTCCAATCATGAGTTCGGACACATCTTGACATGTTTGAAGCATAACCATCGGGTAATTTGATTGTCATGAACCAGTCACAGAATTTCTTTCTCTCATCACTCGAAAGTGTATACCATCCAAGGGGCATATAAGCTAATGACCCAGTATCTTGCAAATGCAACTCCGATCTTATTCCCAACTCTTTCAAATCTTTACGAGAGTTGACTGTATCTTTTGTCTTCCTTTGTATTGACATCAGGGTGCCCAAAATATTCTCGCATATATTTTTTTCAATGTGCATAACGTCTAGATTGTGACGCAGTGTCAAGGTAGACCAATATGGCAACTCAAAAAAAAATACTTTTTTTTGTCCAATTCAATTCTACTACTTGTCTTTTCCTCTTTCGACATCTTGCATTTTTCCCAAATCTATTGTCTAGAATATCTTCCAATTGAGTGAGAATATCAATACCAGAATACTCTAGTGGTGATGACCTACACTCAACCCTTCCATCAAACAATACTCTATTTGAACGCTATCTATGATCATGAGGTAGATGTAGACGGTGTCCCATGAAACATAATTTCTGACCATTCATTAACCACTGAGATTGTGTATCTTTGTTACAAACAGGACAAGCCATCTTTCCTTTCGTGCTCCACCCAGACAAATTACCGTATACCAGGAAATCATTTATTGTCCAAAGTACTGCAGCATGCATCTTGAATTCACCGACATGGCCATATCGTATGTATTGACACCTTGCTCCCACAACTCTTTCAACTCTGCTATCATTGGCTGCAAATATACGCCTATTTCATTTCCTGGTGACCTTGGCCCTGGAATTAATAGAGTCATCATAAAATAGGGATCTTTCATATACTTCCATGGTGGTAAATTATAAGGCATTATTATGACAGGCCAGGTGCTACGAGAAGTACTCATGTTGCCAAATGGATTAAAGCCATCAGTTGCTAACCCAAGACGTACATTGCGAGGTTCTCTGACAAACCATGGATACTCGTCATCAAATTTCTTTCATTGTAAGGAATTTGCAAGATGCATGAGGAATTGATCATTTTGAACTCTCCCTGTGTGATGCCAAGTCATATCTGTCATAGTCATCCGAGAAGTAAACAATCTCTGAAGTCGAGGAATAAGCAGAAAATGTCTTAGCACTTTATGGGGTACATTACGCTTATCTGATGTCTATCTTGACTC
The DNA here is from genome assembly GCF_018687715.1 of Carya illinoinensis. Taxonomy (NCBI): domain Eukaryota; kingdom Viridiplantae; phylum Streptophyta; class Magnoliopsida; order Fagales; family Juglandaceae; genus Carya; species Carya illinoinensis. The sequence continues at coordinate 21,920,499 of NC_056757.1, forward strand.
ATGACACACCGGACATAAATCAAATTCTGCATATTGCTTCCAGAAGAGAATACAATCATTTTTACATGCATGGATGATATTATAATCAAATCCTAAACCTCGCTTCAATTTCTTCGCTTCATAAAAATTTTGAGGTATTATGTTATCCTGTGGGAGAGCCTCTTTAAATAATTCAAGCAACATATCGATGACCTTTGCAGAAATACGACAAATAGACTTAATATGGAGTAGCTGGACAATGAATGACAACTTGCTATGACAGGTGCACCCTGGGTACAATTCTCGTTGTGCGCCCTCCCACAGTAATCTAAATTCTTCATTTCCCTCAAATGATTGTGTAGATGTTCCTTCTCCATCCCTGGCACCAAATATGCCTACGCCAAGATCACTTAACATTTCAGTCATATCTTCTCCATTATCATAACTATCATCAGAAATATCATCATTTATGTCGTCCGTGCCAATCTCATTACATTCATCCATCTGATTGAGATTACTACCAAATCGAACTCCCTTAGGAAATGGTTAGCCATGTAAAACCCAATGTGAATATTTTGGATCAAACCTATTTATGAATAAATGATCCTCCATAGCCATCATATTATATGAACTAAGGTTTTTGCACTTCTTGCATGGGCATCTTATAAATCCTCGACTATCAACACTCCCACAAGCAAATTCTAAGAAAGACTTCACCCTTTGTGCATATTGCTTATATTCTCAACCAAGTCTATCTCCCAACAACATACAACTCTTATCCATCTATAAAAAAGCCAATTCATGTGATAAGCACTATCAATAAACTATTATAATAAACGTGTCTAGGTACCATCTATTTTTAAGGTAGTTGGTCCTATCCCATTCGAGAGACTATCATCTATATTGCATATATATTCATTCTAAAACTCGTATGTTAGTAAAAATTTCAGCAGCATTTCCCTACAATTCTTTAAGTATGCCAGTCACAGTAAGTCATCAACCCTATTTATGGGCCAAGAAACTTACGAACTACATACTCGAATAATGTAAAAAAATACTAAACCAAAATTTCAATTGACTAATACATGAGTTTTAACTGAATATATATGCCATATAGATGATAGAATTCCAAACTGTCCACTTTGGACAATTCAAGAGTTGTACCCAAACATTCTTTATGAGAATATTTGACCACAACTCTCGAACGAGTCTAAGGTTTAACTGCATGTAAAATAATTAGAAAATCCAGCACCTCAGTAATAAACATAACAAGTATACATCACAAATACATTACAAGATTACATTACAAATATACATGATGGGCCCTGCCATATATTTAAGTACTTATAATTCATTACTTAAAGATTCCATCATGTTAATCATCTTAATTAGAGTACTTAAATATTTTCAAATATTTAATTATGATTTTTTATAACTTATATTTTATAATTATAATTTAAGTATTAATCTATTAATTAGAGTACTTAAATAGAATTAATTATTCATTATAATTCTTTAATTAAGTACAATAAAAATATTTAGAGTATTAATCATCCTAATTAGAGCTTAAATAATTCTGCATATTTAATTATAATTTTTTATAACTTATATTTTATAATTATAATTGAAGTATTAATCTATTAATTAGAGTACTTAAATAGAATTAATTATACATTTTAATTATTTAATTAAGTACAATAAGAATATTTAGAGTATTAATTATCTTATTTATAGTACTTAAATATTTTCAAATATTTAATTATAATTTTTTATAACTTATATTTTATGGTTTTTTTTTTAGTATTAATCTATTAATCTATTAAATATTTTCACTAATACATTAAACTTTTTTTATTAAATATCAAATAATTATATTTTAAGTTTTCGAATATTACAATACAGTACTTAAATATTTACAATTATACATTATAATTACATTTTATAATTACATTATAACTATTATCTAATTGATACTATTCGAATAGAATAAAGCCATCATTTGATTCCGTTCGAACTGAGTACATTCAATTCGAACGGTATTCAGAGTGTTTGAATGGGACAAAGCCAGAAATCAGTCACGAAAAAGAGCAAAAAACTGAATCACAAAACACAATTTTCACATATATGATGGCATATTTCAATACGATACATTGGAAACTATATGATTATTTCTAAATATGATTATTAAATAACTTAGAAAACTATAAAAACTTACCTCTAATTTTTGCGATCCAATAAAAATATCAATCCACAATATCTATATATGCATAAAACAAATTAAATAGCTGTTCTATCCCAACAAATAAATGCAAGAAATGAAATTGTACTTGTAAACGAAAATTGGAATGAAAAATAACAAAAAAACCATTTACCTCTTCTCCTTCTTTCTTCTCTCTCAAGAATCTCTTCTCTCTCACTTCTTTGAAGCTCTCTCTCTCCACAACACTCTCTAGTAGCCTCTGTCATGCTCTCTCTCCCTTTCTTAAACTTCAATCCAAATGAAAATGAACTAAAAGGATCGGGTTAATAATATGTGAATTTACGTTCAAACAGATTTTTTACAAGTTCAAACGTGAAAATCATAAAAACCGTAAATTTTTCCCACAATATTTTCCCGTTAGAATTAATAATATTTCAGTTCAAACGAAAAAAAATGAATATTCTCCAATATATACAGATAATTTAGCGAGAATTTTCACTCCAAACAAAAAAACTTCTTTCGAACAAAATTTATATCTATTCGAACAACTTTATATGCGTTCGAACAGATAATAATAGAAATATATAAATATACTTATTATATTATTATTAGTATATAATAAAATACAATACACGTTATAATACTAAGTGTCACTAATAACATAATACTAAGTTTCTTATCAATCTATAATATTGTGTATTACTAATAGACTAATATTTTATTTAGTATCACTAATAGTGTTATACTTATAATTAGTATCACTATAAGTATAACACTAAGTATCACTAATAGTATAATACTATCTATTATAGTATAGATAGTATAAATATTTGAAAACTAATAGTACTATAATACTTTCTAATATATTCTAAATACTTGGTTTATTAATTACTAATACACAAACTAAATATATTACATATATGTATTTTATACTTATATTTAATGCAATGTTTTACTATAGACTTAGTATATTACTATATAATGCAATGCTTTACCTGAGACTATTTTATACTCATCTAAGTATTAGTACTAATGCAATGCATAATTTAAGTATTAGTACTAATACTAGTATATAATGTTTTACCTCTTGTACTTATATATATCAAATTATTTATGAATTATTAGAATATTCATTCGAACATATACCCTTTCCGTTCGAGCGAATTTACATTATTTAAGCCGCGATACAGTTTCTTCTCTAGCCATTCGTGCATCTTTTCATTCGAACCGTCCGATCGAATCCTCCGCCGTTCGCAGCCCTAACGCCACCACAAACTCCGACCAAGTCCTCAAATCCCCTACAACAAGAGGTATGGGTTAAATTCCATGAGTTTTAACCGATTATATCATTGGTTTTGGGGGGGTTCGGATTTTGAATCAATCTAACCCCATTTTATTGTTTTGGGGTTAAATGACACAAAAGTAATCGGTAGAAATGATGGGGCTTTACTCCTCAATCATTTCTACCGATTAAAATATTGGTACATTGAAGATTTTGACTTTGTAGATTTGGGACTGAGTCGACTCAGCCATGTCTGTTTGACTCAGTCCTATTCAAATGAGCTTATATTCTGATCAAATGGAATTTATGCTCATTCAAATGGAAAAGAAGTTCATTCAAATGGACTTCTTGCTCATTCGAATTAATTTTATGGTCATTCGAATGATATTAAATTCCATTCGAATGGACTTTTACTTCATTCGAATGGACTTTTACTTCATTCGAATGAAAATTGAGGCCATTCGAATTGAATTTTAATCATTCGAACTAAACATGATATTTGGTAGCCCTTATACGAACGGATTTTAATCCCTTTGAATAAAGACTTGCCAAACACTGCAGGACAACATTTATGTTTACCATATTCACTTTAGTTAAATTACATAATTATTTTGTATATCAACAGTATACTAATGGCAAGCAACAATGGAAGAAAACGTTCCCGACCCCAGACAGGCCAAAGTAGCGAAGCAGCTCCTTCTCAGCTTGCCGCGCGGCCTATACTTGTTGAGCGGGAGATCATTCTGGATGACTTCCGTGATCTCACTTGGGAGGGACGGAGCATACATGACATCATCATCGATTGTGAATGGACCCTGATCTGTCAGCAAAGGGGCACAACATATCCTAAAATGGTCGTTGAGTTTTACCGTGCCATGGGAGAGCAATCTGGTGATGCTCTGTACTACAACTTAGTAGTCCGGAGAGTGAGTATTATCTTCTCTCCCCGCATTATTGCTGAGTTTCTTGATTTGCGACGGAAGTCCGGTGCATATCCTGCAGCACCAACACCAGAGAGAGTAGCGACTGCACCATCTAGAGAGGACACACCAGTCGCATTCTCATCGCCAACACCGAATGTATAGACCGCAGAGCTAGATATCGACTCGGATGATAGTGAGAGCCGCGTTGAGGTACCTAATGATGGTCTCACAAACGATCAGGTTCATGACATTGTGCGAGAGCCTTCGGCTCCTTCATATGATGGCAGTAAAGTGATCCGACAGGCCGACAGTATAGCATTTTTTCAGAATGCTTAATCTGATTGTCGGATATAATATTGATCCGAAAAAACACAAGACTGATTTTGGGATCGAGCGGGCTAGATTTTGTTACGCTTAGCACGGGGGGAGCCGATTGATCTGGCATTATATTTCTTACTCTGCATTCGATCAGAGTCACGCTATTCAGGTGGAGGTAGTCTACCATTTGCACTGCTGATATCTAACCTCTTACTCCAATTGGGGGTTGAAGTGACTTCGACTGAGCGGAGGACACCAAAGATGGGCCCGTTAATAGGATCACATTCAGCAAGAGCAGGGGTCACTTGCTGAGGACTCATGCAATACAGGATCAGGATCAGGATCAGCCTCCGCCTACTGATCCAACTTCTACTACTACTGCCCTGTTGAGAGACAGCCTGTTGGGGCTACTCCGAATGAGATACGAGCTATATTGGCAGAGCACAGTCAAATTATATTCAGGGACTTCATTCAGCCCATTATGGATTAGTTTAAGGAAGTGGAAGGACGCTTACAAACCTTATAGGAGGATTTTGATTTACTTAATAAATAGATATTGTTAGTTATTATTTTACTTTTTTTATGTTGTATAGAATGTTTAACTCTTTTTGGGATATGATTAATGTATGATTTTTATTTTTAGTGTTTGCTAGCCTCTTTATTGTTAATTATATTTTCTTCTCATTATACTTAATATTTACGATAATTGAAAAAATGATACTATCTTTAAAGTAATATTTATTTAACTAAAATATTTTAAAAGTAATTATATAAAATTAATTTATGAATTTGTAAATATTTTAATTCATTGTAAATCATAATATATAATATATAGAAATTTTTATTTAATTTGAAAATGATAAAAAATTAATAGAAAAAATATGTATTATTACAATTTTAACAATATATCTTTTCAATTAAATAATAAAATTCGAACGAATTAATACTAATTCGAATATATTAATTATCTGTTCGAATTAAATTTTATTAGTTCGAATAGTTTCGATTTTTTGAGACGATCTAATTCATCCCAGAATCTCTAGTTCAAACTAATATTTATTAGTTCGAACGGATTTATAATGTTCTTCTTGTTTTGAGATGAAATTTAAATTTTGTCTTTGAAAGTATCTTTAGGGACAAAATTTATTTTATCCCTAACAAATTTTATCTTTAAAAAAAAAATTTCTTGTAGTGAATTCCTTGCGCTCCATAGAGTCTTTATCTATCAGTTCACATCTAACGTTCTTTACACTTCCTTCAGTACATTCCGCATCTTGTTTACGTTTCTTTTGAGGGACAAATTGTCCTGAATCAACTACCTTCCCTTCAACCTTGTTGGATTGTGCCTCTCGTACTTCAGAACACTGTTTGCAAAATTGGGCTTTAATTGTAGCCCATTAATTCTCCCTTTTTCATTATGAAGGCCCTACTCCTGTTGATTTTGTGACCCATTCTACCCTCATCTATTGGGTGGTTTTCTGTTTCCTTATTATTCATGTCATCCCGATTCCCCCAATATATTCCTCCCCTAAAAAATCTTTAGTTTCCTCGTCCTTATCTCATCGTTATCTTTCTCTTTTTCATTTTCAAAATTTAAAACCCCTTAATTGTCGCCGACACTTTTGCTTGTTTCAGAACCTGTATCACTCACGTCGCCACCATACTCCTTGCTTGATCAATTATTTCATCTACCATAGCAGCCTACATGCTGAAATGCTAGTCTCTCCTCCGTCACCCTTTGGATTATGTTTATGGTGGGTTTGGATGTTAAGAAATATTGAGAAGAGTTGTGAATAATAATAAAAAGTAGATAAAAAGTAATAATAAAATAATAAATAATAATAATAAATAAATAAAAAATAACAAATAATAATAAAAATAAGTAAAAAATAATAATAAAGTAATAAATAGTAATGAAAGGTATTGAAGATACTTAACACCCAAACACAGCCGCCTCAGCACCTTTGCTCTCAACTAGCTTTCATACTTTGTGAACTCAAGATTCCTTTTCTTTTTTTTTTTTTCACATACCTGAGTTCCATGTAAAATTTGCCCACAAGAAAAGCACATATGGGGGTAGCTTCTCATATTTTAGCAGGGCCTAGAATTTCCTCCCTTGAAAATTAACAGTGTGTCCCGTAGCTAGAGATTTCCCTAGTTCAATTTCAATCTTAACTTGCAGGCACTTTCCCCAACCTATCCCTTCATCATTGGCATCCACTTCCAATGCCTTTTCTATCGATCTCCCAATTATGGTTCCAATTTCAATAGTTCTGCATGCTAGAGGGAGATTATGAATCTGAACCCACATAGCCTCTTTTGGAATGGATAACAGATGTGGTTGAGTAAAGCCATCGAACAATTGCAATGCCTGAAGATGGTTATCAAACAACCATGGTCTCCCACTTAATATCTTCAACTTGTTAGCCTCTGTTGCAAAGGAGATGATAAACATATTGGTTTTTATCTCTAGAAAAGTTCTCGGTTTGCTCAAACATCACGCTTTGGCCATAGTAGATCGTAAGATTTCCTTCCTATCGATCTGCAAGCACAAATCATCCAGATGAGACTCCATTGACCTATTCTCAACACTTCATTCGTAATTTGCAAGTCCAAGTCAATAGATAAATCTTCTTCTTCAGATAGTTTGAGGTTGTCCATAACGCTCTGAAGTTCCTCCATCCTATTTCTCCCCTACCCATCACAAACTCATTTACTCCAATCTAGCAAATGAAGTAACGGTACTACTCTTTACTTCCCCTCTCCTCCTTTCTCTACGAGGTCGAAGAGAGAAGACTCCACTGTAATTTAAACTATCAAGTAATTATCGCTAAATTCGACTTTTAATTATTCCTACATAAAATGAAATATAATTTGCAAATAAGAAATTATAATCTATTATTAAGCATGCAACTCCTATAAATATGACTCATTCTGTACTTATTATATTTTAGCTTTTTAAATAGGATAGATTAAATTAGTTTAATTATTTTCTCTGTTATGCTTGATTATAATTTATCCGAATGCTTTCATTTCAACTTTAACTATTAAGTAATGGTGTCTTGAAAATTCATAAAATTTAATAACATATGAGAACCATATATAATTACAAATCAACGATATTGTTGAATAAAAAAAGACGAAGTTGTGGACGCCACGCACATAATGAAGTGATAGCATAAATATTATTAATAGTTGTGACCATCCAAACTATAGGCTATCATAATAAAATTCATTCAGGTAAAGTGCATTGTAGTGCAACAATTAATATATATAATATCCTAGGAATACATTTTTAATAGTTGCATTCAATTAGCGTGCCACTTAACTTGAACAATGTCCCCTTGGTAATTAGTTGGGTTTTATTAATACTAGCCAATAACTTGCACAATGTGGGGACCTAAGTTTCTAAACTTTTTTTTTTTTTTTAAAGGAAAGACAAATTCATTACTAAGATTGAATTAGTTCGTTACACACTAACTCATCCATAATGGATCTTCTAACCTCACTTGGGCCATCCTCCATCCATACACTTTCACAAGAAAAAAAAAGCTGCTAACTTAGCTGTTATATGAGCACTAGCATTTGCAGATCTTCGAACAAAACCCAGTCTCCACACAGGATAGGTTGTCTTAAGCTGTCGAATGTCTTCATTAAGCTGGCCATCCCAAGAGTGGTCTTCTGTTTCTGAATTTACAGCCTCAACTACAGCTTTTGCATCCCCCTCAAAACATACATGCATCAACCCATTTCAGTGCAGAAGACCATTGCTCTGTATAGAGCATGACACTCTGCTTGGAAAGCCGAGGTGACATTCCTCCCTGGTGCAACCAGACTCCCAATCAAAGCCCCCTCCGAATCCCTTACAACCACCCCTATCCCCATTCTTCCCCTATCTTTATCAAAACTTGCATCAAAATTTGCCTTGTACCAAGGCCACACAGGGGGATTCCAAACCTGCCTGGGTTCACTACTAAGACTTCTAACTGCTGCCCCTGGAAGACCTTCCTGCACCTCTCTATACACAGCGTAATCAGCTTGTGCCTTAGCTATGACAGCATTCGGTGACTTAAAATTACCATTGAAAACCATTTCGTTTCTCCTCAACCAGATACTATGCATGACAGTAGCAGCCAGCTCCAATTCCTCCTGTTTTAGTTTCGTTCCCATCTCCTCCCACAAGGCCTGAAAATCGTAGAAGCCTCTTCTCCATTTCCTGAACACAGAAAGTCCACCCCACACATCTGCTGCAGCAGCACACCCCCAGCACACATGCACCACAGTTTCGGGTTCACTCAAACATACGGGGCAGGTATTGTCCTTCAAAATATTTTTCCTGAAGAGGTTATCTCTAGTTGGTAGAATCTTATTAGCACACTTCCATACCATCATCTTTACTTTGCCTGGTACCTTAAGATCCCAAATTTTCTTCCACTGTCTATTAGGAACCCCATTGCAAGATGTACCACCCTCATTCCTCTTCTGAAGAGTACACTCCAGTGCATATGCACTTTTGACTGAAAAAACCCCTCTAGCTGAGGCACTCCATATTCTTCTGTCACTTGCTCCTCTATTACTCAAAGGGATTGACATGATCACTCGTGCTTCCTCTTCTCTAAAAACAGCAGCCACAACCTCTTCTTTCCAAGATTTTGTACCTTCATCAATCAGCACTTATACTTTGGTTTCTGCATCAAACGTGTTCATAGGGGTTTGAACCTGATAAGTTAGTGGACACGGAATCCACTTATCTTTCCAGATGTTAGAATACTATTGAATCCACTAAACTTTTGAATGCATTTTAGAATACTATTCCCCGAAAATTAGAGGCATCTAAAATTTATAGCTTGTTGGGACCTAGGTTCAAGAATTTAATCTAATTCCTATAAAGAGGCAACCACACTTGCTTGAAAATTCAACCAAATAAAAATCACTATAAAATATTAAGGACAGAATTAGTTAGGTAAGAGCCCAAGTACAAAACCCATAATTTATTTATTTATTTATATTCTTCTGTCTTCACCAAATTATCTTAGAATCTTGGCATTGGACTAGCCAAATATCAGTGAAATATAAAATATAGTTAAATTTTATATAAATGACCTGTATTGGACTAGTTAAAAATCTTTAGTTTAGACTTTGAGCAACAGTAACTCTAAAATAATTTCCAAAGTTCAAGAGTCATTATTCATCCATCAAACCCATATTTTATTCACAAATAATCAACGGGACATTATTAAATTTGTTTTAAAACTTTCGTTAGTAAACAAGGGTATATTATGTCGAGATTTTCTAGGAAATATTTTCTGTAAACAAGGTTATATTATGTTAGATAATTAGGGTGATTAAAAAATAGTTTGGAAACAATAATTTTAAATAAAAATTAAATTATTAATTAATATATGGAGTGTGATGCCCCCACCCCTTGTTTGGGATTATTGGACAGTAATTGAAATATCGGAACATGTAACTCAAGGCTAAATACCTCTCATACATGACAAATAGGATGCAACACACCTATTAATCTGGTATTATATAATAATTCACAGCAAAGAAATTCTTTATTACTTGGGTTTGATGGTAGAGTAATAATCATGGGACCGTTAAAGTTTAGATATGAAGAAAACTTCCAAAATAAAATTGTTTTCAAAAGACTTCCAAAACAAGGGACCATTAAACTGTTTTCGCAAAAACCTCAAAACACTATCTTTTCTTCCACTAACTCCATGGCCCCTTTTTCAAAATACAATCTTGCTAGGCCATCCCTAATTGGCTTAATCCTTGTTCAAAATCTTTCTAACTTCTCGAAGAGCTACAAAACTTTAATAATAGATTGGTCAGTGGCTTCCAACCTATCTAGTAAGGACGACTCCGATGAGCTCTCATGGCTCTTTGGGGTCTCCTTAACTATCTGAGGAGCTAGCCTCTTATGCTTTCCCATTATATTCTTTTCAAATTTCTGTAACAATTTCTATCATTCCGGGTGATGAATAGTAGTGGAAATTACCACAATAAAATTTCGAGAAATTTTAATAAATAAATAAACAATATACAATAAATAGCATAAGCGTATAAGAACAAACCATAATAAATACATAGACATGAACTTTAAGTTATGCACCTTTGACTTTTACAAAAGAGAAAGTATAACAAAAACCTTTTTGACCTTTTCCAGAAACATCTTTTAAATTTTTGGACTTGGCTATATTGCCATTGGTCTTAGAAACCAAACAACCGAAAAGTTTAGCAGTTAATTCTCTCGTCCTTCCTTATCAAATCATATCCTGATGTATGTATTTATATAGACGAAAATAACCAAAGATATGAGTTGAATCTCATGAGTTTATCTTTCTAAAGCAACACGTACATTTCTTCATTTTTTCACTTTAAGATTTTCCAGTTTTCTCATGAGAAGAGAAATACGTAATATATATATATATTATCTAAATTATTTCATATTATCTATATAAAAAAGACACAAACATATCCAAAAATAAAAAATAAATAACACCAATCAAAAGGGCCGGATTGATCCTCAAGGACATGCGGTTATATACTCGTGTATTGTTGTCATGCTTTGAAATTAGTCCCCCCGTCTTATGCAGGCGGGTGGTCCTGTTGGGCTTGACAGACTGGGCGGGAAATATGGACGTGCCGGGGACCGGGTCCCTGTTGCCTAGGCTTAATAGAAGTTAGATTCAATTACAAAATTCTAAAAATCAATTTCTAGTATTTCTCAATAAGTCTCGAGTATCAAATATATATATTTTGTCCTTTCTCTCCCTCATTCCCTATCTCTTGTATTGACATGATCCCTTTGGTAATTAACTTGTTTTAGTTTTAGCATAATGAACAGTTTCATTTTCTAACTGAACAACTAACAAGATCAATCTTAGAAGCACACCAAGTAAGAAATTCCATTTAAATGCACAAAAGACTAATTGACTTTAAGACAAACTATATAGATTAATTTTCTTTTTTATTCCAATTTAATATATAAAATTTTTATTATAGAAGTATAAGTTGATGCATTGCTATTAGATCACTTTTCTTCAAGAAGTACAAAAGACATTAAAAAATCTAAAAGCTGTAGGTTAACGGGACGTAAGTTCTAAGATTTAGGCCGGCTATGATTCAAATGACTCCACTATTTAATATATATTTTTTATTTTTTTATTATTATTTATTATTTTATCATTAATTTTTATTACTATTTACGGATTATCTGGATTACCTCAATACCAAAAAGGTCTTATTCTTCCTTGAACATTTACCCCACTAATAATAAACAGCAACAGCAACTCTTTTAAAATTAAAATACAAACACCATAAAAGACAGGAATTACAAAATTTTTAATTCTACTCTCTTCTCCGAGTTTTGGTAGGAATAAAACAAACCAAGTTAATAAAATTAAACAATTATATTTATAAGCTGGTGTGAATCATACACTCAACAAGGTATTTATATGGTATAATTTAATTAATTTAAAAAAATTAAATTTAAATCTTACAATTTAAATAATACGGGATGATATAATCTACACACAACACCAACCCGAGAGTTGAGAATAGATAAATGCATATCAGACAAGCTCAACACTCCTGCTTGTGACAAGCGGGAGGATGAGTTTGAGGAAAACACAAGCCGATGCTCCTTGCTCTTGACCAAAAAAATCAATTGTTTTTAATCATCGATTTAAGTTATAATTTTTTTTTATAGTAATATTTTGTTGTCAATTTTAGAGATAATTCTATTTCTAATTTGGGGCTAGATTTTGACGAGATACTCATTTTATTCCATGTTAGTTTTATAAAATAATTAGAAAATTTTCTTTTGGTATAAAATTCTTAAGATTGGTGATCGGTCAGACTTCCTTAACTATTTAAGCCGGATTTGTAGACTTTAGAATTGGCGTTAAACCCTAATATCCTAGTCTATCTCAAAGTTATATCCCTATTTGCATCTTTCTCAATTTCAGCTCCTAGTTTCTGTTGCTTAGATAACCATCAGAATAAATTTTATTGATTTGCCCAACGTCAACATTAAATTAAGTATTAACCGGCCATGTACAAGATCATATAAGAATTGTAGAGTAGACAACGTACCTAACTAGCTAAAATGGACAATAGCAAACATAAAATTTAGCTCAGAAGGGTGGTCTTAATTAGCTTTCTAGTTATTTATGATTTATAAAATCAAATTGCACTATAAATTTTATTTAATTACAAAAGAGCTCCCAATCACTAAATATTGCATTTTATCCCTCCATAAAATATCCATAGAAAAATAAAGTATAAATATACTGTCACTTTTTTTCTCTACATCTTAAAATCTTTGATTACCCCCAATTTAATCTTCTGATTATTCTTTTAATAATTGAATCACATTCTGGAGAGTAAATTATTTTTAGTAACTCTTTACTAAAATACTCAACCTTGAGATTCAGAATAACCAATTTCCATTAAATTTATCTCAAGGGGATATTTTGTATCTCAAGAGAGATTATGGATTCAGTGTTAAAAAATGCCGACTACTTGTAAAAATGTCAAAAATAGAAAAGGAAAAAAAGTGTAGATTATGGATTCGCGTACTAATCTATATATCAATACTAATTCATTCATATTCAAAATTTAAATTAGCACTGTTTTCAATAAAATTTATTTTTTGACAAATTAAATTAAATTAGTACACATATTAGTATGCAGTTATTTTGCAACTATATTTTTCCATACTTTAAACACATCTAACTCTACTTTTATTAATTCTACCTAACAACCCGAACAATACGGCTTATTATATATATGTGTGTGTGGGGGTGTGTTTATCACTTGAATACCATTGAAGGAACACAACAGTGAGCGAACAAAATAGCCACGGAGATCAAAGTTGAGATGATCAATAGAGAGGTAATAAAACCTTCTTCTCCAACTCCCCATCACCTTAGATGCTTTGACCTTTGCCTCCTAGACCAGCTCCAACCCAAAGTTTTTATACCATTGGTGCTGTTCTACTCCAACAACAATGCTGTCAACCCTTCTCTTCCCCATTCCAAGGCTGCAGATATATCCCATAGGCTAAAGACATCATTGTCTGAAACTCTGAGTCTTTTCTACCCACTTGCTGGGAGAATCAAAGATAATGTCTCAATCGAGTGCAACGATGCTGGAGTTGATTATTGGGAAGCTCGAGTCAACTGCCGTCTTTCAGACATTCTTGAACGACCTGAACAGAAAATGTTGTACCACTTTCTTCCGAAAGAGATTGTATCTCCGCAACCAAGCACAGAGCGTTTGGTTCTAGTTCAAGTTAGTTTCTTTAATTGTGGAGGAATGGCCATTGGGGTGTGCGTTTCCCACATGTTAGCCGATGCAGCCACAACTTGCATGTTTATACAAAGCTGGGCTGGCACGGCACTTGCTGCACGTGCGTCTGATATGGCAGTGCTGCTACCGGAATTCAGTGCAGCATCTCGCATACCACCGAGAATAGAGTTCAACATCAGATCGCCATCCAGGGGATTGGCAAACAGGACGACTGTTACAAAAAGGTATGTGTTCGATGCATCAAACATTGCTGCTCTGAAGGCAAGAGCAGCCAGCTCTAAAGTTCCGCAGCCCACACGCATAGAAGCAGTGTCATCTCTCATTTGGAAATGTGCGATAATCGCCTCAAGGTCAAAACACCGATCTCCAATGCCATCTATGCTGACCCAAATGATGAATATATAAGGGAATCCGTATGATTCACGTCTATCCCTTGATTCATGGTTCTTCCGGATTTTACTTTATGTAAATTGATTTGTAATCATTCTGTTTATAGTTTCTGTTTATAGCTTTACATTCCTTATTTAGCTATAGCCCTGTATTATATATTGATCAGTTGTAATGAGAATGATAACGTGCATTACGACAATCTCTTGCGTAAACCTTATATGGTATCAGTAGGTTTTCTTCTCTCATTACGAGAATAACGATCCTCCTCTGCACTATGTCGTCCAGCATTCATTCTTCTCCCAACTCTATCTCAGGAGGCTCCGATCCTTCCATCGACCTCCCTTTGGTTACCATCAACACTTCTAGTCAACTACCTTATAAACTTACTGCCTCAAATTATCCCTCCTGGCGTGCAACCTTCATAACGATCTTATTTGGCTATGATCTAATGGGCTATTTGGATGGCACTCTTCCGTGTCCTCCTACACCCACCGAGAAGTCCTCTTCCTCTGCTTTGGCTCGCTATGCACACTGGTATCGCCAAGACCAGTTGCTGTTCAATGCGATCTTCTCTTCGGTTTCTGAAACCGTCATGCCTCTCATCGCCATGACCACTACCAGTCGCGATGCTTGGCAGCATCTTGCTCGATTGTTTGCTAGCAAATCTCAAGCTTGGATCATGCAGTTGAAGGAGGATTTAACTCTTATCCAACGGGGTTCTCGCATGGTGTCCGATTTTCTTCATGCGGTCAAGGTGATCGCTGATGAACTCTCCCTTATTGATGCACCTGTTTCTGATGATGATTTGACGCTCTATGTTCTTAATGGTCTTGGCTCTGAGTTCCGAGACATGGTGGCTCCCATTCGCACACGCGCAACAGCTCTCTCCTTTGCTGAACTACATGACTTGCTCATTGGTCATGAGCACTATCTTAAACGTCTGGATGGCAATACTTCCGCTCTTGTTGTCACAACCAACTCTTCCCAACGGAAACAGTCAAATGGCCGATTCAAAAACAACAAATCTCGCACCAAACAGCTTTCTACCACTAAATTCGGGTCCAAGAAGCCTCTTGTTGTTTGCCAAATCTGTGATCAGACTGGCCACACAGCTAAAACATGTTTTAAACTTCAATCCCGCCTTACTGTGAATTGCACCATTTCGACAGCCCCACCACCTAGAAAATGGCTTCTCAATTCTGCGGCGTCTCATAACATCACCTTTGACCTCGCCAATCTCTCCATTCACTCCGAGTATGAAGGCCAGGATGAGGCGGTTCTCGGTGATGGTACAGGTTTGCCGATTTCTCACATCGGTTCTACTACTCTTTCTTCTCCTTCCCGATCTCTCAACTTAAAAAATACCTTACATGTGCCTCTCCTTCATAAAAACTTGATCTCCGTTCACCAATTTACTCATGACAATGATGTTCTTGTAGAGTTTCATCCTCTGTTTTACCTTGTGAAGGATCGGAAGACGGGGGCAGTTCTCATGCGCGGTAGGTGTGAAGATGGGGTCTATCCGGTGGCCTTCAGTTCCTCTTTTCCTCAAGCCAATCACCTTCAGTTAGCTGGAACCCGTGTCTCCTTCGCTCGTTGGCATCACCGGTTGGGGCATCCCACTCCAAAGATCCTGTCCTCTCTGATTCGCAGTCATGATTTACCTGTTTCATCCTCTTCATCTCTCTTATCTTGTACTTCCTGTCAATGCAATAAGTCTCGTAAACTCCCTTTTAGTTCTACTTCTCTCAAGAGCACTGTCCCTCTCGAATTTTTGTATGCCGATGTATGGGGGCCCTCTCCGGTTCCTTCCATTGATGGATATCGTTATTATTTGTTAATTGTTGATCACTTTACTAAGTATTATTGGTTCTATCCCTTACGGCATAAGTCTGATGTCAGTGCTACTTTTATGCAATTTACCATCTTGGTCGAAACTCAGTTTTCATGCAAAATTAAAAATCTCTACTCCGACAATGGTGGGGAGTTTCTCAAACTACGTTCTTTTCTTAGTGGTCGTGGCATTAGTCATTACACTACTGCCCCCCACACACCTCAACAGAATGGCACGACTGAATGCCGTCATCGCCATATCGTCGAAACCGGCATGACCCTCCTTCATCATGCTTTGGCCCCCTCCATTTACTGGACCTATGCTCTCGCTACTGCGGTTTACCTTATTAATCGACTTCCTACACTCTTACTCCAACGTAAAAGTCCCTTTGAAGCTCTCTTTAATCGGGTTCCAGACTACCACAAACTTCGTACGTTTGGTTGCCAATGTTATCCTTGGCTAGTCCCTTACCGCACCAATAAACTTCAACCCAAGTCCCACCCTTGTGTTTTCCTGGGTTAGTCCCTCACTCAACATGCATTTAAGTGTCTGGACCTTCACACGGGCAGGTTGTATCTTTCTCGCCATGTCACCTTTGATGAGCATGTGTTTCCCTTCCAAACTGCTCCTGCTAGTGTTCCCGACCCTATTCCGGTCCCTTCCCCTGCATGTGTTGCTGCTCCTTCACCCGTGCGTCCCATCACTCTTCCTTCCTCGGATAGTTTGCCACTTCCCCCACCTGCAGTTGTGTCCTCTACTCTCGACGCTCCGATTCCTCCTCCAGGTATGTCTCCTTCTTCTTCTTTTTCTTCTTCCTCTAGCACTGAGTCTCCCTTGGCAGCAGCTTCACCTCCTCGACGCACTCATCCTATGGTTACTAGAGCTCAGAACAATATCTTTTGTCCTAAGCAACTCTCGGTCACCACCAAGCATCTGCTTGTCTCCTCCTTGGAACCGACGTGTGTCTCTCAAGCTCTCAAGGACCCTCAATGGCGTCAAGCCATGGCTACTGAATTTACTGCACTTGTTTCTCATGGCACCTGGAAACTTGTTCCTAAACCCCCTGCCTCTAACTTAGTTGGCTGTAAATGGGTGTTTCGTGTTAAGCGACACCCTGATGGAACTGTGGACAGATTCAAAGCTTGCCTCATCGCCAAAGGATTTAATCAACGTCTCGGCGTAGACTACAGTGAGACCTTCAGCCCCGTTATTAAACCGACCACCATTCAGCTCATTCTCTCCTTGGCTCTCTCCAATGGCTGGTCACTCCATCAACTCGACGTTAATAACGCGTTCCTGCATGGCCAACTCACTGAGCAAGTCTTCATGCATCAACCCGCCGGCTTCATTGATCAGACTTATCCTCATCATGTCTGTGCACTTCAGAAGTCCATATATGGTCTCAAGCAGGCCCCTAGAGCCTGGTATAATGCCTTGCGGTCTGGGCTCTTGGCTCTGGGATTTTTTAATTCCAAGTCCGACACCTCTCTGTTTATTTACAATCAACACGGCATCCTCTTCTATGTTCTGGTTTACGTCGACGATTTAATTCTAACCGGCAACAATCTTCAATTTCAGCGGCATGTTGTTAAGTCTCTGGGCGACCAATTCTCTCTGAAAGAACTGAGTGACTTGCATTACTTCCTAGGAGTGGAAGTTATCCCCGTCAAGCAGGGTCTCTTTCTATCTCAGAATCGTTATGTTCATGACCTCCTCACTCGGTTACAGATGACTGGTGCTAAAGAAGTTCAAACACCTATGGCCGTCTCAGCTAAGCTTCTTCTCGATGATGGCACTGCTAAATGTGATGCCACTGAATATCGTCGCACTATTGGTTCTCTCCAATATCTATCTCTTACACATTCTGACATTGGTTTTGCCGTAAATCGTCTTGCTCAGTACATGCATCAACCCACTGTCTCCCACTGGCAACACGTCAAACGACTCCTACGGTATGTCAAAAATACCATTCATTTTGGTCTTCTTTTACGTTGCCAAACCAACCCTGTTCTTCGTGATTTTTCTGATGCCGATTGGGGGGGTAATCATGATGATCGCAAGTCCACCACTGCCTACATTATTTTTCTTGGCAACAACCCCATCAGCTGGCGTACTCGGAAGCAAAAGGCTGTTGCTCATTCATCCACCGAAGCTGAGTATCGAGCACTTGCTACCGCTGCCTCGGACATAGCCTGGATCCATTCCCTTCTCCGTGAACTTGGTATCCAGCTTCGGGACACTCCTCTGCTTCTGTGCGACAATGTTGGTGCCACTCAACTCAGTCTCAATCCCGTTATGCACTCTCGGATGAAGCATATTGCTATTGACCTTCACTTTGTACGAGACTATGTTCGCCGCGGTCAGCTACGAGTTGCCCATGTCCACACTGATGACCAGCTTGCTGACCTTCTCACCAAGCCTTTGGCACGTTCTCGGTTTCATCTTCTACGTAGCAAAATTAACGTCGCCAATGACACCTTAATTTTGAGGGGTCGTATAAGGGAATCCGTATGATTCACGTCTATCCCTTGATTCATGGTTCTTCCGGATTTTACTTTATGTAAATTGATTTGTAATCATTCTGTTTATAGCTTTACATTCCTTATTTAGCTATAGCCCTGTATTATATATTGATCAGTTGTAATGAGAATGATAACGTGCATTACGACAATCTCTTGCGTAAACCTTATAGAATATCCGCGAAAAGGTTGTCCCGCCATTTCGAAAAAATGCTTTTGGGAATGTTGTGTGCACTTTTGGGGCACAAACAACGGACACTGAGATACAGTTGCACAACTTGTTTATTGAGCTAAAGAAAAAGAAAGAAGCTATTTGTGAAGATTACGCAACAAAATTACATGGGGACGAGGCTTTCTCTATTATTAGTGAGAAATTCAAACAGCTTGGTAATATTCTGGCCTCAAAGAATATACACCACATTTTCTTTGCCAGCTGGTGCAGAAATCCACTATATGACGCTGACTTTGGGTGGGGGAAGCCAACGTGGGTGACTATCGCTACTATGGAGTTAAATAATCCCATAGTTTTGATGGATACGAGAGATGGGAGTGGAATAGAAGATTGGATTACTCTCGGTGAAGAAGACATGGCATTATTTGAACATGACAAAGAGCTGCTTGAAT
This sequence comes from Carya illinoinensis, assembly GCF_018687715.1. Classification (NCBI taxonomy): domain Eukaryota; kingdom Viridiplantae; phylum Streptophyta; class Magnoliopsida; order Fagales; family Juglandaceae; genus Carya; species Carya illinoinensis. The sequence goes on from NC_056757.1 coordinate 21,939,892, forward strand.
TTGCATCCTTCAATCCCAGTGTTCTGAATTAAATATATAAAATATATATTCAGAATTATATATAACATGGGAACATATATATAGAAAGATAAAATAAAACAGGGCATGCAAGTTTTTCCCTGCCCTGCTTTTGTCCAAATTAAAGGGATCAAAAGAATATTGTACTCGTGTGATCTTGAGATCCTCTACAAATAGTTATAATAAGCTATGTTATCATTTTATCCCGTCGCGATTATTTAATAAGACATACAAATTTAAAAGATTAGCGAAAGAGTCGATACAGTACTTTTTCCTAAATTAAAATACTTATGCCTATGTATGCTGATTAATTAGTACATTTTTTCTTTTCAATGTTTTTTTTAATTCATAACCTCTCCAGAGGCAGAGGAATACCACAATTACACCATCAAACCGTCAGAGCACTAAACAAAAGGTAAACAAACCAACACAGACCGACAACAAATAACCCGAAACGGATCAATTATAAAGTCTAATACTAGGTAAGCCAATTTTGTCCAACCAAAGAATACCCCTCAACTGCCTGGGTAGCTGTGGAGCCCGGGCCCAAGGCCCAGTTTAGAAGAAACCCAGCCCATTGACCCCCCGGAAAACGTCATCTTTCAGGTTAGGCTTAAGCTCTTTGGTTTTTTTTTTTTTTCTCCCTTCAGTTTCCCCTGTTTCCCCTCTCTGTTTTCCTTTATTTCGGTTTCCTAGTTCCGCATTTCACTCTCCCTCATCTCCTCATCTTCTCCACTGTTTTTCCTTTCCATCTCAGAATTTTTTTTCACTCTTGTCAGACTCTCTTCCTCTCTTGCGCCTTTCATTGTGCTTTTGTGTTTGCTGCGAAATTTTTTTGGTAAGTTTCCAGTTTGGGTTTTGTCTCCCTCTCCCCAAGCCGGTAACCCCTCTAGATCTCTTCTCTCTCTCGCCCTCTCCTTTATTATTTTAAGTGTTAATCTTACATTTGTGTTCTTGTTTGGCTTGGTTTGAAACTACCTTATGTTCCACCATTAAAGCGATTTGGGCAGTGCCTTTTCCATTGTCATAGCTTTGTGGGTCGGTTTGGTTTCTCTTGGTAAGTCCTCTGAATTTCAGACTTCCTCTCTCACGCCGTTTCCTTTATCACCGGGCACAAATATATATATATATATATATTTAATCTTTTTGTGGCTAGATGGCAACACTTTGTCTACTTTCCATCCGGATTTTCTAGCGTCACTAGGTATAAATTTTCTTGGCATTTTTCCTTGTCACTTAATTTCGTGTGTGTGTGTGTGTTAGAGCATCCCATCCGGTTCTCTAAAGTACCGGATTCTCCATAATTTGAAATTTATTTTGAGATTTTGATTAAAATACCTCCCACATCCGAATCCTATTTTAAGAAAAAGATTTAGGAAATAAACAGTTAGTTCCCATATTTGGGGACTCACTATTCATTCCCTAAATCATTTTTATCAATATTTTATTCTAATATATAAAATAAATAATTTTTCAATCATCTACACTGTTTCTTATACTCATATTTATTATAATTTTAAATAATAATTTTAAAAATAATTTAATTAATTACGAAAATATATAAAAATTAATTTTAAAAATATTATCATATTCACAAAAAATAATTTAATTTTTTTTAAATATTCACTAGAGTAATAGTTCAAAAAATAAGAAAAAATATTGAGTAGTTAAATTTGTAAATAGAAGTAAAACAAAAAGTAATAAAAAAAGAATAGAAAAATATTATTTAATAGAATAGAGATAGGGATGGGGAATGAGATGTAGGAGGTTTTTGAAAGATGAATAAAATTTAGGAAAAAATTTGAAGAAATGTTATTTTGAGTTAAATTATAGTGATGAAGATGAAGAATGGGATGGAGATGCTCTTAGTTATCTAAGATTTGATTGATTGATTTTTGTTTGGGAATAAACAATTTATCGGGGAATGAACACTAGTGAATCTCGTTGAGTGCCAATTAAAATTTAAAAAGGTTTGGACATTTTATTTTATAGAATTGTCGATGGAGAAAAGGTTGATATTTTGACATATGGGCTGCTTAATTGGTGTTGATATTTCGATTATTTGAGTTTGACGTTGGTGATGGATGTATAGGTCAGTATTGAAATTGGTATTTTTAAAGTGTGGATTGTCTAGACTTTTATGTGGTTGCTTGAGTTGCGTTAATGTGCTGAAATATGGTTTTGAATTATGGGTTTGAATTATTTTAGATCGAAGTTGTGTTGCTGGTCATTAACACTTAGTGTATTTTCTTTTATTTTATGAATACGTGACGAGTCTATAAGTGGTCAATTTCAAGGTATAGATAATACGCTGTAAGAGTCAGGTAAGCGGGATTCTTATGTTAGGTTTTATACGAATTATTGAAACTGAGGTTGACTTTCTGAAAATTTTGCATGTTTTTGTTATAAAATAAGAACTTGGAAAAAAAAAAAAAACTCGGTCGTTTCTTTGCATTACTCATGAAATCGGTATGAAAAAGGAAAAATATTTTCTGACATAAGCTGTATTTTTGTCATGTTGTCTTTGAAATGTAAAAAAGAGTGATATGACAAATATGAAAATTTGTGCATTTATTTAGTCGACCTTTATTTTTAGTATGTGAGAATGATCTGAATATGTTTTGGTATTATATTTCCTTTTGATATAACATTTGAAAGACCTTTGGCATAGTGTACTAGTTCTGTATCTAATTCTGTTCCTTGCTCTGCTTTGTCTGGAGTGGTACCAACTTCTCTATGTCTGAGTACACCCACTTTGTAAACAAAGTGGTTATTATGTTGTCTTTCTTGTGTGCACACTTGGGGCTCCGAGATTAATAAATGAAAAATTTCACCTCTATCTTTGCCCAGTTTAGTTACCAGGGTTTAGCACAACCCTACCATGGGGGTTAAATATGGTCTCTGCTTATTGAGATACTTTGTTTTGATGTGATGATGATGCTCAGGTTATGTTATGCCAAAGTACCTTGGGTTTTATATATCTTAAAACCATCGTCCTATTATATTTGAAAACATGTTTGTTTTGATTGATAACTCAAGAAAATATTTATTTTTGCTTGATGTACTCTGTAAATGCTCATATTTGCATGCTAGTATATGTCTCATACTTATTGAATTGTCGATAACTCACTCCTTTATCTTCTTAATATTTTTTAGATGATTTTGACGACCCAGCTGCGGGTCAGGATTAAAATTTGGAGCTTTGCTAGGTATGGAATAGGTGGTCGAGTACCTAAGGTTATTAATGCCATTAGAATGATTTAAATTCAATATTTGGAGTCTTTATTGTTATTTGGATATTTGAGACTTATTAAATTTATTGGACTATTATGTTAAGGTTACTGGAAGATGGTGGGAAAATAATTTATGTTAGTTGTTTATTTATGCTTTGATGTCTTCATGACATGAAGTTGATAAAGATGATTGTATGAATGTTTTGAAATCTTTGGAGATTTTATTATATTGGGAGACCCAATTATAGATGATAAATAGTAATTCTCCGACCCTCTGGGTACGGGGAGTTACAGTAGCAGCCCCCATCTTCATATCTACACGTCAAACCTTCTTCACCTTAGCGAGCTAAAAAATCCGCAAATTTATTACCTTCCCTATATTGATGTCTTATAGAGAACCGAACACCTTGAAGTGCCTTAATTGTCTCCTCCCAAAACTTTCAAAAATACCAAACTGTACAACTCCCATAAAGGATCCAATCTACCAATATTTTAGAGTCACTCAATTTCCAGATTAAAGAAACCCAAAGCTTTACATAAAACCACTCCCTCATGGAGAGCACAAAGTTTGGCCTCATTATTCGTTCCCTAACCAAAACATGTTGAGAAGGCGCCTTTAACGTTTCCAAGTCTATCCCGGATCACACCTCCACCCCCACAAGTACCCAAATTAACCCTACAGCTCCCATCAATATTCAACTTCACCCATCAAAGAGATAGCTTGCTCCACGCAACTTGACAGGGCCTATGCCTAAGAAGAGGAACGAAAGGAATGTCCAGCATATTCAGTACCTGCTCGTTTGAGGGAGAAAAAAAAACCAAACTTTGTTTGCTCTGTTTTACAACTTTTTGAGCCAAAACTTGAGAGAATGCCACATCCCTTCCATTGACTCGGATATACCTTCCATGCATGCCTTGCATTGGTGTTGCCACATATTCCAAGTTATGAGTGTTGGCAGCAACCAATAAGCACTCCTATTTGAGACGATTTCTTTGCATGGGAAAACTAGTGCATCACATGTCCCCACTAGGTCTGAGCAACCATGGATGGAAGACCTATCACAACAACTGTCCTTTCCCATACCTGACTCGCTAGCTCACACGAACAAAACACATGTTCAAATATCTCAAGTTTCTTGATAGTGCAACAATCACATCTTGAAGCCAATTGCACTCCACATTCCTGTACTCTAGAGTCCACTAACAAGTAATGAAAGTGAGCCTTCCACATGCATAAAGAATTTCTTTTGGCAACAGTTTATTCCATATCCACTCCATACTTGGAATTTTCCATGATTTCAAACATATCACCTCCCACACACTAGTTGAGAAGACCCCATCCAACGTTGGCTTCCACATGATAACATCCTCCCCTTTTTTTCTAGTTGACAAAGAGAAAATAATATCTCCCTTGATCTTGGTCCCAACAACTCCTCCAACTATTAATGTCCCAATCTGAATCATTCCAGCAATCCTTTATTTGAAGTAAAGGATTAGAGATCTCTGTAATATGCAAACAGAGTTGCCCAGAAACAAGCAACCTATCAAACCAAAAGGACGCCCTTCCTTATTTAATTCTCCAACTGATATTATCACAAACATCTAGAAGAACCCTCATCACTGATTTCCAGAACCTTGAGCAGGCCGATGTGTTTTTTGCAAGAAAAAGATGACCACGTTTCACATATTTTGCTTTGAAGAAAAGAGTCCAAAAATTGTCCACAGTCAAGAGTCTCCAAGTGAATTTCATGTGAAAAGAATGTTGCATATCCACAAACTCCCTAAGGCCCAAACCCCCCTCCATAGTTGGCGTACACATCTTGGATCAAGAATAACATTTTTTTCCTTGCCTTCCCATTAATATTACACCAGAAGAAAGTAGATAAAATATAATTCAGCTTCTTCAAGGTTACCATCGGAACATTAAGTACAACTAACAAGTGAGTAGCCATACAAGAAAGCACATGCCTTAAAAGAATCAATCGACCCCCTTGAGATAATAACTTAACTTTCCAACCCGCAACCTTATCACAAATTTTGTTAACAAGCGGCTCAAGTGCTCTAGCCATGAGGCTGGCAGACACTACTGGAACACCAACATATGTCTCCAGAAAGGAACCTTCTACAAAGTCCGAGCTTCTCAACAGTTCATGCCTTCTCAAAAGATTAATATGCTTAGAAATAAAGTGCTGATTTTTCCTTGCTTATTTGTTGGCCTGACCAATTTTCATATTTCTCCAAAGTCCTCAACAACATCGAGAAAGTCCTTGCATCACCATTAGCAAACACCAACAAATCATCCGCATAAAGTAAATGTGATACCAAAGGTGCTCCTATCGGGGGATAGAACTTGCCAATACTCCCTTCCACAATTTTGCAACATAAAATTCAAGATAAAATTTCTTCCATAACAATAAATAAATAAGGCGAGAGGGAGTCTCCTTGTCACAAGCCTCTAGAAGGTTGGAAGAAAGCTTTATACGTTCAATTTAACATAATAGAATACCAAGGAGATTGAACGCACTTCGCAATCAACCTGCAAAATCTAGCATTAAAACCAAAACCATTAAGAACCTCGAAGAGAAACTCCCAATGGACTCGGTCATATGCCTTTGCCATGCCTATCTTCATCATAATGTTGCCACCTTGATCTTTTTTATGTAATGACTGAACCATCTCCTGAGCAAGCTTAATATTTTCAAAAATATTACTCCTGAGAATGAAAGCTCATTGCTTCTGTGAAATCATCTTAGGCGACAATTTTGTCATCATTTTCACCAAAATCATTGAAAACATTTTATAAGCCACAGAACAAAGGCTTATAGGTCTAAATTTGTCAAACTTTTTGGATCTAACACCTTTGGAATCAGAACAATGTAAGAGGATGAATAAAACCTTGGTAAAGCAAAGCCATTAAAAAAATCTCTTGCTGCTTCCACAACTTCATCCTTCACTATCTCCCAACAAGACATATAAAAAGCTGATCCAAAGATATCTGGGCCAGGAGAACTATGCCTCAAAATGGAGAAAACCGCTTCCCAAACTTCATCTATCGAAGGAGCCTCACAAAGCAATTCATTCCCTTCATAAGAAACCATGGGGTGCAGAAGATCCAAAAGATACGCAGGTTGCACATTCGGCACCGTAGAAAGAAAATTTTGGTAATGTGTTCCCTTGGTGAATTTTCTCTGGCATCGACAACACAGTACCATCCGAAAGCTTCATGTGTGACATAGTAGAAGCCTTCTATCCTTGATGAACAGTAGAATGAAAAAATCTTGAGTTTTGATCTCCATCTAGTAACCATTTTTGCTTCACTTTTTGAGTGAACCGAACCTCTTCCCTTGCCTCTAATTCGGCAAGCTCCACTTTAGTAATCAAAACCTCCGCTTCCACTTTAGGATCATCCCCCTCCTAGTGTTGGAAATCTAAAAACTCAAACTTTTCCTCTAGTGATTTTATTGTAAGATTGACCCGACCAAACACATTTTTGTTCTAGGCTTTCAAGGCAACCTTCATTTTTTTAGCTTTGCTGCCAGCTTCAACAGACCGCTAGTAAATTCCGGTTGCTTCCATACTTCCTCCACACACATCAAGAAAGATTCATGTGAACACAAGTGCACCATCATAGGACAATGATCAGATGATTTTTTGCATAAGATACTCCATATAAGCCATCACAACTGCTCTATCCAAGCATGCCCAGCTTCGAGAGTGACCCTCCTGGCCATTACACCAAGACATACTGCTTCCCTAGTATCCCATCTCCACAAGTCCACAATTATACAAGCAAACATTAAAATCAGACCGTCAACGGGCATGGGTGACCTCCAATATGCTCTACATTAGTCTAGATAGCATTAAAATCTCTTAGCACCAACCATGGCAACTCCTCCATATGAATATATCCTAGTTCACCCCATAGGCCTCTATATTCTATTTTAGTGCATTTAGCGTACACAAAGGTCACCAAAATCTTTTTATTACCCAAGCGAAACTAAACTATTAAACATTGATCTATCATATGAAACAATTCAAATTCATATTCTTCCTTCCAAAAAATCAAACTTTAGCTCCTGACGACTCATTACAGCAAAACTTTGTAAAACCCATAAAAGTTGACAGTCTCGACATTTTTGCTTCCTCTTGGAAAGGCTCCAAGATTGCAACCGCTGCCACCTGGTTCTTTCTAACTAAACTCTTGAGTTGTTTCCGTGAACCTCCCAATGCTTGAACGTTCCAAAACAAAGTTGTATCAATCATAAATTAGGCTTAGAGGTGCGGGTTACAATCCACTGCTAATGATGAACACTATGTGTCAATTGATCTTTCTATTTGGATTTATTAATGTGGTGATTCGGATCAAAATCATAAGATTTTTCCTTCAGCACAACCACCACCCTACCCTCCTCCTCCCTATCAGAATTATACTCCTAATAGCCTTCGTGTGCTAGAGCAATACGGGGCACCCCACAATGACTTTCAATTTTCAATACCGCAGTCACCACATCACACTGCCCACAATCCAAAGCCTTAACTACTGAATGTTCATTTGCTAACAACTCTGACTCAAGAATTGAAGGCATCACATGTGTCATAACTCTTGGATGATCCTTTGGTTGTAAAACAACCTCACACTCACGATCTATTGAGTTAGCCTCACTTTCAATCTCCTCACAAATCTCCTCCTCCTCTAAATTGTTCTCATTCAATATTTGTCACTAACCAAACCATCATTTGATTGTATCTTGGCCTCCACAACGGCAATAGTAGATGAATTGGTGCCATTCAGAGCATGCATAAAATCCACCCCTGCCTTTTCCATTTTCGAGAAAACTCTAGCATTCTTCACTGCTTCCAACTCACTTTCCTCCCTTTGATTTTTGTCCTACCAAACATGCTTTCAGATCTCTTATTAGCTTTGTCCCCCTCTAGTTTTTTCACACCACCATTGTGTGACCCTAACTATGACACTTAAGAGTAATAAAAACCATGCTTCTCATGCTTTACCTCCTAAGCCATATCTTCTTCATTGCCAACATTACTATAGGAAAACCCTGCACTGATTCTTCCGATAAATCAACTTCGACACACTTCCTAGCTCTAGATGCTCTGGTTCTATGGATTGTAGTATTATTAGTTCCCAAATAACTGCCAAACCTAGTCACTAAAATTTGTAAGTAGTCCATATGATACAGATGCAGTGGTAAACCTGGCTGAAAGATCCACTAAGGTGCTAGAGGAGATTCCTTCAATAAATCGAAGTCCTTAGTCCATCTGAACAACTAAAAAGTAGAACCACCCATTGTACGACCTTCACGAGCCCATCCTTGCAAAAAATCACGTTCACTTCTCATTTGAACAAGAACGTGCAGGTCGTCCATACAGTTAACAACTAGAACCTCCTTTAGACCCCAATGATTTTGTAACATTATAACGTACTTCATCAATGCAAGGTCTTATATGAGAGAACTTAAGAACCAAAGCAAACTTGAAATCATCTACAGCCTTAGACATTTCAACCTCAGAGAAGACAAAACCTTGCTCACCATCAACCTCCACAGGATATCTCATTGAAAGCCTAAAAGTAGACTGAACCACTGAGTTAGAAACCACTTGAGCAAATGATTTCTTGCCCTGATCCATCGTAATAGCCCCCGCCAAAGGAGAAACCAACGGAGGGGAAGAGGCAGCCTCCATGGCCTAACGCTATCAAGCCAACGGAAGTTTGCTAAATTAGGCAAATCTGAAAATCCAAAATACCCAAAACCATCACAAAATGAATCCTCCAAATTGCCAAGAATTTCCTCTAACATGGCAAGCACTTGTGTAATTTGAGAAGCTATTAAAATCTTCTTAGAGGTAGCCTGATTAATTAGTACATGATGACTTATTAATTGTATATTTTTTCCTTGGCATGCATGAGTATATTACTTAGATTAATGCAAATTAGAAATTGCAGAGACTGAGTGAGTCCCAAATGAAACAAGAATATACAATGAACCGGTTCAGTGCCTGAAACTAGGGTTCTCATACAAATGCCTAATACAAATGGTTCTCATACGAGCATGAGCAATAGCGAGGAAAAAGAGAAAAGCAAGAGCGTGAGTAGTGCTAAATCTACAAATAGATTAACAAGAGGTAATATCTTCACTACATGCAGCAATCCTTCTCACTTTTGCATTTGGGCATTGATTGTTGATGTGTAAGACTATTGCTTATTTGGCATTACCCACTTTATTCTTATATAATGCATATTTATAAATGACTAGTGCTAAACCTACAAATAGATTTTATAAAAGTAAACTCACAAACTGTTGTAGATTCATAATATGATATGCTAGATTATAAGGTACTTTTAACTAAAAACTAAATCTAATGTATCATATCAATCCACGCCAATTTATATATTTATGTTTATGATATGTCTTTACGGATCTAGAATTTCTCTTTACAAATACCAAGACAATCCAAAAGTTACAAGCTCAACTCTAATGACCCTATTGGCTATTGGGGACATGGGGGAAGAGATTTACGGTAGGAAAATCACATACGGTAGAGTGAATATCAGTTCACAATGATGTCACGTCAGATTTCTAATATTACATCATATCATAATAGAGTACTAAATAGATATAGATCATATTCATATCATCATGTATAAACATTTAATATTTCACACTGAATGTCATTTTATATTTTTCTTATTGAATACAGTGAGTTATGTAGGAAAATAATTTTCTTATCTTATTTGAATACAATGAGTTATGTAGGAAAATGACCAAGGTTGTTTCCAATATTCCATAACAAAATGTGCAACCTTTTCATAAAAACCAACCTTAGTCCATTAAAGCAAAGTCTAGCATATGAGCATCGCTTACCTGACTCTTATAGTGTATTGTCTAAACCTTGAATTCAAACCCTATTAATACCAACACCAAAATTAGCAAATATTCACTGAGATAACGACCTACACAAACCCAAAACCAATCCAACTAATAGAGATTACATGATCATAACGACAGAATAATGTATGCCCTTAAACAATTGACTTCGTAAACATCCGATAATTAGCAATTAATTCATCATAGTACCTCATACTTCTAAAATTGTACAAACCAACCTCCACCCTCACTATACCAATAATTTAGCCTAGCCTTCTCCCTTTTCCTTAACCATTCACCACACACCCATCAAGAGAAGCAACCACACTTTCAAGCCAACCAACTTACTCTTGACATGTCAAACAACCAAATAGCCCAACAAATGACATATGAAGCAAACACATAAAACTAGTGTTATTATTCACTTTGAAAATGATAAAAATAACTTTGCATAGTAAAATGCTAAACAATCCGAAGAAACTAGGAGCGTACTTACATCCCTTTGTCAAATTCAACTGGTGCCTTAAACAAATCAAAACTTATTTTGGAACAATTGTTGTCTAGAAAACAAAAATTGTTTTATTATGTAGACCGTTTCTCATTCTCTCATTCCTAAGTACATCAAATAAATAAGGATGCTTTTTTGACACTTGAGTGGGCCAAGAACTAACTATGTTGATAGACCCAATCCTACACAATTCTTTGATTCACAAGACATTTTTGGAATTTTCATGATATTCCTAAAGCCTAAAGAAATTTATTCACTGAATTTCTGGCGAGCTGTTACATCGTCCCTTCCTAAAAATTTTTTTTCCTCCAAATCTATGAATGTACTACTAAAATAACTACTATTAAACAAAAGAGAAGATGTTGCTTACCAAGCCTACTATCCATCACTGGACATATAGTTATTAATCGATGCTGGTGAGGGTGAGTTAGGGTCTACTGATGTAGTATGCTTGGGGCATATATGTTGGAGACCTCGGTCTAGTTCCCAAACATTAAAGGTCCACGGGTCTCGCGTCGCCTTATGATGACCGAATGTTCCTTGTCGCCTTGCTTGGTCTCGGCTAGGATATGGCAATGAAGGGTTCCTAGGTTAATAAAGTTATGGTATTTAGTGATGGATTTGATGATGATAATGAGTTCGGGTGATCTAAGTGGTGATTAATTATGTTTGATGCAATGTGGAATGACTTGATAGTTGCCTTTGATGTTGGCACCGCTCAGATGATGCTTAGGGTTGGTATGGTGAAGTGTAGCTAGGATTTTGGGTGGTGGCTAAAGGGAATTACGAAATTGGAAAGTGATGTATTAGGGTTAGAGTACAGGATGGGTTGCTAGGGTTTGGAAGGTGTTTGAAAGAGTCTAGGGTTGCTCCTTGACTTTAGGGATTGGCTAAGGTAAGATGAAGAAGATAGGATGAAGTTGGATGGTGTTTCAATGAGTCTCGGGTTGTTCCTAGAGTGTAGAGATTTGGAGATGGAAGATAGGGTGTGATCCTAAATGATAAGATTGATGGGAGTTGTTTAGATCTTGGAGTTTGACTAAGGCAATGGATGTATTTTGAATTTGGATGGATTGGAAGATGGAAGATGAGTTCCTAAAAGGTAGAAAATGATTTAGGGATTTGGGTAGTTCAGCTAAGGCAAGAGTGGAGTGAGGGATTTAAAGTTTGAGTGATTTTAGGGTAGTTCCTAGAATGAAGGGATTTGATATGGCAAGCGGATGAGGGTCTTTGGTAGGATTTGAAAAGATGGAGATGGTTGAGGGAGTTTAGGGATTGGATTTCCTAAAATGTTGGGATTGGAATTTGAGTTTGAATTTAGGAAAGTGGTTGGCTGAAGATGGAGATGAAGGGATAGGATGAGATTTGGAAAATGAGATGAGGATTCCTAAAATGTAGGAATTATCTTGTGAGAATCTAGGTGGTTTCGGCTAGGGTTTGTGAGAATGAAAGGAGGGCACTTTGGGAAGTGTTAGCCGAATGTGGACTATGGGAAACAAGGTGGTAGGTGTGTGGTGTTTGGACACAAAGGATTAAAGCTAGAGAAATGATGAACACGATGGAAGAACACGCATGAACAATATGAACACAAAGGATAAAAACTCAACAAAGGAAGATGAAGACTCTTTTTTTGGTATATATGAATATTTTGAGAAATCAAAGAATAAGAATAATAAGGCTTAGGATATGTTTTATATGCAAGGAAACATAAGAACAAATATCAAAATATATGAACAAAGATATATGGAATAACAGAGATAGATAGATAAAGATTCAACACTTGTTCACGAATTGCAAAATGATGAATCAAAGATAGATAAATGGATAATACCTATTCACGAATTGCAAGGTGTTAATCCTCTTATTGGAAGTCACAAATTGCACCCAAAAGAGCCCAAGGACACACCAAACTGTTCCACAAAGGAAAATAGGCCTAATGATCAAAGATGCAAAATGAAATGCCTAAGGGTCCTATTTATAGAGCTTATATCTTGGAAAGCCCCCAAAACGCCCCTAGCATAATAAATTAAATAAATAAATAAAGCAATAATATAGTGATGGACGGGCCATGGTGGCTCGTGGTATGCCAAGGCCCATGGTGGCTCATGATGTACACGACATGATGTCGTGAATGGCTTGATGGGTGGCATGGCTTGGAGCCTTTCATAGCTTGTTGCTGGACGTGGCATGGTGCCACGCATGGGCTACTGTATGGCACGACTGCATGGCATGGCATGGGCCATACGTTGGTCTAGTGGTGGGCACGACATGGCGCTATGCGTGGCCTGCTGATGGTGGGCATGGCATGGTGCCAAGCCTAGGCCTGATGGTAGGCACAAGGTGGTGTCGTGCTGCTGTTGTGAAGCCCAGTCAAGTGGCTTGGACGGTAGTCCTGCATGGCCTGGGCTGGTGGCCTAGGTAGTGGGCATGCATGGCCCAAGCTGACGATCTGGGTGCTGGGGCTGCAAGGCACGGGCTGGAGCCTTGTGCTGGATGGCATACTAGGTAGGCATGCCACTAACCTTGCCTGCAAGACATGGGCTAGAGCCGTGCGCTTGATGAATTTCCTGTGAGAGCACACCATTATCCTTGCTAAGTGGTGCTGGGCCGCGCATGCATGAGCGCAGGTGCACACTCAAGGGAATGCGCAGGCCTACATGCATGGTCTGCGTGCGGCCAGTAATCTCCATGGGCACCTGCTGCGTGGAAGACATGTGAGCAAGGTAGCCATGTGAATGACCTAGGCATGCCATGGCATGCTAGCTCGGATGTCCTGAGTGTGCCATCGTAGGAGCCATGGCATGCCTACGGCATTTCTGTGCAGCTGACATAAGTGTGCCATGGCAATGGACCATGGCATGCTAGCAATGCTATCAAGTGCGTGCCATGGCGAGGGCCATGGCATGATGGTGGTGCTGTTAGGGGTGTGCTGAGGGGCTATTGGACATGTTGATGGTGTTGGGCATGCTGGTGGCCCATTGGGTTGTCAAGGCATGTCAGTGACAGTGTCAAGGCAAGGCCCGTGGGACTGCCAGGGCATGCCAACATGAGTGTCAATGGGCTATCAGGGCTAAGCTATAGCTTAGTCAAATGGAAAGATGTGAGCCATCCTTCAATTGACCCGTGTCATTCCCGCAATCTCCATAGGGTCTGCACTAGACCCCTAGAGAAGTCCTCCAAAGTTAGGCTTGACCCCATGTGTGTCCCAATCTTGGATGTCCATGCATGTCTAGGACCATGTCCTAGGGCAATTTTTGTTGGGGTCTCAACAATATAACAAACCATGTTGTCATTGGAGTCATAAATCTTGTTACCAATGTGCCCGGATTTAATGTGCTACTCAACCTCTTCATCATTGTTGCCTGGTATATAACCCTAAATGATTAGTCGCCCTTGATGAGTAGATGACATCGATGATCCTGACTTCTCAGACTCAGGATTGACGGCTATTGTGTGCTCCTCACCTGCTTGACTAAACTTAGCTCCATCCCGTGACTTCCTTTCACTAAAACTATCTCGATCCACCCACGAGGTCGAGTGAAGAAGTGGATAACGCTTCTCATGAGGTAAAGTCTTCCTGTCATAGCCTATTCCATTCTTATCCATATCCATCACATGGGTTCATAAGATAACTACTATCATATAAAAGGAGCATAGAACACTCACAAAGGCTATTGCCTAAATTGGACATGTTCTAGGCTAACTGTCTAGGACATTGAATCCTTACCTAAACAAAGTCACTACTTTCCTTGCTGCTTAAAGAGTTACTCACTACAGATATTCCCACCACTAAGATCTTGTCGTTTTGGAATTCTCTCTCTCTTAAGTCAACAACTTGTACTAGAATCCTACTATGAAGTCGGTTGAGTCATACCAATATACTCTCTGAATCTAAAACTTTAGATGGCTAATCTTTAAACTTCAGGTGTCCTTGTAATTCAGTTGGAAAAATTTTAATCCATACATAACTGTATCAACTTTCTCTATTCCCTCAAGGAATCCTATTTTTTTAGGACTAGCTTACTCCTTCATAACCAAAATGAATCGTTCCTCCTCATAGATGATACCTCGATAGTTGTTCAAAAATTAATCTAAAGTCAAGGCTTTCACTTTTATGGGTTGGCATAGCTCTTAGATCCATCAAGAGCTGTTTCTAAGTTTGACTCTAAACAAAAGGATCTGTTCCAATTGATCACACAAAACTTCAAAACCAAGACTTTACTCTCCCCATATTTGTCTCCAATATAAGGGCAATCTATGTTTTCACAAGTACAGTGGTTCACCAGAGACCATTTAGTGGTAGCCAGGTAAAACTATTATTATAAATGAATCCTATTAAGGCCACTTTTTCTCCAAATCACGTTACTATTCCAAAAACAACTCAATCGCATCCTCTAAGTCTGGATAGTTTGATTTGCCCGTTTATCCTCAAGATCCAAATAAACTCCAATGCATGTAATACTATTTAGTCAACCTTAAATATTCATCCTCCTACTACTAAAGGGTATTTAATGTCTACACCGGTATGGATAATAATACTCCTAATGAGAATTGTTAGTCTTACCTCTTAGTCAATAAAAACAGTGACACACTTGAATTAAATAGTGTACAAGCTACAACCCTCAATGACTTGACATTACTCCATAATAACAATAATGTAATAATACCATTATTTGCAATCCAAATAATCTTAGCTAAGCTTTACAATACACAGATCTTAGAAAAAATACTCATGCTAGATATGTTCTTAGGGGGTCAGCATCCACCTCTCCAGTAGTAACTCCATACACTTAAGCCAGTACTGGAGGCCGTGGCTTTAGTTTGGAATCTCCATTGAGAAGAGTCTGATTTTTTTGAGCTCTTTTGGGACAAATTTTTATTAGGTGGTCGGGTTAGCCACATCTAAAACAAAATTCTAAGGTAAGTTTGCACTTGCCTCCATGATTCTTTCTGCATATCCCACATATCGGGTATGTGGTCGGGATTGAGCTTTTAGTCTCAATACCTTTTCCCTTATCTAGTCCACTAGACATCTTCTTCCTTTCTGGACTTTCTTCAATAGCATACGGTAAAATCCTCTTTCATTTCAAAATAATTTGGCCGATTAAACCCCTCTACCCTGCCTCTTCTATGGAAGCAACATTTACCAACCCCTAATAATTTTCAATCCTAAGACAAGCCACTTGGTTGTGGATTCTTGGTTGAAGTCCTCCCTAGAACTTCTATACTTTCATCCTCTGTGTAGAAATTAGGTGAGATGCGAACCTCCCTAATGCCATGAATCTAGCAACGTTAAGCTCCCTTGTGATAAAGATGTAAACTCCTGCTCCTTCTATTGCTTAACCAAATTTCGGACGAATTAGTTGTCAAATTCCTCCTTGGATCTTCCCTCAATCAAAGCGGCTAAGGTTGACAGCTCCCTCCCTAGAAGCTACCTCTGTGCATCCCATGAAATGCCATATCTCATATATCCATTCAAGATTGATAATCCACTTTTCTACCCTCAGGGGCCCTTCATTACTAGAAAATTTCAAGTATTTGGAACTAGAAACTTCTCATACAATAACCCTTAACATTGGATCTAGGTACATGCACTTGTTGTTATTGTTGATGTTTAAGTACATCAGTCAGCAGACATAAAGCTTTAGCCAATACTTGCCCTCTGTTCATTGATGGACTCTAATCTTTTTGGTTGTTATCTCCACCAAGCTTCTTGGGTTCTCTAACATGCATCATGTGTTACTTCCTAAACACATGAGTACGCATATCAGATACACATACTAACTCTTATAATTAGGAAATTAAAGCCTAAAAAAATATTAAAATTTCAATCCTATACTCTTGGTACAATTCATAAGAACATGTGAGTTTAATCTAGAGTTGTACTGCTTTGATACCACCCTATGACATCCCTATATTCTACTTGGGGTTTGGTGAATGTTGAAGTATCAAAACATGCAATATAAGGTTATCTACCCTCGTTCATGATAAATAAAGATGCAATGCATCTAGCATGTAAGTAACAATATGCAATATTCGTTGTAGATATTTTTTTTTTCTTTGAGCAATACTATGTAGCAAAAATAATATATCCCAAAACAAAAGCATGCTTCATAAAATTCGCGTGATAACTGATATCCAAAAGGTTACAATACTTTTTCAATAGGTTTGTAAAATAAAGAGTAATGGAGACAACACTCCATAACTATGGTTTGGAAATAAAAACTATTGTGCCAAATTGATGAGCCGCTCATACAACTAAACTATGATACCCAAACTAATGTATAGAAAATGGGTGATAGACTCTATCAACTCTTTGTTTGTGCTCCACGTTCTATTCAACGTCGTTCAATCTCCCATGCATGGGTTCTATAGATCCTGACACATCATCTACCATTCTAGGGGAAATGGTAATTGAGACTACCAAGTAAGATTTGATTACAAATCTCAGCAATTTAATAAATAACTTTAACTAGCAGTTTACAGATGCATGCATGATAGTAAAAATATGAATACTGAAGAGAACATGAATAAACGTGACGTGACTTGACAAACAACATGACATGTATTGACATAACTTGAACTAACATGTACTGAACTAAATTGATGTGAGCTTGAGACTAAACTAACATGAACTTGAACTAAACATGAAATAACATGACATGAAACTAAACATGATACTAAAACTTGAAACTAAACTTGAACATGAACTTGGAATCTTGTTAATATAACTGATTAATTAAATATGAAATGTAACGGACATGAACTTGACATGAACTGAACTTAACAAGAACTGGAACTTTAAGTGATTTGAAAGTGAAACTTAACATGAACTCAGACAATTAGAAAGATTTCACCAGCTATTTCATCAATAATTGTGAACAATCAAAATGATTCTACCCAACATATTCTGTCAGAAAAACTCAGACAATCAGAATAATTAGTTCATGAGTATTTTAAATGAGATATCCTAACAATCAGAATGATTAGGCCAAGAGTACCTAATAATAACTTTAATGAAAATACTCTCACAATTAGAATGATTTTACCATTGGCATTTTGGTAGAGGTACTCCAATAATCAGAATAATTATGTTATAAGTACCTTGCGTTAACTATCAATGGAGATACTTGAAAAATCATATTGATTATGCCATGAGTATCCAAGGCATGATTGACAGAGGAAATATTGTTTATCATGATATACACTGTACTTGAGACATAACGTGACGTGAAATGGAATGACAGATGATAGGACATAACGTAATGTGATATATACATGTGATGAATGATATGGTATAACATGAAATAAATAAATTTTGTGACATGGTGCATCGTGTAATCGATAAGCTTTTCATGACATAGCATAATGTCTAATAGATAAATGTTTCGTAACATAGCATAATGTCTAATAGATAAATGTTTCGTGACATAGCATAATGTGATATGTATAAGAGCATAAAAATATGAATAATTGGTCTTTTACCAACACACATACACAATACCCTAATAGTAAGTTAGATGCTAACTTATAGTGATTAAAACATGACAAAATTAAGCATGAATTATAGGAACTATAAGGAGACATCTCTAAGGGTTACAAACTCCTTACTAGTGAACTTATAAAAAACTAAAATTTACGACTTAGAGTAAAATGATCATTTTACCCCCTACTAGTGGAAAATAGACCATTTTACCCCTAATTTAAAGATTTCACATCCTAACTCCACATATCTAATTAGAAAAATTTAAAAGATAACTACGAGAACGAAGCATGGGCTGAAACATACTAAGACTAAAATCCTTGATTTTTATTGCAATTCTTTCAATCTCCAACCTTCATACTAAAACCAAATCATGCAATATACAAAATCATATCCTATGTTTAAAAAAGGCCATAAAACATACCTTTTACGAAAATCATTAACTCCTTATACTAAGAAAATGCTAAAACACCAACTCAAATAGCTTTTTGATGAAATTTGACTATTTCCTTTCGAATAAACTCCAATGACTCCAAAAGTTCATAAACATAGTCTAAATATATTCATAAAACAATCCTAAGGACTATCATGTTTTAAAAAATTAAAACAAAACCATAAAAGTCACAAAATAAAATTCAACACAATCAGCTCGTACCTATACTCCAAAACTGAGTACTATATGTTTTGGTTTTTGGTCAAACCACTAGATCCAAATTGTTAATGAAGTAAATTATCATGAAACAATATTATTTTCATCATATTCAAGTTCTAAAACAGTTCTAAGCATCAAACTTAATATCACATGCCAAAAACTATGTGACACTCCAACTCCCACGTATGCAAATGCGGGAATCGTGACGTCAAGATGCTAACAACATGGGTCACGTATCCCAACGATAAGGGTCAAGTGTGTGTACATGCAGAAAGTGTACAACAAAAGATGCAGTGGATAAATTAAATAAGTCAATTGAGTACCAGAATTTTAAATACATATTTACTTAAATAAAAGCTTTTCAAAAGATATTACAATTATCTAGTGAAAACATAATAAAATCAAATACATGATCCAAAGTGGGAAACAAATCTTAACACGAGAGAAAGCAACCGCATGTCACTTCTCCGGTGGAGCCGAAGCCTTAGGCTCTGCATCATCATTTACATCAAAATTTATGATTCCATAAAACAGAACCTCAAGGTGTCGAATACCACGTGAGATACTAATCTCAGTAAGTAATCAACCAAACAACCCATGAGATAAAAATACATTTAAACAACCAACATGAATGCATGGAGATGCCGAAATATGCATGAGCCTGAAACCATCATTTTTCCAAAATGATTATTTTTCAACACACACCAAAATCCCATTTGGCCCAAAACAACTGTCATTTTTCCAGAAAATGGGCAAAGTATAAAACTACCATTTTCTCAGAAAATGGTCCACATATCCATTTATTAATTTTCAACTCATTTGTCGTTTCTCAAGTTAACTATCAATAAGCATAATTGGCATAATCAAATGATTAATTTTCAACTATAAGTATCATCTCAAAATTTTAAGTCACCATTAATTCCTCAAGTTCGACACAAAGTTTGAACTTCCAACTATATCACAAAATATCACGCTTTCATGCGCACTCTGATAACTCGCCAAAATGCATAAAATTACATTCTCATAAAGTAACACCATCGAGTATAAGCTAGCTAAACACCTACTAACAAGAAAACTCTTACCACACTTTGGTAGAAAATACTCTGCCCCTCAAAACCATAAATTTTCACACCAGTTCCTCAGTTGGCTCTTGCTGCCTTAATCAAAATCAATGTTTCACAAAATACATCCATGATCATTGCTAGAAAACTAGTATCAAACAATCTCAGCATACCAAATTGAAAAGAAGTAACATCATCTCAAAAATACACAGGCCCCATCTAAGATACAGAACAACCCTAAAAGCTCAAATCCATCCCGACCAACCAATAAAAGCTCCTAAAACTTTACCCAATAACCTATACTTAAAAGCTCCACACCTAAATTCTAAATAACATCTAATCTAGAGATGACTAAACTCAGTACCAACCACCATTGAATTCAGCCAAATTTTATTGAAACCTTCTTGGTAACTCGCCCACTTGCTTCTACTCTCATAAGCTCTAGTATTAGCACGACTAGTTCCTTCAATAGCACATCACAAATAAACCTCAAAGCAAGCCATGCCATTCAAATCTCCAATCCACCTAAAACTATTGTACAACACTCTCGGATCTAAAGCTTTATTACCTCATAAATCTGGTTATGTTATCCACCATTGATACTTAAGCTTCAACTTCCAAGTCTTATCATACAACACACATGGTGACCCAACAATCTCTATTCAAGTTAAATAACAATGTCCATAATTCTCCCAACTGGACAGTCGATCTCCAAGGAAAGTATAGCCTCAAAAATTTAAATTCCTATGTAGCCAAAAGTCATAACTAATTTGTGAAGATAATCACAACAATTATCGGAAACCATCACTGTGATACCCCGTTTTTATGTGTATTTTTACTGAATGAGTATTTTAATTTAATTAATATATTGGTTATTTTATTTTAAGTTATTGTATTTTAATTGGATTTATTTTAGTTTGATATGGTGTTTAAATTATTTTAGTCGTCTTATAGTTTTTAAATTTGTTTTCGTCAGATCTATTTTTGGACTCCGGAGGTAAGGATTGGACCTCATTTCTTTTCCCCATCTTTTCTTTTTCTTTTTCTCTTTTCCTTTTCTTTTTACTTTCCTTCTTTTCTTTTTTTCTTCTTTTTCTTTCTTCCTTCTTCTTCCTCCCACGCGCAGCACATCCTCTCTCTCTCCTCTGTTGCCAGTTTCATTCTCAACCCAGACCACCGCCGTCAGGCCACCGTGGCCTACACCAACCACCCATAAACTTCCCCCTTCGGCCGGTGAACCACCCCACCAAGTTTCACCTCCATCCGAGCTGCTGAGAGCCCATCTAAGCCTCACGGTTTTTGTGCATTTCTGCCGCCGTCGCTCTACCTCTAGCCACCATCTTTTCACTACTTCATCACCTACCTCTTGCCGTCCTAAACCACCCATTTCTGGCCCCAATCCGTTGCCGGAGCAGCTCCCACGAGCTCAACTCTGTTTTGCCATTTTTTCACTTCCACCGCCATTTCCACCGCCACCCACGGCCAAAACTCACTTCTATTAACTTCATAAAGATCTCTAGGCCATTCCGTATAAATTTTGAGTCTTGATTTGTCCCCGTTCGAAAGTGGGTATTTTACAACCTACGATCACAGTGTATTATACACTGTTACGTTGCTTTTTCTCCGCCGTTTGCAACATCGTGATCCTTCAAAAATTATCTTATAGTGCTGTAAGCATTTTCCAAACTCTATTTTAGATTTAAATATATTATTGTTTTTACAATAAATTCATTGACTGGTTGGTTATTTTGGACTGAGTCCGAGGAGTCGGGGATCGAATGGATTGAGGATGGAGTTGTTTGTTGATGTTGTGATTGGTTGGTTAAATTGTGTCTTGAGGTGTGCATTACATGGTGCATTCATGTGCATGTTTTAAATTGAGAAAATCTGGTTTTATTTGTGTAAAGAATTTTTGGGTGCATGTGTATCACGACCCCATGTCGGGATGGGGTATTATCTCGGTGGAGTTCCTCTGGTTACTCGGGAGTGGATAATACTGAGTGACATCCCCTGGGTTGTCACTGGGCGACGACCGGATCTCACGACATGGTAACGCTGTCGTGTAGACTCCGTGGTTCCTAAGCTGGCGGGGACTAGAGGATGGCTTGGTCCAGGTACGCGCTGGGCGCGAGACTGGGCATCGCTTGTTTAGTGTCACACGTGTAGTCGTTACCTGCGGTATGACACAGGAGCCAGAGTGTGCGGATGATCCCTAGGGGAGATCATGGTGCATGCAATAATTTGGAATGGGTTTTGGATATTGGATACGGGCCATTTTCTGGGAAAAATGGTGAGGTTATGTTTGAGGCTTTGTGATCCATTTTCTAGGAAAATGGTGGTTTCTTGATTTGGGCCATTATCTGGGATAATAGCAAGGACTGGTTTTAAAGGATATGTTTTGGGCCAAAATGGGTTTTTTTGGCGTGCGTGGGAAAAATGTGGATTTATAAAATATGTGCATTTGGCATTCTTTCATTCATATTGTTTGAGTTTAATATGTTTTTATCTTGTGGTATTTGGATCTTTACTTATCTGCGGCACCATTTTGATACCATAGATTTTGATGCAAAGGTCGAGGAGGAGGAGGCGGCTCTACCGGAGTATTGATTTAGAGTTTTATGCCTTGTAGTTTGGTTTTGAAACGATATTTGAAGCTTGTAATATTTTATTATGTATGTTTTAATCAAGTTTGTATTAAACAAAAATTCTAGCACTTAGTTATAAGACTTTTGTTATCCCCTTCGTGTGTGATGACCCGCTTTCGCGTGCTTTTTCACTGAAAGGTTGTTTTTATTTTAATTAATATATTAGTTTATTTATTTTAATTTATTGCATTTTAAAAATTGGTTTTTAATTTAATTGATGTTGTGTTTTATATCTTTTAGTCGTTTACGATTTTTAATTTCGTTTCGGCGGTTTAGTTTTGTTTTCCCGGAATGAGGAGTAGACCTCATCTTTTTTCCTACATCTCTTTTTTTTTTCTTTTTTTTTTTCTTTTTCCTTTTTCCTTTTTCTCTTTTTTCTTTTTCTTCTTCTTTCTTTTTCTTTTTCTTTTTCTTCTTCTTCTCCTTCCTCCCGATCGGCCCGTCTCTCTCTCTCTCCTCTCCCACGCCGTGAAACACCAAACCCCCCGACCCACCGCCGTCTAGCCACCGTGCGGCACACCGCCCATACCGTTCGACTCCCCTCCCTCCGGCGCACCTCCCCACCAATTCTCAGCCCCATCCGGCCAGCCGTTTGGCCGGAAAACCCCCTTAAAGCCTCTACGGTTTTTGCCTCGATCCGCCTCCGTCACTCCACCTCCGGCCACCATTTCTTCACCACTTCATCACCGGTCCCTTGCCGTCCTAACCCACCTATTTTCGGCCTCCAATGGTCACCGGAACAGCTCCCACGAGCTAGCTTTCCTTTTTGGGAAATCCGGCCTCTCTCCGCCGTTTCTGCCACCACCCACGGCCAACCACCACTTCCAATAGCTTCATAATCATCTCTAGACCATTCCCTATCAATCCCAAGCCCTGGTTTGTCCCCGTTCAAAAGTGGGTATTTTACAACCCACGGCCACAATGAATTTTCACTGTAACGTTGCTTTTCTTCCGCCGTTTGCAATGCCGAGTGTTTTCTAAAATTACTGTATAGCATTGTAAGTATTTTCCAAACCCTATTTTCAGATTTAAATATATATTGCTCTTTCAATTATTTTATCTGCTGATTGGTTGATTCCGGACTGAGTCCGAGGAGTTCGGGGGTCGGATGGATGGAGGACGGAGTTGCTTGTTTTATTGATATATGTTGGTTGGTTATTTTTGTGCATTGATATGACATTACATGGTGCATGCACGTGTGTTTTTGTTTATTTGTGAAAAGCCTGTTTATTGGCGTAAGTGGACTTACGGGTGCGTGTGTATCACGACCCCAAGCCGAGATGGGGTATTATCCCGGTGGAGCTCCTCTGGTCACTCGGGAGCGAAATAAATTGAGTGATGTCCTGGGTTGTCGCTAGGCGACGACGGGAGTGGAGGCTAGGGGTTGCTTGGCTACGAACGCGCCGGGGGTGGAACCGGGCATCGCCCTACGCACCGACTCCGTGGCCCTTTGCTGGTGAGGGCTAGAGGATGCTTGGCTATGAACATGCGGGGCGTGGAACTAGGCATCGCTCGTTAGGTGTCACATGCGTGGTGGTACTCTACGGTGTGGCACTGGAGCCAGGGTGTGCGGATGACCCCTAGGGTAGGTCATGGTGCATACGGGTAAAAATGGATTTTGGTTAGAGACGGTTATAGAGGCCAAATGTGACTTTTGGCGTGGTTTTTTGGAAAAGATGTGTTTTTGGGCCAAATGAGATTTTTGGCGTGTGTGGAAAATTATGTTTTATGGGTTTTGTGCATTGGGCATGCTTCATGCTTTTTGTTTGAGTTCTATGTGTTTTTATCTGGTGGTGTTTGGGTTTTACTTACCTGCAATACCATTTTTTGTTCCGTAGCTTTTGGTGCAAGTTTTGAGGATGAGGAAGAGGAGGCTGAGCGCGAGGATGCGGCTCCGCTAGGTTGCTGATGTTATGCTTTATATTTGGTTTAAAACTATATTAGTGTTTTGTAATGTTTTATTTGCGTATGTTTTAAACAGCTTGTAATACGTTAAGAAAAATTCTGGTACTTAGTTATATAGCTTTCGTTATCCGCTGCATATTTCTTCATGCACATATGTTGCTTTCACACACACTTGGCACCCGTTGTTCGGGTGGTGACCCAGGTTGTCACCATCCGGACGTCTCGATTTCCCCGCGTCCGTGCGTGGGGATTTGGGGGCGTCACATCGTGTTTTTATTTGCACACTTGTTGCATGTACACACACTTGACACTTAGCGATAGGGTGGTGACCCGCGTTGTCATTATCCCGACGTCTCGATTTCCACATGTCCGTACGTGGGATTTGGGGGCGTCACAATTACTTCGTTGGGTAACATGCTTCAATTGAACACTCCAATTGACTCGCCAAAAACCCAAAGCTATGATCTCTTGAATCTAATACTATCGCATCTAATCCACTTCAACACCTACCAAAACCACCTCTTCCAAGCCAAAATGAAACAAGGACGTGTGCTCTTTGAAATCCATACACACTCAAGTATTATGCATTGATTTTCTACATCCCTAGCCAAAATCAACACTCCTCCAACATATAAGTGATCCATCACTACCATTTCCAATATTAGGACCTATATCCTTGAAATCAACAAGAATCATTTCCTAAATCTGCACCATCAATTATCCTTAAAACTGATATGGATCAAATCCTAAACCTACCACTATAACCTATTTCCAAACTAGATCGGCATCTTAAATCCTCCAAAAACTAAAAATAAAAAAGACACAAACTAGATCATTACCTTCATTCCCCAAAGAAATACTCTCCTGAAAGATTTTCCATATCTATAACTCAACTTTGATCAACCCCATTTTACTAGTTACAAACTAATCAACCTCCAGAACAAATCAATCATGTGTACCAAGTCTACAGAACTAAAAACTCAATTTTTATTACAAATCAGTCCTTCTAGTTTGCAATTCTAAAATCTTAAACTATATAAGATTCATTTTCTGAAATCCTCAAGATCGATGAACTTAGATATAAAAACAATCTCCTTGTAAAGCTTGTAGATTCTAAAGGCTCAAATGTTATCAAATTGCTTATCAGAATCAGCAAAATCTAAAACTTCTAATTTAATTAATCCCTCAAATGCTTGTTGAACCTACTACCATAAATCCTCCAAACTTGATTCAGAAAAATCTATAGGGCCTCAAACCTTAAATGAAATTCTAATAAATCTATCCTTGAAGTTCGTTGAACTTATACCCTCCCATTATATAAACTCATTCCATAAACTCTATGGAATCTAAGACCTCAAGTATCCTAAATAATTCGAATCTAGCTATTCCCCTTCTCAGTCGTGATTTTAGATCCTACTCCAGAGAGATCGCCTAAACTATGTTGTTCCCTTCAAGTCTCGATATTATAAAAGCAACCACATCGCTAAGAGTTCAGGCCTACTACACTAAATGTTCAAGCCTAACAATGGTATTCTCGCTAGTACAATCTTCATGCCATAGCGTAACCACATTGCTCCTACAGGACATGTGGTTTTACTCAGAGCCGAACCGCTCTAATACCAACTGTGACACCCCGACTTCACATATGGAAATGCAGGAATCATGATGTTGAGATGCTAACAACATGGGTCAAGCATCCCAACAATAAGTGCCAAGTGTGTGTACATGCAGAAAGTGTATAACAAAAAATGCAGCAGATAAATTAAATAAGTCAACTAAGTACTAGAATTTTAAATATAGATTTTCTTAAATAAAAGCGTTTCAAAAGATATTATAGTTATCCAGTGAAAATATAATAAAACCAAATACATGTTCCAAAGTGAGAAACAAATCCCAACACAAGAGAAAGCAACCCCATGTCACTTCTCAGGTGGAGCTGAACCCTAAGGTTCTCCATCATCATTTGCATCAAAATCTACGATTCCATAAAACAGAACTGTAGGGTGTTGAATGCCACATGAGATATGAATCTTAGCAAGTAATCAACCAAACAACCCACCAGATAAAAATACATTTAAACAACCCACATGAATGCATGCACATGGCGAAATATGCATGAGCTCGAAACCATCATTTTTCCAAAATGATTATTTTGCAATGCAAGCCAAAATTGCATTTGGCCCAAAACAAGTCCATTAAATAAAAAATGGTCATTTTTCTAGAAAATGGCCCGAGTATAAAACTACCATTTTTCCAAAAAATGATCCATATATCTATTTATCAAAATTGATATTTTTCCAGAAAATAACCAATTATCCAAATTATTCTATATGCACCATGATCTCCCCTAAAGACCATCCACATACGCTGGCTCCCTTCGTCACACTATGAGTAACAACCGTGCGTGTGACTTTCATCACACCTAGTTTCGTGCCAGCATGTTCATGGCCAAGCATCCTCTAGCCCCCACCAGTAGAGGACCCACAGAGTTAGCACGAGAGTGTTAGCATCCCGTCAAATTTTTTTGTCGCCTAACGACAACCTAGGGTAGGTCACTAAGTTTATTATGCTCTCGAGTGACTAGAGGAGCTCCACCAAGATAATACCCCATCTCGGCTTCGGGTCATGATACGCACGCACCCAAAAATACATTCTCACAAGAAAATCTAGTTTTCAATTACAAAACATGAACATGCTTGAAATTATGCAATGAGTATCATGATACCAGACATATCACAAAAATGCCAAACATACACCAGTTTCCACAAATAGTCTCATCCTTCAATCCAACCTGACTACCATACTCCTCGGACTTAAGGTCCCGTACAACCAACTGATTGCAGAATAGTGTTAGTGTAAAAATATATTTAAATCTCAAAAGTTCTCTGAAAAATTACTTACAATGACAAAAGGAAACTTTGGAAGATCAAAGGTTATGCCAAAAGTGGTTGAGTAGCAGCAGAGTGGTGTTTTCAAAGCAATGGCCTTGGGTTTCAAATAAAGAATTTTGAAGGGGGAGCTTGGCTGGCTAAGATAGGCATGGAGGTGGCTAAGTGGGTGTCGGTGGAGCTAGTGGTGGCTCAAGATGGCAGTCCACAACAGGCCTAATGGTGGATCTAGTCCATGCAAAGAGGGGAAAACCCATTTCGGGTTATGCAAATGCTGGGGAAAAGGGCTGCCATGAGGGGTTGGGTTTGATGGTTGGGGTTCACTAGTGAAGAGGGAGGTAGCTGGCGACAGTGCTGAGGCCACGCGGTGGTGGAAACCCACTCGGGTTGGGTATGACTGAGGGAGGTAAAGGGCGGCATGGGGGCTGAGATTGATAAGGGTGGGTCACCGGCGAGGAAGGAGGTGATTGGCAGTGGTACGGTGACCTAAAAATTTCGGATAGTCGCACTGGAGTAAATCTGGGCTGAGGCTTTGAGGTAAGCATAGGGGAAGGAAGCGGTGAGGCAGGGACTAGGATTGGAGGGGAGTGGTTATTGGCAGGTGGGGAAGATAGGCTAGGCAATGTAGCCATATGGTAGCACGCGGCGGCAGGCTAGGGGAAGAAACACACAGAGAAAAAAGCAGGGACGGAGTGGTCACAAGGGCTGAGAGGCAGGGGAGGAAAAAAGAAAAGAAGAAAAAGGAAAGAAGAAGAAAAAAAAGAGGAAATGGAAAAAGAAAGAAGGAAGGGAAAAATTGAGATCCAGTCTTTTCAACTTGGGTCTCAAAACTGATTCAACGAAAAGGTTTTAAAACGATAACTTAGATTAAAAACACAGTAACTAAAGAAAATAAAGTATTAAATCCAACAATAAAATAATTTAAAATAAAAAGCAATTTAAATAATAATTCATAATTAATAACAAGAAAGACACATTGAAATAAATTTCACAGTTAAAAGTCGTAAAATAATACCACATAAATCATCTAAAATTTAAAACAAGAAAGTCCATAATCCTAATAAATGCAATAATTACTTAGTTAAAATACACGTAAAATACAGGGTATCACAAACTACATAGAAACACAAATCTAGTCGTGTGTCTGAAGTATAAGATCTAACCGGACCTTTGCATGCATAAAAATGTATATCCTCAATATTAACACCAGAAATCTTCAAAATAACGTTCTAACACATAGATCAAACTCCCAAGAGTGACATATATGACTGTAAGTGTATAGGAGCATGTTTTCATAGCGAAACACATAAGCTTTCCCAAACAGAAACTACTTTCATATCCCCAGTTTCCAACTTTCTAGATCTATGGAAAACTCTTATAAAAGACTTTTGACATATAACAAATCTTCATTAAACTTGTGATGTGCCCAAATTTTACTAGGGATCGGACATATATTTGAAGTCTCAAGACATGCAACACAAGGTTACTTGCCCCTATTCATGTCATATAAGATGCAATGTTCCTAACATGCATCTAACATTATGTAATATTCATAGCTAATAAGTTTTTACTTTAGTAATACTATGTACCAAACTGAAAATACCTAAATACTTAAAACATACTTCATACATAATGATGTATTAAACAACTTAGATCACAATGCTAGTCCAAAATGGCTACGATGAAAAGAGTACTGGAGATGCAACTCTATAGTACAAGTAGTAATTTAAGTTAACTACTATATTAACATTGACGTCGCATCGTAGCTTAATCGACCATGTCCAATTGGTCAGATCTCGATTCTCCTTCGGGTCCTGTAACAATATTTTCCATTTGAGTGGAATGGTATTTAGGATTACCACAATGAGATTTGATTACAAATCTTAATAAGTTAACAGAAAACCTATATACAGGTTAATGGTGCATGTATCGTAGCAAAAGTTTGAATGCACAATCAAAGTCATAAGCAATCATAGCAAAACTTGACATATAACATAGCATAACTAATATGACTTAAATTGAAACGTGAATTGAACTTGACTTACTTAAACTGTGCTAGACTTAAATTGAGACTTGACTTGACAGAAACTTGATCTGAAACTTGACTTAACCTGAACTTGATCTGAAACTTGACTTAACCTGAACTTGAAATCTTATTCTTTAAGTGCATAAACTCAACTTCTTAGATGCTACATGGGTCCCCTAGAGCCATGTGTCCCTGTGAGTGCGTTAATACATACTCCCAATTGTTGTGGCCCCATGTATTCTACACGTTAGAATTGTTGTGTCCCACATAATGTATGTGCCACAATTGTTGTGACCGCATATTTCATGCCCCACTATTGTTGTGGCCCCATGAATTGTTGAAATGAAATGTAGCTCCATCGATGTTAGTGCCTAGCATGCTACGATGACCAGTTTGTTAGACACTCCAGGATGAACAAAGGAGTTTTACTAAGATATTACCCCATCCCAACACTTAGGGTCATGATTGATATGAATAACTTGTCCTGATTGCTCTTAAAATACACAAACTGTACTTGAGATGGAATGTGAATGGAATATGAAAGGACAAAAGCTTGACGTAACATAACATGACTTGAACCTAACTCAAAAGACATGACTTACTTGAGATAGAAATATTTTGTAACATGATATAACATGTAACAACCAACATTTCATAACTTGGCATATCATGTAACAGACAATATACTTAACATGACATACTTGCAACAATGAATATTACATGACATAACATACATGTAATAAATGACATACTTAACAATAAATACTTACAATGTATAGTAATACGTGACATAATATCTTGTATAACAGATAAGTAATTTGTGACAAAATAAATTCTATGTAATAGATGAATAAGTAATGACTTGGCATGGCACGCACGATAACATATATGCATACACTGTAGTTCATTTACTCATCACCTATACATAGTAAACTGATAGTAAGTTAAAAGCTAACTTACCTCGGTCTTCATGTTTTCTAAGCAAATTTAAGGGTGATCATCAGAAACTGAAAATTTTGATTTGTAAAAGTTAAAACTTAATCACTAACGATTAAAAATATGGAAAATACTAACTTAGAGTAAAATTACCATTTTACCCTCTACAATGGGAAAATAACAATTTTACCCATAACTTAAGAATTTTGCATCCTAACTCCAAAATTCACATGCCTCATGTAAATTTTATCCTAAACTCAAATATCAAACCAAAAAAACGTTGAAACTAAACACAACCATAAAAACTCTCTAGGGGTGAAACTTGCATAGGTTGTTTTCCTTGATTTTTGTTGCAATTCTTCTAATCTCAAAACTCATGACCAAACCAAATTTTTGCAACAAAAATCTTCTTATCCTAAATTTAAAAACATATTTAAAATACCCACTAAAAATATGCTAATCATCAACTCTAAAACTTTTAAAAAAAGGATTCAAACTTTTTAATTAAAAAGGCAAACTCTTGAATCAAAGAATCCAAATCTTACTTCTAATATATTCATAACATATTCTTAAGAACAAACATGTTTTTAATCATGAACAAAAGTGTCACAACCTCACCCTATCAAGAGTGAGACCGTGATCTCATACCTAATCTTTTTCCTATTATAACTGTAAATTTATTTATAAATAAATGCCTATATTGTTATTAGTATATATATATATATATATTTTTATATAGATAATACGTGACGGGTTCGAACCCATCACACATAAATTCTAATTTCTCACTAAAAGAAACACCTAATAGACATACATTTACATTCATTTACAAAGGACTCTCAAAGTCCGTCATCCATTCATTTAACGTAACTACTTTAAACAAAAAGGGACGCAGTCCCTACAGTCCTTATAAAAGAAAACTAACTTAAAGCAGGAGGGGTTTCCATCACCCCACCATAATGTATACCTTATACCCGAAGGTATCTTGTCTAGAAGTTAGCTTAATAAAACATCCCCGTGCGGGGTCCAGTATCAAAACGTAAGAAACATATATCGTCATCAGAAAGAAAACAAACTACCCAGGGACTACTAAACGTTGGTGTGACGCCCCCAAATCCCCACCCACGGACATGGGAAAATCGAGACGTCCGGATGGTGACATCGCGGGTCACCACCCTAACGACGAGTGCCAAGTGTGTGTATAAACAACAAATGTGCATGAAGAAACACGCAGCGAATAGCAAGTCATAAACTAAGTACCAAAATTTTTCTTGTTTAATACAAAGCTGTTCAAATCATACATAATAAAATATTATAAACTACAAATATAGTTTCAAACCAAATACAAAGCATAAACTTCAACTCAGAACTCTGGTGGAGCCGCATCCTCGGACTCAGTCTCCTCCTCCTCCTCGATCTTTGCATCAAAATCTACGATACCAAAAATGGTGCCGCAGGTAAGTAAGACCCAAATGCCACAAGATAAAAATATATAAACTCAGTAATATGCATGGATGAATGCAAATGCACATGTCCCACAAAAACCACATATTTCCACGCACGCCAAAAATCCCACTTGGCCCAAAAACATAACCGCGCACCGTAGGGGGGAATCGCAGGCGGGATTCTACCACCGTCCCTGTTTACCACCATCCCTACACGTGCCCCTGACTCAAACAGTCAATCCAACCTTTCACATATACCATAAATCATTTCTCGCTTACAAGCCCAGCTTTTATTTTTCAAACACATGTACATGCATGTCACTACACGAAAAAACCCGATTTTCGCTTTTTAAACATGAACATGCGTGCACTATACAATGCAAATATCAAGGCACAAATATCTCAAACAAATATCAACATCAACTAAACAACTCCGTTTTCAATCCATCCGACCCCCGAACTCCTCAGACTCAGTCCGGAATTAACCAACCAATCCAACAAATAATTATTGTAAGAGCAAAATATATTTAAATCTAAAAGTAGAGTTTGAAAAATACTTACAACGCTATAAGGTATTTTTTGAAAGCTCGCGGCGTTGCAAACGGTGGAGGAAAAGTAACGTAACAATGTATTTTACACTATGGCGTTGGGTAATAAATTACCTACTTTCGAACGGGGACAAACCAAGACACGAAATTGATAGGGAATGGCCTTGAGATGCTTATGAAGCTAAAGGAAGTGAGCTTTGGCCGTGGGTGGTGGTGGAAATGGAGGTGGAAGGCCAAAAAGGGGTTAACGGAGTTGAGCTCGTGGGAGCTGCTCCGGCAACAGATCGAGGCCAGAAATGGGTGGGTTAGGTCGGCAAGAGGTAGGGGAAGAAGCTGTGAAGAGGTTGTGGCCGAAGGTGGAGTGAGGGCGCCGGAAAAACTCAAAACCCGTGTGGCTTGGAGGAGCTCGTGGCGGCTAACGGTGGCTCGGATGACGAGGAAACTTGGTGGAGATCTTCACCGGTGGGAGGGGAAGAAAACTGGGTGGGTGGTGTCGGCCATGTCACCGGCGAGCGGCGGTTCTAGGCTGAGAAAGCAACCGGCGATAGAGAGAGAAGGGAGGGCTGGTGCCGTGACTTCCAGCCGTGCGTGGCGGCTAACAGCTGCATGGATAGCTCTAAAAATTGGTGGGGGTGATCACTGGTGGGAGGGAAAGATTTTGGTGGGGGTGGTGTACTACACGGCGGCGGGACGGCAGCGAACTGGGCTGCCGAAGGGACGGCGACGGGAAGGAGAAAGGGGCAGCTTTGGCACGCGGGAAAGAAGAGAAAAAGAAGAAGAAAAAAGAAAGAAACAAGAAGGAAAGAAAAGGGAAAAGGAAAAAAAGAATAAGGGAAAAGGAAAAAAGAGAAAAGAAAAGAAATGAGGTCCAATCCTCACTCCCGGAAACCAAAAACTGATCCGCCGAAAACGATATTAAAAACATAAAACGACTAAAATAAATTAAACACCACGTCAAATAAAATAAAACCAATTAAAATACAATAAATTAAAGTAAAGAGCTAATATATAATTAAATTAAAAACAACTCCTTCACTGAAAATACACATAAAAACGGGTCATCACATCCTCCCCCCTTAAAACAAATTTCGTTCTCGAAATTTGCAAGATCAACCATCAGTGCCAAAAGGATACAAGATACAACTCCGAACATATTTGAGAAATACATATCGTCAACAACTCCCAACAAATTCCAATAGTTATTATCTTCATACCATAACTTGTTAATATCAACTATGTCTCTACTTTACGTTCTAAACTTCCATCCTATTCCAACTTCGGTAACCTAACAGCCATTTCCAAAGTTAACCATCAATAAACAAAATTTGCACGACCAAAAGATTAATCTCCCATTAAAACTCCGAATCACTACTAATTCCTCAAATCAATACATAATTTGAATATCTAGGTATCTCCAAAAATCATGCTTTCGCGTGCACTCTGATAACTCACCAAAATACATAAAGGCTATATCCTCAAAAAAAAAAAAAAAAAATAACATCATGAAGTACAAGCTCAATCCACACCTAATCACAAGAAAACCTTTACCACATTTCTATAGAAAATAATATACCTCCAAAACTACACTTCTCCACTCATTCCTCAGTGGGCCATCGTTGCCCTAATCAACCTCCAGGCCCCAAATTGAAAACACATAACATCATCCCAAAATACACCTGCCTCTTCTAAAGATAAGGAACATATCCAAAAGGCCCAAGTCCTTCCCGGCCAACCAACGAGAGCGCCTATAACTTCTATCCGATATCCCACACTTCAAGCTCATTACCTATATATTGAATAACATCTACTCTTGCAATATCTAACTCACTATAAACTACCATTGACTTCAAGTTGCAATTAATTCTCAAGATAAACACAGCAGTTGTTACAAACCATCATCCCAATGGGTAAACCGCTTCGACTACACATTCCGTTCAACTTACCAAACAACTTAAAGCCAAAATCTCTTGAATTTAATATTATCACACAGATTCCTCTTCAACTCCTACCAAGCCAAAAAAGCCAAAAATAGATGAGACTAGGACCAGCACTCTCTGAAATCCATACACACGTACCATTACTACTCTTCGATCTCATGCACTTCTAGCCAACACCAAAAATCATTCAAACGTACAAGTGATCCATTCCCAAAAGTCTACTGATCATATAACCTCAAATTCAATCGTATTCAATACCAACACAAAGTCTACTATTTCCAACACCCTGATGGACCTACATCTTTCGAATCGATAGAATCATTTCCTAAGATCTGCTACTACAACCTTGAGTTAACAATAATTATTTTCTAAACTAGCTCGATATCTTTAATCCTCAAAGAAATCTACTCTAGAAAAATTTTCATATCAATAATTCAACTCTAATCAACCCAATTTTAATGGTTACTAACTAATCACTCACTAGAGTAGATCAAGCTACAGCACATGTAAAACTAAGAACTCAATTCTTATTATAAATCAGTCCTTCAACTCTGCAATTCTAAAACCTTAAATCAAATAAGAATCATCTTCCGGAACTTCTAAGATCAATGAACTTACATCCCACAATAAAAAAATTGACTCCCAAGATTGGTGGCTTTAATCCAAAATATTCACCTTAAAAGCTTGTAAAATCTAAAGCCCTAATTTCCACCAAATTACTCATCCGAATCACGAAAGCTAAAACTCAAAATTTAATTATTTCCCCCCCCCCCAAAGCTTGTCGAACCTAAAACCTTAATTACCATAAACTTATTTTCCTAAAATCTATAAGGCCCCAAACTTTAAAACTTTAATGAAACTTCATAAAATCTATCATTGAAATTTGTTGAACTTACAACCTACTACTTTATAGACCATTTCATAAACTCCACGGAACTAAAGAACTCAATTATTCTACTTTCCTAAAAGATCACCCAGATCATGCCATTCTCTCTAAGCCTCGATAATATATATATATATAAAAGAAAACAAAACCACACAAGGCATTCATCACGAAGGATTAGATTAGACCCATACCTGCCATGACTCCAGCATTCTGAGTCTCCGTAACCTCACCTCCAACGGTACCAGGAGTCACTGCGTACATTCGAGACCGAGCTAATTGCCTCTGGTTAGCTCTACCACTGCGACGAGCCCCACGGCTTTCTTGAACTTGACTAGGGCATTCACGAGCAAGATGCCCCGTCTAACTGCATTCAAAACATTGGTTACTACCCAGACGACACTCGCCTCCGTGAGCTCTATTACATCTTCCACAAACTGGCACTCGTCCTCCCATACGCACTCCCGAGGCTGCTAATGGTCGAGTCCCGGTCCGCTGAACAAACTTCTGAGGCAAACCCGAACTACTTCCTTCACCAGAAAAACTCCGCCTCTTATGTCCTGGAGGGGAGCCCATACTCAAATTATTCTCTCACTCCACAAGAGTGGCCACATCCACTAAATCCTGAAAAGTGGATATCTGGTGGCTGACCACTATTCGGCGTATATCAGGACGTAGACCCTCCTGGAAACGCTCGGCCTGCATCTCTTCCGTGGCGATGAGGTGAGGAGCAAATCGCCCAAGTTCTATAAATCTCCAGGCGTACTGTTCCACGGTCATGCTCCCTTGGACCAAGCTTGAGAACTCTCTTGCTTTTTGCCGCCTTACAGAAGCGGGAAAGAAGCGATCATTAAACTCTTTCTTAAATCGCTGCCAGGTCACAGCGGCAAAAGATCCCAACTCTGACTCCAGCATTACTCTCTTGGTATCCCACCACTCAGAAGCGGTGCCTTGCAACAGATAGCTGGCGTAGAGTACTTGTTGCGCCTCAGTGCAACCACATACTTCAAAGGTTTTCTCTAGATCTCTGACCCACTTTCCAGCTCATAGTGGATCCTCTTCTCCCGTGAAGGGTGGAGTTCTATGCGCTAGAAAGCACTCATATGTGCATCCAGCTTGCACCATTCCACTAGGCCCTCCTTGTTGCCAAGGCCCTCCTTGTTGTGGCCAAGGACCTCCTTGTTGTGGCCAAGGACCTTCTTGTTGTGGCCAAGGCCCTCCTTGTTGGGGCCTAAAATTCTGCTGCATGAACTCAGTCATCTGTCATATTGCTTGAGCTATAGAATCATCTCTCGGTGTATCGCCCTGAGGCCCTTGAGTAGATTTTCTTGGCCTCACCATTTTTCTTGCCACAACACAACCTTTGACCCCCTTTTTAGAAAAACAAATAAAACCAACAACGTCAAACCAAAAACCAAAGCCACATAACAAGAAACAAAAAGAAATCAGCATGCAAAAATATAACTAAATAAATAAAAACAAGCAAACAAGCTCAAACAAATAAAACAAATAAAACATGTCAAATAGCAACTTTACTTAAAATAAATTTTAAAACACAACTTAAAAAAAAACATTCTGATACTACACCTACGGGACATGTGGTTTTACCCAGAGCTAAACTGCTCTGATGCCACCTATGACACCCCCAAATCTCCACGCACGGACAAGGGAAAATTGAGACGTCCGGATGGTGACATCGCGGGTCAGCACCTTAACGGCGAGTGCCAAGTGTGTGTATAAGCAACAAATGTGCACGAAGAAACATGTAACGAATAGCAAAGTCATAAACTAAGTACCAGAATTTTTCTTGTTTAATACAAAGCTGTTCAAATCATATATAATAAAATATTACAAACTACAAATATAGTTTCGAACCAAATACAAAGCATAAACTTCAACTCAGAATGCCGGTGGAGCCGCATCCTCGGGCTCAGCCTCCTCCTCCTCCTCGATCTCTACATCAAAATCTATGGTACCAAAAATGGTGCCGCAGGTAAGTAAGACCCAAATGCCACAATATAAAAATATATAAACTCAACAATATGCATGGATGAATGCAAACGCACATGTCCTACAAAAACCACATATTTCCATGCACGCCAAAAATCCCATTTGACCCAAAAACATAACCTTGTCATTATTCTCGATAATGGCCCAAAACCAAACCATTAGAGCACTATAGGCGGGAATCGCAGGCGGGACTCTACCACCATCCCTGCTCACCACCGTCCTACGCGTGCACCGTAGGTGGGAATCATAGGCGGGATTCTACCACCGTCCCTACTTACCACCATCCCTACGCGCGCACCGTAGGTGGGAATCACAGGCGGGATTCTACCACCGTCCCTGTTTACCACCATCCCTACACGTGCATTTGATTCAAACAGTCAATCCAACCTTTCAAATATACCATAAATCATTTCTCACTTCCAAGCCCAGCTTTCATTTTTCAAACACATGTACATGCATGTCACTACACGAAAAAACCCGATTTTTCCTTTTTAAACATGAATATGCGTGCACTATACAATGCAAACATCAAGGCATAAATATCTCAAACAAATATCAGCATCAACCAAACAACTCTGTTCTCAATCCATCCGACCCCCGAACTCCTCAGACTTAGTCCGGAATCAACCAACCAATCCAACAAATAATTATTGTAAGAGCAAAATATATTTAAATCTAAAAGTAGAGTTTGGAAAATACTTACAGCGCTATAAGGTATTTTTCAAAAGCTCGCGGCGTTGCAAACGGTGGAGGAAAAGCAACATAACAGTGTATTTTACACTGTGGTTGTGGGTAATAAATTACCCACTTTTGAACGGAGATAAACCAAGACACGAAATTGATAGGGAATGGCCTTGAGATGCTTATGAAGCTAAAGGAAGTGAGCTTTGGCCGTGGGTGGTGGTGGAAATGGCGGTGGAAGGCCAAAAAGGGGTTGAACGGAGTTGAGCTCGTGGGAGCCGCTCCGGCAACAGATCGAGGCCGGAAATGGGTGGGTTAGGTCGGCAAGAGGTAGGGGAAGAAGCTGTGAAGAGGTGGTGGCTGGAGGTAGAGCGATGGTGCCGGAAAAGCTCAAAAACTGTGTGGCTTGGAGGAGCTCTTGGCGGCTAACGGCTGCACGGATGGCTCTGAAAATTGGTGGGGGTGATCACCGGTGGGAGGGGGTGGTGTACTACATGGTGGCGGGACGGCGGCGACCTGGGCGACCGAAGGGACGGCGACGGGAAGGAGAAAGGGGTAGCTCGGGCACGAGGGAAAGAAGAGAAAAAGAAGAAGAAAAAAGAAAGAAAGAAGAAGGAAAGAAAAGGGAAAAGGAAAAAGGGAAAAAGAAAAAAGAGAAAAGAAAAGAAATGAGGTCCAATCCTCACTCCCAAAAACCAAAAACTGATCCGCCGAAAACGATATTAAAAACATAAAACGACTAAAATCAATTAAACACCACGTCAAATAAAATAAAACCAATTAAAATACAATAAATTAAAATAAAAGAGCTAATATATAATTAAATTAAAAACAACTCCTTCAGTGAAAATACACGTAAAAACAGGTCATCACAGTTGGCCCCTCTCTCCTCAGCAATACTCAGCTTCTCAGTAGATTCGTCTATACTTGGATGTTTAAAACATAAATGTGATGCCCCCAAATCCCCACGCCCGAACACGAGGAAATTGAGACGTCTGGATGGTGACAACCCGGGTCGCCATCCTATTGACGGGTGCCAAGTGTGTGCAAAGGCAACCTAAGTGCACCAAGAAACACACAGCGGATAACAAAAGTCATAACTAAGTACCATAATTTTTCTTAACGTAATACAAGCTGTTTAAAACATACATAAATAAAGTATTACAAAAACACAAATACGAATTTAAACCAAATATAAAGCATAGCATCAGCAACCCGGCGGAGCCACATCCTCGGGCTCGGCCTCCTCCTCTTCGTCCTCCAACTCTGCACCAAAAGCTACGGAACCAAAAATGGTACCGCAGGTAAGTAAAACCCAAACACTACTAGATAAAAACACATAGAACTCAAACAATATGCATGAAACATGCCCAATGCACAAAGCCCATAAAACATAATTTTTCCACACACGCCAAAAAACCCATTTGGCCCATAAACACATCCTTTCCTAAAAACGCGCCAAAAGTCACAATTGGCCTTATCCGACTCAAACCAGAATCCATTTTATCCGTATGCGCCATGACCTCCCCTAGGGGTCATCCGCACACCCTGGCTCCAGTGCCACACCGTAGAGTACTACTACGCATGTGACACCTAACGAGTGATGCCCAGTTCCGCGCCCCGCGCGTTCGTAGCCAAGCATCCTCTAGCCCTCACCAGCGAAGGGCCACGGAGTCGGTGCGTAGAGCGATGCCCGGTTCCGCGCTCAGCGCGTTCGTAGCCAAGCAACCCCTAGCCCCCGCTCCCGTCGTCTAGCGACAACCCAGGGGACATCACTCAGTTTATTCCGCTCCCGAGTGACCAGAGGAGCTCCACCGGGATAATACCCCATCCCGGCTTGGGGTCGTGATACACACGCACCCGTAAGACCACTTACGCCAATATACAGGCTTTTCACACTATTTAACAAACACAGGTGCATGCACCATGCAATGCCATAACAATGCATAAAAATAATCCAACAACATAAATCAAATAAACAGGCAACTCCGTCCTCCATCCATCCGACCCCCGAACTCCTCAGACTCAGTCCGGAATCAGCCAACCAACAGATAAAATTATTGAATGAGCAATATATATTTAAATCTGAAAATAGGGTTTGGAAAATACTTACAGCGCTATAAGGCAATTTTAGAAAACACGAGGCATTACAAACGGCGGCGAAAAAGCAACGTCACAGTGAAAATTCACTGTGGCCGTGGGTTGTGAAAAATCCACTTTTGAACGGGGACAAACTAGGGCTTGGGATTGATAGGGAATGGTCTAGGGATGATTGTGAAGCTATTGGAAGTGGTGGTTGGTCGTGGGTGGCGGCAGAAACGGCGGTGGGAGGCCGGATTTCCCAAAAAGGAAAGCTAGCTCGTAGGAGCTGTTCCGGTGGTCGTTGGAGGTCGGAAATAGGTGGGTTAGGACGGCAAGGGACCGGTGATGAAGTGGTGAAGAAATTGTGGCCGGAGGTGGAGCGACGGCGGCGGATCGGAGCCAAACCCGTGCGGGCTTCAAAGGGATTTTCCGGCCAAACGGCCGGCCGGTTGGGGGTGAGTTTCGGTGGGGAGGTGCGCCAGAGGGAGACGAACCGAACGGTACCGGCGGTGAACCGCACGGTGGCC
This sequence comes from Carya illinoinensis, assembly GCF_018687715.1. Classification (NCBI taxonomy): domain Eukaryota; kingdom Viridiplantae; phylum Streptophyta; class Magnoliopsida; order Fagales; family Juglandaceae; genus Carya; species Carya illinoinensis. Next base: position 21,980,244 of record NC_056757.1, read on the forward strand.
GGATGGCGGTATATCGGGGGTGAGAGGCTTCCGGCGTGAGGGAGAGAGAAGAGAGAGAGAGGCCGGGGGGTCGACGCGGGGAGAGAGAGGGAAAAGAAAAAAAAGAAAGAAAAAAAAGAAAAAGAAAGGAAAAAAGAAAGAAGGAAAAAGAGAAAAAGGAAAAAGAAAAGGAAAAAGGAAAAGAGATGTAGGGAAAAGACGAGGTCTAATCCTCAGTCCGGGAAAAACAACACTAAACCGCCGCGAAGATATTAAAAACTGTAAACAACTAAAAGAAATAAAACACAACATCAATTAAAATAAATAAAAAAAACAATTTTAAAACGCAAATAAATTAAAATAAATAACTAATATATTAATTAAAATAAAACAACCATTTCAGCGAAAATACACTCAAAAGCGGGTCATCACATCCTCCCCTCCTTAAAAACAAATTTCGTCCTCGAAATTTGCAGATCAACCACCAACTTAAAGCAAGCCACAAGAAAGCACATAAACCACTTGTGACCAAGATTAAGATACATACCTTCTCTATTCAAACAAATACGGGTACTACTCCCTCATGTCCGCTGCTCGCTCCCAAGAGAAGTCTTGAGCTAACGGATCTCCCCAAGCCACTTTAACCAAAGGTATCGTCTTGGACCTCAACTGTTGCTCCTTCCAATCCAAGATCTGCGACGGAACAACTTCATAAGTGAGATCCGGTTGCAACTGAATACCCGCTGGGTTGACGAAGCATGGCTCTTGCTGTCCAAAGCTCTTCTTCAGGGATGATACGTGGAAGACATCATGAACATCCCCAAAATAATCTGGCAAAGCAACTCTATAGGCGACGGACCCTACTCTCTCCAGAATCTGAAAAGGGCCGACGTCCCTCGGATCTAGCTTCCTCTTCTTACCAAAACGCTTAACACCTCTCATGGGAGAGACTTTAAGGTAAACCCAATCACCAACTTCAAACGACAACTCTCTCCTCCTGGTATCAGCGTAACTCTTCTGGCGACTCTGAGCTGCCGCCATTTTATCTCTGATGATCCAGACTTAGCTTGGCATCTCTTGAATTATTTCGGGTCCAATTATCCTACTCTCTCCAACTTCATCCCAACACAAGGGCGACCTGCACTTTCTCCCATACAGAGCTTCATAGGGAGCCATCTGAATGGTCGCATGGAAGCTGTTATTGTATGCAAACTCGATGAGCGGCAAATGGTTTTCCCAACTCCCTTGGAATTCCATGACACATGCTCGCAACATGTCTTCCAGGGTCTGAATGGTGCGCTCTGACTGGCCGTCTGTCTGCGGGTGATAAGCAGTACTGAACTTCAACTTAGTACCCAAAGCTGCCTGCAAACTCTTCCAGAACTGCGACGTGAACCTCGGGTCTCGATCCGACACTATACTCTTTGGTATGCCGTGTAGCCGCACTATCTCTTTGACATACAAACGGGTCAACTTACCCAAAGAGTCGGTGTTATTAACAGGCAGAAAATGAGCACTCTTCATTAACCGGTCCACAATCACCCAAACAGAATTCTTCCCACTAGGCGTTCTCGGCAAACCCACTACAAAGTCCATCGTGATGTTTTCCCATTTCCACTCAGGAATAGGGAGGGGTTGGAGCATACCTGCAGGTCTCTGATGCTTGGCCTTTACCTGACGGCATGTGTGGCATTTCTCAACATATAAGGCAACGTCCTTCTTCATTCCATCCCACCAGTAATTTTTCTTCAAGTCCCGATACATCTTTGTACTGCCGGGATGAACTGAATAAGGGGCCGCATGAGCTTCCGCCATGATCCGTTCTTTGAAATCTGAGTCCTTTGGGACCACTCTGCGATCTCGGAACCGAAGTATCCCATCGTTATCCATGCTATAATGCAACGGCCCTCGAGATTTTCTGACTCTTTTCCTGATGTTCAGCAGCTTCGGATCCTTTCTTTGGAGAGTTTTCAATTCTTCAAAATCAGTTACTCGAATATCAAGAACTGAAGACAAAATCTCCACTTGCTGCGAACTCTCTATAAGGAGCCTTCTCATCCCACAAAGCAACGAATCCAATTCTGACGGCTCGGCTTCATCTTCCAAGTGTGACTTCCGGCTCAAAGCATCAGCAACTATATTAGCCTTCCCCGGATGGTACTTGATCTCACACTGATAGTCACTGATTAGCTCCAGCCATCGCCTCTGCCTCATATTCAGATTTTTCTGGGAAAACAAATGCTTCAAGCTCTTGTGATCGGTAAAAACCTCGCAAGCTTCCCCATACAAGAAGTGCTGCTAGATCTTAAGGGCAAAAACAATCGCAGCCAATTCTAGATCGTGCGTCGGATAATTCTTTTCATGGTCCTTTAGCTGACGAGATGCATAGGCTACAATTCGTTCTTCCTGCATAAGGACACAACCCAACCCAAACTTAGACGCATCACTGAAGACTACAAATGGCTTATGCGGTTCTGGGAGCATTAACACTGGTGCCGTCGTCAACCTGTTCTTTAATTCCTGGAAGCTTCTCTCACATTTCTCTGACCAAACAAATTCTGCATTCTTCCGAGTCAAAGCTGTGAGAGGTCCGGATAGGCGAACAAAACCCTCTACAAATCTTCGGTAGTATCCGGCGAGCCCCAAGAAACTCCTAATCTCGTGCACTGTAGTCGGGCGCTGCCATGACAAAATGGCTTCTATCTTACTAGGATCAACAGCCACTCCGCCCCGGGAAATTACGTGCCCAAGAAATTTAACTTCTTCCAACCAGAATTCACACTTGCTGAGCTTGGCCTATAGCTGGTGTTCTCTCAATCTCTCAAGTACCAGACTAAGATGATACACATGCTCTTCAACATCTCGGGAATAAATCAGTATATCATCAATAAATACTACCACAAAGGAATCCAGATAAGGTCAAAACACTCGATTCATCAAATCCATGAAAGCTGCAGGGGCATTAGCTAACCCAAACGGCATCACCTTAAATTCATAATGCCCATACCTCAACCTGAAAGCAGTTTTAGGCACATCCTGGTCTCTGATTCTCAGCTGGTAGTATCCCGACCTCAGATCAATTTTAGAGAACACGGCTGCTCCTTGAAGCTGATCAAACAAATCATCAATCCGCGGGAGAGGGTATTTATTTTTGATGGTCACCTTATTCAATTCCCGATAATCAATGCACATACGGAGGGTTCCATCTTTCTTTTTAACAAATAAAACTGGTGCACCCCACGGCGACGTACTAGGCTGAATAAATCCCTTCTCTACCAGTTCTTGCAACTGAGTCTTCAACTCTTTCAATTCAGCCGGTGCCATGCGATAAGGAGCTTTATGCACAGGAGCCGCTCCAGGTTCCAAGTCTATAACAAACTCCATCTCCCGAACAGGGGGTAGTCCGGGCAAGTCATCCACAAACACATCGGGGAATTCTTCCACAACTGGAATGTCTGCCAAAGACTTCTTCTCAGACGGCGTGGACACCATCTGCACCAAGAATGCATCTGCTCCCCATGTAATCTCTCTTCTTGCCTGAATCGCCGATATAATTATTGGCTTTTCTTTTAATTTACTCCCCACAAATTCCAGACAATCACCATCTGGAAGCTGAAAGCTAATTATCCGACTTCTGCAATTAATACTCGCAGAATATCAGTATAGCCAATCCATCCCGAGGATGATATCAAAGCCCAACAGCTTGAACACCACCAAATCAGCATCCAAGAACCTTCCGTCAAAATTTAACGGGCATCCCAAAGCAACCTTGGAACACCACACCATCTCACCATCGGGTAGAGCCACTACCATAGACTTCGGCAACGATTCCGTGACCAAATTACACACCTGAGCAAACGTGGAAGATACAAACGACTGTGAAGCACCGGAATCAAACAAAGTACAAGCATAAAACTCATACAAACGGACTCTTCCTGAACCAAACACATCAACCCATGAAATCCAAAAAGCAAAGAATAAACCACATACACCAAAAATTAAATCCAACTTAAAATTAAATTAATCCATACCTGTAATTACTCCAGCATCATGGGTCGCTGGCGCCTCATCATCCACCTCTCCGGGTGTGACAGCATAAACCCGGGCTTGCACTGCTTGTCTCGGGTTGGTTCTTCCACCGTGTCTACCTCCACGGCTTCCTTGAACTCTGACGGGGCAATCCCGAGCGATATGTCCCACTTGGCCGCACTGGTAACATTGGGGTCCGCTACTCATCCGACACTCGCCCTCATGAGCTCTATTACAAGCTCCACAAATAGGCACCCGTCCTCCCATACGAACACCTGAGGACGTTTGAGGTCGAGTTCCAGTCTGCTGAACAAACTTCTGGGGTGAACCCGAGCTGCTTCCTTCACTAGAAAAACTCCGCCTCTTATGCCCTGGAGGGGAGCCCACACTCAGATTATTTTCGCGCTCCACAAGGGTGGCCACATCCACTAATTCCTGGAAAGTGGATATCCGATGGCTGACCACCATACGGCGTATGTCATGGCGTAGCCCCTCCTGAAAACGATCTGCTCGCATCTCCTCAGTGGCGACAAGGTGAGGAGCAAATCGCTCAAGTTCTATGAACCTCCGGGCGTATTGTTCCACTGTCGCGCCCCCTTGGACCAGATTTGAGAACTCTCTTGCCTTTTGCTTTCTTACCTATGCGGGAAAGAAGCGGTCATTGAACTCCTTCTTGAAACGCTGCCAGGTCACCGCAGCGAAAGATCCCAGTTCAGATTCCAGCATCACCCTCTTGGTATCCCACCAATCAGAAGCAGTACCTTGCAAGAGATAGCTGGCGTAGAGTACTTGCTGTGCCTCAGTGCATCCACACACCTCAAAGGTTTTCTCCAGATCTTTGATCCATTTTCCAGCCTGAAGTGGATCCTCATTTCCAGTGAAGTGTGGAGTCCTATGCGCTAGGAAGCGCTCATAGGTGCATCCGGCTTGCACCATGCTACTGGACCCTCTTGGATACATCCAAGGCCCTCCCTGATATGGCCAAGGACCTCCCGGTTGTGGCCAAAACCCTCCTTGTTGTGGATAAGGCCCTCCTGATGGTGGACAAGGCCCTCCTGATGGTGGTCAGGGACCCCCTTGTTGTGGCCAAGGTCCTTGTTGTGGCCAAGGCCTTGTCTGTTGAGACCTCACACTCTGCTGCATAAATTCCGTCATCTGCCGTATTGCTTCGGCTATGGAGTCATCCTTGGAGGTATTGTCCCGTGGTTCCTGAGTAGATTTCCTTGGTCTCCCCATTTTCCTGCCACAACACTACTCTTGACCCTCCTTTAAGAAAACAAATAAAACCATCATAAAACCAACAAAAACAAAACCAACACCACACAGCAAGAAACAAAAGAAACCAGCTTGCAAAAACATAACTAAATAAAAACAAATAAACAAACAAGCTTAAACAAATAAAACAAATAAAACAACTGTACTTAACATAATTTTCAAAACACAACTTTAAAAAGCATTCTGGTACTGCCCGTGGGACATCTGGTTTTACCCAGAGCCAAACCGCTCTGATACCACCTGTGACGCCCCCAAATCCCCACGCCCGAACACGGGGAAATCGAGACGTCCGGATGGTGACAACCCGGGTCGCCATCCTATCGACAGGTGCCAAGTGTGTGCAAAGGCAACCTAAGTGCACCAAGAAACACGCAGCGGATAACGAAAGTCATAACTAAGTACCATAATTTTTCTTAACGTAATACAAGCTGTTTAAAACATACATAAATAAAGTATTACAAAAACACAAATACAGATTTAAACCAAATATAAAGCATAGCATCAGCAACCCGGCGGAGCCGCATCCTCGGGCTCAGCCTCCTCCTCTTCGTCCTCCAACTCTGCACCAAAAGCTACGGAACCAAAAATGGTACCGCAGGTAAGTAAAACCCAAACACTACTAGATAAAAACACATAGAACTCAAACAATATGCATGAAACATGCCCAATGCACAAAGCCCATAAAACATAATTTTTCCACACATGCCAAAAAACCCATTTGGCCCATAAACACATCCTTTCCTAAAAACGCGCCAAAAGTCACATTTGGCCTTATCCGACTCAAACCAGAATCCATTTTATCCGTATGCGCCATGACCTCCCCTAGGGGTCATCCGCACACCCTGGCTCCAGTGCCACACCGCAGACTACCACTACGCACGTGACACCTAACGAGCGATGCCCAGTTCCGTGCTCCGCGCGTTCGTAGCCAAGCATCCTCTAGCCCTCACCAGCGAAGGGCCACGGAGTCAGTACGTAGAGCGATGCCCGGTTCCGTGCCCGGCGCGTTCGTAGCCAAGCAACCCCTAGCCCCCGCTCCCGTCGTCTAGCGACAACCCAGGGGACATCACTCAGTTTATTCCACTCCCGAGTGACCAGAGGAGCTCTACCAGGATAATACCCCATCCCGGCTTGGGGTCGTGATACACACGCACCCGTAAGACCACTTATGCCAATACACAGGCTTTTCACACTATTTCACAAACACACGTGCATGCACCATGCAATGCCATAACAATGCATAAAAATAATCCAACAACATAAATCAAATAAACAGGCAACTCCGTCCTCCATCCATCCGACCCCCGAACTCCTCGGACTCAGTCCGGAATCAGCCAACCAACAGATAAAATTATTGAATGAGCAATATATATTTAAATCTGAAAATAGGGTTTGGAAAATACTTACAGCGCTATAAGACAATTTTAGAAAACACGAGGCATTGCAAACGGCGGCGAAAAAGCAACGTCACAGTGAAAATTTACTGTGGCCGTGGGTTGTGAAAAATCCACTTTTGAACGGGGACAAACTAGGGCTTGGGATTGATAGGGAATGGTCTAGGGATGATTGTGAAGCTATTGGAAGTGGTGGTTGGCCGTAGGTGGCGGCAGAAATGGCGGTGGGAGGCCGGATTTCCCAAAAAGGAAAGCTAGCTCGTAGGAGCTGTTCCGGTGGTCGTTGGAGACCGGAAATAGGTGGGTTAGGACGGCAAGGGACCGGTGATGAAGTGGTGAAGAAATGGTGGCCGGAGGTGGAGCGACGGCGGCGGATCGGAGCCAAACCCGTGCGGGCTTCAAAGGGATTTTTCGGCCAAACGGTCGGCCGGTTGAGGGTGAGTTTCGGTGGGGAGGTGCGCCGGAGGGAGACGAACTGAACGGTACCGGCGGTGAACCGCACGGTGGCCGGACGGCGGTATATCGGGGGTGAGAGGCTTCCGGCGTGAGGGAGAGAGAAGAGAGAGAGAGGCCGGGGGGGTCGATGCGGGGAGAGAGAGGGAAAAGAAAAAAAAGAAAGAAAAAGAAGAAAAAGAAAGGAAAAAAGAAAGAAGGAAAAAGAGAAAAAGGAAAAAGAAAAGGAAAAAGGAAAAGAGATGTAGGGAAAAGACGAGGTCTAATCCTCAGTCCGGGAAAAACAACACTAAACCGCCGCGAAGATATTAAAAACTGTAAACAACTAAAAGAAATAAAACACAACATCAATTAAATAAATAAAAAAAACAATTTTAAAATGCAAATAAATTAAAATAAATAACTAATATATTAATTAAAATAAAACAATCATTTCAGCGAAAATACACTCAAAAGCGGGTCATCACAATAAATACAAAGTGAGTCTAATACTCAGTAAGCAGTACACCATTCTGTTAACTTAATAAGCATATAGTATTTTCTTTTGAAAACATGCATCCATAAACCAATACTAATTCTGACAATACTTCCAGGCATATGCTTTCTTTATAACTTCATGCATACATTTACTTCTTACTACCATGCATATACTTACTCCATACTTTCATGCATAATATTTATTTCTTATTTTCATACATACTTATATATCATATCTTCATGCATACACTTAATTTAATCTTTCACTTTCTTTTGGCTAGCACACTATTACGTCCCGTGTGTTTGGGTTAGCGGTCCTATTGGACCTGGATTCCACTCGTGGCCACAGGTTAGGAACCCCTTTTTGTCAGGGAGCAGTACTGGGTGCACTAACATTACTACTTACCCGGCATTGCAATCTGCCAATTTCTTTATTACCCTTTCCCTTCATATGGCGATTACATATTTTGATACATTAATTCATTCCTTTTCTTTCTTTGAATTCAAACATCTTCAGTATCTTCCTTAGTCCGATGCATATGCATTTATTTTGAAAAAATATCATTTCATGTCATGCTTACATATAAATAGAACCTTAGTTATTTCAAAAAGCATGTATGAAAATTTCCATGACATAGAATCTACATGCATGCATCACCATATACACATACAACCAATTATAATCGATAGGATACTTAACAGGGGCTACCAAGAAAGGCTTGTACATAATATAAATTCATTTATTCTTTAATTAGAGGAACATTTGGAAAGAGATAAGAGATATATTCTTCCACAAGAGAACTTGGCATGGGCGCATGGTCATAGCTGCTTACCTCGATCCGCTGCAATCCCTTTAACTTCAGAAAATCCTAATCCAATAAATAACAAGTGTGTTAATACTCATCCAACATCCTTTAGACCTCCTTTTAACGATAACTGAAATATTATAAATCTAACGTCGTTTTCTACCATTAACGTTACTTCAAATAACTACCCTCTCGACTAATCCTTACAAGAGTAACATAAGAAGATAATTAACTTAGTTAATACAACATCAAAACAGCTCCATATATGCATTTAATCACTTAAAATAGAACATAATTATATATATATATATATATATAAAATAGGACATTAAAACAGCCTATCATATATATTTACACTTAAAACAGAACATAAACATATATATATATATATGCAAAATAGAATATTAAAACAGTCTCATATATATTTACACTTAAAACAGAACACAAACATATATATATGCAAAAGAGAACATTAAAACAACCTCTCATATATATTTACACTTAAAATAGAACATAAACATATATATTTATACAAAACAGAATATTAAAACAGCCTCTCATATATATATATAAGATGATTGATCTATTTCAAAAAAATCCATATATCACTTATACTAAAAAAAAAAAAAATGAGTTAGGAACCCTTGGAAATTTCTTCACTTCTTTTAAGATGATAACACTTGGAAATTCCAACTATAAGAAACCTCAAAGTGGTAAGGAAATAGATATAGTGCATGGTTTGGAAAAAAAAAATTAACTTTCTTTATGTCTTTTGGGAGCTCACATGGTTTAGGAGATGGAAAGAAGTCTTGATTCTTCTCTTGAACTAGAAAGTGAAGGAAGAAAGAGAGGAAATGATGTTGTACGATGGCTTGAAGAAGTGAGAAGACTTACAAGTCTTTTGGCCGCTTTAACCAACGGAAGCTCCTTAGAAAATGAAAAGTGGTCAAAGCTTATCTTCATGAGGTGCATGCTGGACATCCTAGATTAAGCCTAAGAAGATAAATCCTAAACCTACTTCAATCCAAGGGTGTAAGTTCAAAGGGGTCAATTCATAATTAATTCAAAGTGAAGGACCTAAAAAAAAGTATATTAAGGATATAAAAAAAATATGCTCTCATCTCATTTTAATAATCCACATAAAATAAAAACACACACACATCTTAAAATAAAATAAATTGAATTAATAAATTAAAAAAATCTTTTCATGAAAATATTTAACTTAAGGATTAAAATAAAATGACGTAAAAATTCACATAGTAAGACTAGGGTATTACAAAAAGTCATCAAAATCACTAAAACCATACTTGAACTTTTTGGTTTCTCTCTAAGTGCGAAAACATATTTTTGTTTCGAACTTATTTTGATCAACCTTTTGATCCATGAAATATAAAGATGTGATCTTTAAACCAAAACATCACATAGTTTAAAAAGGTACCCTAAAACAGATCTAAGCTTCATACTCAAGATCACATAGTTAAAAATCAACCAAAACATAAATTTAGCAAAGAACATCAACACTTCGGCCTATCTGAATATCTCTTTGCATAAAATTTGATATCTTTGAAACTAACATTAAATATCTCCAAAATAACATTCTAATATGTATATAAGAGGCTTATAATCCCCAAAACAAATTATCTAAGCCATTGGAAAAAGTTTAAACTACAAAAGATTTAAACTTTCTCAAAACAGAAACTGTTTTTCCTCTTCTAGTTTCTAAGTTTCTAGATCTAAGAAAATATTTCATCAAAACCATTAATCATGCAATATATTATCAACCAATAATTATATACACATGTTAAAAATGCTCCACAAAAGTTTCAGCCCAAGATCTATTCATTACCTTGGTCAAAAACTCCGAACGTTAACACCCTCTCTAGTTTATCTCTCAAAATGACCTTTCTAGGATTTAAACAACCTTTGACCAATCCAATGATCTTAAAATGGAACAAATAAGGTATCCAAGTGAACTACACTCAAGCTAGAACAATTTTAATGAAGGAAGCTTTATGATAAAACACTTAAAAGAGCTACGAATTGGGCATGCAAAAGAGTTCAGAAAAGCTGCCCGAGAGTGTATTTAGTATTTTTTCAAAGAAAAGTGTAAAAGAAAGATGAATTTCATGGGAAGCGGGCTGGATAGCTTCTTTCACAAGATATTGAAGAGAATAAGGTTGAAATGAAGCTTTAGTGTTGATAAGTGTATGAAAGTGCACTCTAAATACCCTATTATTGGACTAAAATGCTAAAATATGAATATAAATTAAAGGAATTAATTTATATACATGAATTTAGCTTTTATTTATTTTGAGATATTTCTAAATACAATTTTTTATGCTCAATTTCAAAGTCCATAAAAGAGGAGACCGTAGCACACATTCAAATGAGAACCAAAGCCTAATGTTAAGGAGACCTTCAACAGAGCAAGACTTTATAATTGAATAAAAGAATTAATTTTCAAAAATAGAGATATAGGGTTGTTGACCGGTTCGTGAGATAGATAACACGTGGACTACAACAACTTTTGTGATCTAGAAGGGGGCCCTCTCAAAAGAGGGGCTATGTGGTTTCAGACTAGAATTCATTTGGGACTTGGAACAACATATTGGAAGGCAGTAGATTTGGAGTGGCACGCAACACGAAGCACTTATTTTCCTTTTGGTTTTAGATGCAAGGGTAGAAGTTTTTGTTTTACTTGGGTGGGGTTTTAGACGTGTAGACGACAAATCTAAAAAGAAGAGAAAATAACACCATTATGTTTTTTGAGTTTTTTCATAGAGAACTAAATCTTGAATAAGGCCTAGGATAGAGATTGATGGGTGAAAATAACTTGATGTTATTTAAATTCATAAATTAATTTTATTGTTTAAGATTCTATTATTGAATTCTCTATTTGTGACGCCCCCAAATCTCCACGCACGGACACAGGGAAATCGAGACGTCTGGGTGATGACATCACGAGTCACCACCCTATCGACGAGTGCCAAGTGTGTGTATAAGCAACAAATGTGCACGAAGAAACATGTAGCAGATAACGAAAGTCATAACAAAGTACCAAAATTTTTCTTGTTTAATACAAACCTGTTCAAAACTTATATATTAAAATATTACAAGATACAAATATTATTCAAAGCAACAACAAGATATTAACTTCAACTCAGACCTCCGGCGGAGCCGCATCCTCGGGCTCAGCCTCCTCCTCCTCTCCGATCCCTGCACCAAAATCTACGGTACCAAAAATGGTGCCGTAGGTAAGTAAAATCCAAACACCACTAGATTAAAACATAATAAACTCCACAATATGCATGAAAGAATGCAAATGCTCACATCCCATAAAATCACATCTTTTCCACACATGCCAAAATCCCATTTGGCCCCAAAAACGTATTCCTCACCAACTCATGCCAAAAGTCTCATTTGGCCCAAAACATATCCTTTAAACATAACCTCACCATTATCCCCAATAATGACCCAAAAACCAGACCGTCAGAGCACTGTAGGCGGGAATCACAGGCAGGACTCTACCACCATTCCTACTCACCATCGTCCCTACGAGAGCACCGTAGGCAGGAATCACAGGCAGGATTCTACCACTGTCCCTGCTTACCACCATCCCTACGCGTGCCTCTGACTCAAACCAGTCAGTCCAACCGTTCACATATACCATAAATGATTTCTTGCTTACAGCACAACTTTCATTTTTCAAACACATGTACATGCATGCAACTACACGAAAAACCCAGTTTTCCCTTTTTAAAAATGAACATGCGTGCACTATACAAAGCAAACATCAAGGCACAAATATTTCAAACAAACATCAACATCAACCCAACCACTCCGTCCTCAATCCATTCGACCCCTCCAAACTCCTCGGACTCAGTCCGGAATCAACCAACCAATCCAATAATTATTGTAAGAGAAAAATATATTTAAATCTAAAAGTAGAGTTTCAAAAATACTTACAGTACTATATGGTATTTTTTGAAAGCTTGCGGTGTTGCAAACAGCGGAAGAAAAGACATAACAGTGTAATTTACACTGTTGTCGTGGGTAATAAATTACCCACTTTTGAACCGGGACAAACTAAGACCCAAAATTGATAGGGAATGGTCTTGAGATATTTATGAAGCTAAGAGAAATGAGTTTTGGCCGTGGGTGATGGTGGAAATGGCGGAGGAAGCGGAAAAAGCTCAAATCGGAGTTGAGCTCGTGGAAGCTGCTCCGGGAACGGATCGAGGCCGGAAATGGGTGGTTTAGGTCGGCAAGAGGTGGGGGAAGAAGATGTGAAGAGATGGTGGCTGGAGGTGGTGTGACGGCGCCGGAATAGGTGAAAAACCGTGCGGCATCGAGGAGCTCGTGGTGGCTAACGGTGGCTCGGATGGAGGTGAAACTTGGTGGGGATGTTCACCGGTGAGAGGGGAAGAAAAATGGGTGGGTGGTGTAGGCCACGCCGCCAGTGAGCGACGATTCTAGACTGCGAAAGCAACCGGTGACAGGGAAAAAAACGGAGCAGGTGCCGTGACTTCCAGGGGCTCGTGGCGGCTAACGGCTGGCCTGATGGCTCTAAAAATTGGTGGGGATGATCTCTAGTGGGAGGGGAAGAGAATGGTGGGGGTGGTACACTACACGGCAGCCGGACGGCAGCGCACTGAGCTAACAAACAGAGGCAACAGAAGGAGAGAAAAGGGGCTGCTGTGCGTACGCGGGGGAGGAGGAAGAAGAAAGAAGAAGAAAAGGAAGAAAAATAAGGAAAAAGAAAGAAAAAGGAAAAAGAAAAAGAAAAAAAGAGAAAAGAAAAGAAAAGATAAGGGAAAAGAAATGAGGTCCAGTCCTCACTCCGGAAACCAAACAGATCCGCCGAAAACGATTTTAAAAACCATAAAATGACTAAATAAATTAAACACAACATGAAAAAAATTAAAAACCAATTAAAATACATTAATTTAAAATAAATAAACCAACATATTAATTAAATTAAAACAACCCTTCAGTGAAAATACATGCAAAAGCGGGTCATCACACTATTTGTTTTGGATTTTTATAGGTTTGAGACAATTATATTAATCTTGCTATGGCTTTTCATAAGCTATAGGATTATGAATATATGATTGTAACTTAAACAGTTATTTTTCATATGATTCATGTGATCTCTTGATGCACTATTTTTTGTGAATATTGTGTTGTCTCTAAGTCTGATATTTATTTTTATACATGAAAACTGTGGTTTGTAAAGAGGGGAAGGGATTATAGAATTAAACTTGAAAAAGTAGATGAACATAACGTCATATCTTTCTATTAGGAATTTGGTGCTATAATTTTTAATTGTGTATATAGCTTGAATTGAAAAAGTTAGAGTATTGGATCTTATTGATGGAAGCCTGAAGCTTTAGTTACCTCTTTATCCATGCCTTAATCTCATTTTAATTACATGCTTTAGGTAGAATGTTTATATTCTCATCATATTGTCTTTTAATGTTTTCTTTTAAGTTTGCATCTTGTAGCATTTCTTCCGACTACCTATGGATCAACACCATGAACTATACTATACGACTACATAATAGTTTAGGCGTAATCAAGTGTTGGACTTTCTTACCCAATACAATCACAAAAAGCAGCTCAAGATATTTCCAGATGGTGGAATGTAAAATTGAAAGAGTGAGCTGGCCCTTTAGCTTTATCCACCATGTAGGGGATGAAATTCCTTAGCCAAAATGTAATGCTAAGGTGGCCAATTTGATGGGCCTTAATGATCCTAAACCAAATGAGCCTCAATTTCAGGTTTCAAGAGGGTTTGGGTTTCTATCAAGTCCAAATCTAATTTTTCTTGGTCTAATCAATTATCCAAGATTAAAAATGTTAGATAATGATGTTCTAAAATAAATTTGAAAGATTAATAGCTTGTGAAAGTAATTTAATCAAGTGATTAAACATAATGTTAGAAACCAATTTAGTTAGGATTTTGAAGTCAACTTTAGGATTTGGACAAAACCATTTAGAATTTCGGTTTCAAACATGCATTTTGGGTTCTTAGTTGGATTCCAAAGATATATGGTTTTACTAGGGTGGAAATCCTCTTTGGTTTGGTGGAAATCCTCTTCGGTTTGACACAATTTGATTGGTCAAACGGAATAGGATTTTTACTTAGGTGGCATGATCTCACATCGTGATTCTTTCAAAATCTAGCAAACATTCCTTGTGGTGCCAAATATTTAATACTATTCACTATGTGTGGCTAAGATCTTGCCAAGTGTTCAAATAAAACTTTTCTAAACTAATTTGGACATTTCACACTGTGATTTCGAAAACACTACACATGGTGTGCTTATTAAGGTTCCTATTCACTCTAAAAAAGTGCATGATAAACTTGGTACTAAAAAATTATAAATATTCCTATTAACATACGTTGAAAACCGTTTATCGAAATTCAAGCCCAAAGTGCCCCTAAAAATAAAAACGTAGTTTTGAACAGCTGTTTCATCCAGAAATATGAAAATGAATTATTGGGCTATAAAATCGTAAATAATCAACTAAGTCTAATTCCACAAACCATAACATATTCTGACACTTCTAACTACCTTAAATAATTAAAATCACACTTCTGACACCATAGTGAATGATAACACTAACTATGTTGACAAACTAAAACTTATGCAATTTGGTCAATTCATGAAAACTTATGGAATTTTCAGGAGACTCCATCATTGGACTTATCATCATTGGTAGGCTCTAGTGGTGTTGTATTGATGTCCATCGACATGGCTTGCTATGGTAAGTAGTAAAATGCGTCATCCTCTGAATCATAAGCCACGTTGCTGTAGTAACATGGGTCAGGGTGTTTTGTATAACCTCTTCATCATTACTCTTTATCTCCTAACCCTCAACTAGTAGACATCCACAGTGAGTTGTGGACATGGATGAGCCTAACGTTGCAGGCTCTATGTTGGCAGCTGCGACAAGATTCTTTACTCCTCCATTGGACTCTGCTTGGTCTCGTGCCATCCTAGCCTTGAAACTATCCCAATCTAACCACATAATTGAGTGTAGAGGTAGGTAATCGCCAGAAAAGATATCTAAAGTTTCTCCTTGAGTTCTCTCCAAGAACGTGTTTCAAAAGTGACAAAAGACTTAGGGAATGGCCATAGACATCACTTAGAATTCTTGAGGGATTGAGAGGGGATGTGAGGGTGACTTTTGGTGATGGGTTGTCAGCCAAAAGTGAAGAAAACCATGTGCCATACTGCCCATGGATTTGGGTTACCTTTGGCCATGAAGGGTGATGGTTTTGAGGTTGCATTTTGGCCTCTCATCCAAGCACAATTTGGGGCTGACTTGGGCAATGAAAGGAAACTCATGGCAGAGGGAAATATTTCATCTAGAAGCCTTGCATTGGTGGTCCACTTTCGTGGGCCTTAATGGGCCTAAACCGATTGGGCCTCATTTGGGGTTTCAATAGAGTTTGGTTTGGGGTTTCGGTCTCTATCAAGCCCAAATCTAATTTTTCTTGACTCAATGAAAATACTAAGATATAAGAAAATAAATACGGATATGATGAAATGGATTTTAATGGTTAATAGCATGTGAAAGTGATTTGAGGTAACCATTTCAAGTTTTTGGTCTTCACCAAGGTTTTGAGGTTTTAATTGGATTTTCAAGTATTTGGGATTTCATTAAGGTTGAAACTCTCTTTGGTTTGGACAAAAAATGAATGGTTTGATGGAATAGTATTTGGCTTAGGTGGTGATGAGTGTGCGCAAGTACACTCTAAATACCCTATTATTGGACTAAAACGTAAAAATGTGAATAGAAATTATAGGAATTAATGTGTATTCTTAAATTGAATTTTTATTTACGTTAGGATACTCCTAAGCAGTTTTTTTATGTCTAATTTCAGAGTTTATAAGAGAGCAAGTCAAGCCCAATCAAATTCAAAGGAGGGCATTCATGGGATTTGAGAGCAATTTGGAAGAAAAGAATAGGAAAAAAAATCACAAAATGAAACCACAAGAAATCCAAGTCTGAAATTCGCTAGGAGATAGTCTGGATATATTTTAGTCTTTTGACTGTATCTTTTTACTCACATATCGGATTGATACAATTCTTGATGCATTAGAAAGCTATGTTAAAGGGATATAACTTTGCCTCTAATAAGGATTTCTAAATTCGAATTTCTGAAGGGCATACGTGACTGCCAAGATAAGTCATAAAATTTAGGTGATTTTTTTTATGCGAAAATTAAGAGGACATTACGGTTTCTTTCATACCCTGTATAAGCATATCATTAGCACGAAAATGGGGAAGGGAGGAAGCACAAGAGGCAGATCTGAAGAGAGGAGAAAGTCACTTCCATGGTCACCGTTCGCTTCAGTTTTCTCTAGAGATTTTTGTTATCTAGTATATTTATGGGTTACTAAATTCTCAAGTAGGGTTAGGAATGAACTTGCACATTAGATGATATTTCTAATTTATTTTTAATTCATGTATTTGATTTTTAATTATTAAAACTCTTTTATTTTATCATTCTCAATTTATCGTTGATGTTTTCCTCTCTGAATAATCATAGAATTTATTTTGTTTATGGATTCAGTCATGCTTTTTCTATTGAATTGATTAGTTCTTTGATTATGTTTGGATCAATTATTTATCTATATTAATTTAGTTTTTTCTGCAATATCGCTTCCTAAGTATATTGTCGTCATTAGATTTTCTCAATAGGGGTAGTAATTTATGTATCTTAAAAGTGGTAAATGGTTTTTCAAAGAGTTAAATTTGATTTAATCTTGGTTTATAAATCTATACCTTCCGATTGGGAATTTCGTAAATTGAGTTTCTAATTGAGTTATCCAATGAATTAACAATAATTAAAATACCGAATTCGTGCAAGGGATTCCTAACGCTCTTCTGTTCGTCAAATTTGTACTTTTTTCATTAATCACTTTGCTTCACTTTAATTTACATTTAAAATTAATCTTTGTTCTCCATTACTTATTTAATATTTTTCTTTAGTTTCTTTGTTCCTCTTACTATTCTTTTAATTTGTCTCCCTATGGAATCGACACCCCAAAGTTGTGCTACAACTACTGCGTTATTCTTTGGGCGTAATCAAATTTTTGCGCTGTTGCCGAAGAGACGGTAGAAGAATTGTGAGATAGTTTTTCTTTTCAACAGTTTGTAAAGGCGGTAATTTCGTTCCCTCTTTTAGCTTGCTGCATCTTTATTTTATTTTCATTTTCTTTTTGTAGTTTTTTTTAGTGTTGCATTTTTCTCTACCTTGCATGCACAGGTATAGAGACGCCTTGGATCGGTTTACTTATAGACTTGTGTTAGAGTTAGAGTTTAATTTTTCTGATCATTTGTTTGATAATTCTTCTAATTCTGAGAAAATGAGTGAATACGAATATCAACCTACTAGGACCCTTCAGGATTACCTCCACCCTACACGCATAGCCACATCATCATACATCATGTTTCCAGCTAATATTCGCCAATTGGATTTTAAAACGAGGATGATATAGTTACTCCCTACTTTTCATGGCTTGGAAAATGAAAATCCATATGTGCACATTAGGGAGTTTGAGGAAGTAGTTGCGACTTTTCATAGTCAAAATGCAACTGATGACATTGTGAGACTTAAGTTCTTTCCTTTCTCTTTGAAGGATAGAGCTAAGAGTTGGCTATACTCATTGAGACCACAATCTATTGGGTCATGGTATGAGATGACTCAGGTCTTCTTTAATAAATACTTTCCCTAACATAAGACCAATGCTTTAAAAAGGCAAATCTCCACCTTTGTACAAAAGGATAGTGAGACTTTGTATCAGTCTTGGGAGAGATTTAAGGAGCTATTGAATATGTGTCCTCACCATGGGTATGAGAATTGGCGCTTAGTGAGCTATTTTTATGAGGGACTTACACCTAGAGAGTGTCAATTTGAGGAGATGATGTGTAATGGTGAGTTCTTATAGAAAGATCCTGATGAGGCCATAGAATACCTCAATGAGCTTGCTGAAAAAGCTCACACTTGGACTAGACCTAATGCTACTGAGAGCACAAATAGGTCACAATCTGCAGGAAACCTAAATAATGGTGGAATTTACCATCTCAGAGAAAAGGATAACCTAAAGGCTATGAGATGCTCACTAGGGAGCTAGAGGTGTTGAAGAATAAAGACTTAAAGCCAACACACATGGCTAATCATGCAGAGTCTTTTGGACCATGTTTTGTGTGTGGCGGGGTAGATCACCTTACCCAAGAGTGTCCTACATTTGATGAGATGAGAGAGATGTATGAGGAACAATGTAATGCCTTAGATATGTACATAAAGCTTGTTGCACCTTTCTCTAATACCTACAATCCTGAGTGGCGTAATCACCCCAATTTTAACTAGAAGTCTGAAAATCAGCCGCCTGCACAACCCCCTAAATCATATCCTGCACCATATCATGCACCTTCATCTTCTAGGAGTCCTTTAGAAGACACTTTGAATGCTTTTATTGAGGCACAAGGTAAGACTAACCAAAAGTTTGAATCTTTGATTATGCAGGTTGTTGAAGAAAATAAGGAGATAAAGAGCCAAGTGTCCAAATTGATGAGCTCCTTGAGTATGAATGAGCGAGGTAAGTTTCCTTCTCAAGCTCAATCCGTACCCCATGGTCAACACATGGCACAAGAGAATTTGAAGGATGCTAATGCCATTGTGAAATGAAGTTGTAAGTCATTACACATCCCAACAACGAACAAATCAGAGGATGTGGAAGAGGAGCAAAGCAATGATAGCACCGAGTTCCCTAAGGATGCCAAGGTAATCAAGAGTCCCGTTAAGGTACCATTTCCTCAAGATTTAAAATCTGGTATGCGAACTTTGGATCCTAGTAATGAAATCTTGGAGAACCTCAAGCAGATAAAGATTAATCATTCTCTTTTGCATGTTATTAAACAAGTTTCCACTTATGCAAAAGTTCTTAAAGATTTGTGTACAGTTAAGAGGAAGCAACATGTTAAGAAGACAGCATTTCTAACAGAACAAGTTAGTGCTCTAATTGAACAGCGAATTCCTCCTAAGTACAAGGATCCTGGTTGTCCAACCATTGCATGTAATATTAGAAATCATGAGTTTGGGAAAGCCTTGCTAGATCTAAGAGCTAGTGTTAATTTGATGCTTTATTCCATTTATTTGCTGCTTGGTTTGGGTGAAATTAAGCCTACTTCTGTTGTACTTCAGTTGGCTGATCGTTCAGTTAAGAAACCAAAAGGGATAGTTTAGGATGTTTTGATCCAAATTGACAAGTTTTATTATCCTGTTGATTTCTTAATTTTGGACACTCAATCAGTTGTTGAGTCTACCTCTAAGGTTCCTCTCATATTAGGTAGACCTTTCTTTGCTACGGCTAATGCACTTATAAATGGCAGGGATGGGTTGATGAAGCTATCTTTTGGAAACATGATCGTGGAGGTCAACATTTTCCATATTGAGAAACAACCAACAGATGATGAGTGCCACCAAACATACATGATTGATGCACTCATAGACAAGGGAGTTCACAAAACTCATGATTTTGATCTCCTTGAATATTCCCTTATGAATTCTGAGTTTGATACATCTGTTAGTGATTCATCTGATGTTATTGATATTTGTGCTATTTTTGATGAAACTCAGGATTATGGCACACAGGCTTGGCAACAGAAATTTGAGGAGTTGCCTAAGAAATGTGGAAAACAGATTCATATAAGTATGAAAGCACCAAGAGTTAAATTGAAACATTTGCCTAAGTCTAAAGTCTATAAGGTTAAAATGAAAACATTTCATGATAAAAATATTCTTAGGAAGAGATTTAAACCTATGACCGAATATACTTATATGATTTTGGATTTCACAAGCACCAAGGAAAACTTCGGTTTAGGTGGACTGACCCCTTTATAGTAAAGAATGCTTTTGTAAATGGGCAGTAGAAATAGAGGATCCTAGGGATGGTCGAATCTTTAAAGTAAATGGTCAACGTCTTAAAGTATTAATTGATAGGTAAGTTCTGAAAGTGGAATACATTCTACTTGTGGATCCAGTCTATCAACCTTAACCACACCACCTAGGTATGTTTTTCTTTATTTATTTTGTTTTGCTTTGTTTTATTTTTGTTTTCTCTTATTTTCTTTCTTTTCCTTTTTGTTTGCTGTTGTTTTCTTTATTTTTGATTGCAGGATAATTTCATTTCATCATTTTAGGTGACCATCTTTGGTGCTGAGCAAGCTACCATCGCCACTCATCATGTGTATTCTACCATTTTCAGTTACTCCCCATTCAATTTTGATTCTTAAACATTGAGGACAATGTTTCATTTAAGTTAGGGGTGGTGGTGCAAATTTAGTATTTAAAATGCTTGTTGGAACTCTATGGCATATTTTCATGTCCCAATTTTTTTTAATTTGCATCACACGTGTATCATTTTCACATGTGTACTCATTCTCTTTCATAGCCATCTTCGTGAATTCACCAAACCCACCATAATTATTTTTGCTAAAGCATTCACAGAACCCTTAATGCACTTATCCAAGTTTTGTGGTAAGATGGTGGTTTGACACATGTAGCTAGAGAACTTTTTTGCTTAAGTATTCATGTGAGTTTGGAGAGAATTGAGAGCATACAAATGTAGTAAATTGTGAAAAGCGTTTATTGATCTGTTGAATTGAGCACTTATTTTGAGAATATCATTACATGGTTTGTGGTACGATGGTGGATATACTTGGGATATGATGAAGGTCAACTTAGGATTAACGTTTGAGCCTTTCAAGCTATCCTTTTCCATCATAAACCCTTAGTAGCCAATTTTGAACCAATAAACACATGTAGCCTTTTTTTTTTTTTCATATGCCCATATCATCCATGCCTCTTCACATTGGAGTATAATCTATACACTTAATTTCTTTCCCTTTTTACTTCCAAATGTATACTAGGTGTGGAATTTGCATTCTCTTTCTTTTATTTTATCATTTTCAATTAAAAAAGAAGAAGAAGAAGGCGAAAAAAATAAAAATAAAATAAAATAAAATAAAATAAAAAAAGAAAGAGAAGAGTACATGTTGAAAGTGTTCAATTGAGTGAGCTCCGGATTCAAAAAAAAAAGTTGGTAGAAATGGAAAGAATACAAAAGTGGCATGTGTTTGTCCATCAAATTGTTGAAAAAAAAAAGAAGAGGAAGAAGAAGGAAAAGCATTATTATTTAATGATCTGAAAAGTTGGAGAGTACATCAAGTGAGAAGTGTGGTCTATTGAGATATTTAATAAAATTCCCTTTGTATGTTCTTGGAAGTTTTTAAATCCCTTTCATCCTTTTTTTTCATATAACCCCAAAACCAAGCCACATTACAACCTTTTGTGTTGACCGTTCTGATCCTAAGTAAGCTGTTGGAAAGACTAGTGGAGTCTCATTTGTTAGTGTTCCTATCATAAGATCAATGTTTGCTTGTTACTTGTACATAATTGCCTAATTTTTCATGAGAGTGTGTATACACCCATTGTCAACTCCATAGAGAGAGCCCTTACACGAAACACTATTATACCCGTGAGTTATGAAGTTGAACCTTTTGCTTGAGATGTTTTTAATATTGCATGTGTCAAGGTTAGTGGTACGATGGATATGGCTTGGAGAACACACACACTCTATGGATTGCTATACGTGGATTGATCTTGATGTGTTATTGGATTTCTTAAATCGTTTTGATATGTGAATCTGGAAAGTGTGACTTGATGGCCTTTATGTATGATTTTCTTTAGTCTCTTTTGTTGTTTTGACATGAAAATTGTGATGACCCGCTTTTACGTGTATTTTCACTGAAATGTTGTTTTTAATTTAATTAATATATTAGTTTATTTATTTTAAATTAATGTATTTTAATTGATTTTATCTATTTGATGTTGCGTTTTACTTAATTAGTCGTTTTACGGTTTTTTAATCTCATTTTCGGCGGATTTGTTTTGCTTTCCGGAGTGAGGATTGGACCTCATTTCTTTCCTAAATCTTTTCCTTTCCCTTTTTCCTTTTTCTCTTTTTCTCTTTTCTTTCCTTTTTCTTTTTTCTTTTTCTTTTTTCTTCTTCTTTTTCCTCCCTTCTCTCCCGCGCTTAAACCCCCCGTTCGTCTCTCTCTCTCTCTCCTCTCCCACGCCGGAACCATCTTCAGCCCAGACCCATCGCCGCCGGCCACCGTGCGACACACCACCCCTACCAAAATCTTCCCCTCCCTCAAGTGAACCACCCCACAAATTTTCACAGCCAACGGGGCAGCCGTTTGGCCGGAAAACGCCCAACAAGCCTCACGGATTTTGCTCCAATCTGCCGCCGTCGCTCCACCTCCGGCCACCATCTCTTCACCACTTCATCATTGGCTCCTTTCCATCCTAACCCACCCATTTCCGGCCTCTAACAGCCACTGGAACAGCTCCCACGAGCTAGCTTTCCATTTTGGAAAATCCGGCCTTCCTCCACCGTTTCCGCCGCCACCCACGGCCAAACTTCACTTCCATTAGTTTCATAAACATCCTTAGACCCTTCCCTATCAATCCCGAGCCTTGGTTTGTCCCCGTTCAAAAGTGGGTATTTTACAACCCACGGCCACAGTGAATTTTCACTGTTACGTTGCTTTCCTTCCGCCGTTTGCAACGCCGCGTGTTTTCTAAAAATACCATATAGCACCGTAAGTATTTTCTAAACCCTACTTTCAGATTTAAATATATTTTGCTCTTTCAATAATTAATTGTTGTTGGTTGGCTGATTCCGGACTCAGTCCAAGGAGTTCGGGGGTCGGATGGATCGAGGACGGAGTGCTTGGTTTTGCTTGTTTATTTGAGCCATGAGGCGTGAGTTGCATATTGTGTTTATGTGCATTTTGTTTTAATCGAGAAAATCCTGTTTTATTGGCGTAAATGGTTTTGGGTGCATGTGTCTCATGAGCCAAAGCCGAGATGGGTTAATATCCCGGTGGAGCTCCTCTGGTCACTCGGGAGTGGATAATACTGAGTGACATCCCCTGGGTTGTCGCAGGGCGACGACCGGATCTCACGATATGGTAACGCTGTCGTGTCGACTCTGTGGTCCCTAGAGTGGCGGGGACTAGAGGATGGCCTGCCCAGGTACGCACGGGGCGCGAGTCTGGGCATCGCTCGTTTAGGTGTCACATGCGTAGTCATTACCTACGATGTGGCACAGAGCCAGGGTGTGCAGATGATCCCTAGGGGAGATCATGGTGCATGCATAACCGGATTGTTTTTATGGTTTTCGGATGTGGGCCATTTTCTGGGAAAATGGCGATGTTTGGTTTTCGAGGTTTTTGATCCATTTTCTGGGAAAATGGTGGTTTGGGCCATTATCTGGGATAATGGCGAGGCTTGGTTTTAAGAATATGTTTTTGTGGGCCAAATGGGTTTTTGGCGTGCGTGGAAAAAATTATGTTTTATGGCGCATCTGCATTGATTTTTGTTTCATGCATATTGTTTGAGTTTTATATGTTTTTATCTAGTGGTGTTTGGAGTTTACTTACCTGCGACACCATTTTTGGTACCGTAGATTTTAGTGCAGAGATCGAGGATGAGGAGGAGGAGGCTGAGCCCGAGGATGCGGCTCCGTCGAGATGCTGAAGTTTATGCTTTGTATTTAGTTTAAAATTATATTTGTGTTTTGTAATATTTATTTATGTATGTTTTAAATAGTTTTGTATTAAACAAGAAAAATTCTGGTACTTAGTTATTGACTTGCTTTTCGCTGCGTGTTTCTTGTGCACATTCGTCGCTTTTTCACGCACTTGGCACACGTCGATAGGGTGATGACCCGTGATGTCATCATCCGGATGTCTCGATTTTTCCGTGTTCGTACGTGGGGATTTGGGGGCGTCACAGGTGGTATCAGAGCGGTTTGGCTCTAGGTAAAACCACATGTCCCTTAGGTAGTACCAGAATGTTTTATAAGGTTGTGTTTTAAAAATTATGTTAAGTAAAGTTGTTATTTGATTGGTTTTATTTGTTTGAACTTTTTTGCTTGTTTTTATTTATTTAGTTATGTTTTTGCAAGCTGGTTTCTTTTGTTTCTTGTGATGTGGTGTTGGTCTTTGGTTTTGTTTTTGTTTGTTGTTGATTTTATTTGTTTTTGTTTTCTTAAAGGGGGTCAAAGGTTGTGGTGGCAGGAAAATGGGGAGGCCAAAGAAATCTACTCAGGAGCCATGGACAATATATCAAGAGATGACTCCATAGCCCAAGCAATACAGCAGATGACTGAGTTTATGCAGCAAAATTTTAGGCCACAACCAGGAGGACCTTGGCCACAACAAGGGGGTCCCTGGCCGCCACAAGGAGGGCCTTGTCCGTAACAAGAAGGACTTTGGCTGCAACCAGGAGGTCCTTGGCCATATCAGGGAGGGCCTTGGCTTTACCCGGGAGGATCTAGTAGCATGGTGCAAGCCGGATGCACCTATGAGCGCTTTCTGGCGCATAGGACCCCACACTTCACTGGAGAAGA
Source organism: Carya illinoinensis (assembly GCF_018687715.1). Lineage (NCBI taxonomy): Eukaryota > Viridiplantae > Streptophyta > Magnoliopsida > Fagales > Juglandaceae > Carya > Carya illinoinensis. Next base: position 22,005,156 of record NC_056757.1, read on the forward strand.
GGATCCACTTCAAGCTGGAAAGTGGATCAAAGACCGGGAAAGAACTTTTGAGGTGTGTGGTTGCACCGAGGCGCAACTGATACTCTACGCCAGCTATCTGTTGCAAGGCACCGCTTTTGATTGGTGGGATACCAAGAGGGTGATGCTAGAAGCAGAGTTGGGATCATTCGCCGCTGTAACCTGGCAGCGCTTCAAGAAAGAATTTAACGACCGCTTCTTTCCCGCATCGGTAAGGAAGTAAAAGGCAAGAGAATTCTCAAATTTGGTCCAATGAGGCATGACAGTGGAACAGTACGCCCGAAGGTTTATATAACTTGGGCTATTTGCTCCCACCTTATCGCCACAGAGGAGATGCGAGCTGAGCGTTTTCAGGAGGGACTACGCCCTGATATACGCCGTATGGTGGTCAGCCACCGGATATCCACTTTTCAAGACTTAGTGGATGTGGCCACCCTTGTGGAGCGAGAGAATAATCTGAGTATGGGCTCCCCTCCGGGTCATAAGAGGCGGAGTTTTTCTGGTGAAGGAAGCAGCTCGGGTTCGCCTAAGAAATTTGTTTAGCGGACCGGAACTCGACCGCAAGCATCCTCAGGTGTTCGCATGGGAGGATGTGTGCCTGTTTGCAGAGTTTGTAATAGAGCCCATGTGGGTGAGTGTCGTTCTGGTGGGGCTCGATGTTATAATTGTGGCCAGCAGGGTCACTTTGCCCGAGAGTGTCCAAGACCAGCTCAAGGAAGCCGTGGAGGTAGACGCGATGGAAGAACAAATCCAAGGCAAGCAGTGCAAGCCCGAGTTTATGCTGTCACACCCGAAGATGTAGATGATGAGGCACCAGTGACCCATGATGCTGGAGTAATTACAGGTATGGATTAATTTAATTTAATTTTATGTTGGACTTAATTTTGGTGTATTTGGTTTCTCCTGTGTTATTTTGGATTTCATGGGTTATGTGTTTCGTTCAGGGAGAGTTCGTTTGTATGAGTATTATGCTTGCACTTTGTTTGATTTCGGTGCTTCACAGTCATTTGTATCTTTCACGTTTGTGCGGATGTGTAATTTGGTCACGGAACCTTTGCCAAAGTCATTGGTAGTGGCTTTACCCGATGGTGAAATGGTGTGGTGTTCCAAGGTTGCCTTGAGATGCCCGTTAAATTTTGATGGAAGGTTCTTGGATGCTGATTTGGTGGTGTTTAAGCTGTTGGGTTTTGATATCATCCTCGGGATGGATTGTCTATACCGATATTCTGCGAGTATTAATTGCAGAAGTCGGGTAATTACCTTTCAGATTCCAGATGGTGATTGTCTGGAGTTTGCGGGAAGTTAAAAGAAAAGCAGGTAATTATATCGACAATTCAAGCAAGAAGAGAGATTTCATGGGGAGCAGATGCAGTCTTAGTTCAGATGGTGTCTATGCCGTCTGAGAAGAAGTCTTTGGCAGACATTCCAGTTGTGGAAGAATTTCCCGATGTGTTTGTGGATGACTTGCCCGGACTACCCCCTGTTTGGGAAATGGAGTTTGTTATAGACTAGGAACCTGGAGCGGCTCCTGTACATAAAGCTCCTTATCGCATGGCACCGGCTGAATTAAAAGAGTTGAAGACTCAGTTGCAAGAGCTGGTAGATAAAGGATTTATTCAACCTAGTACGTCGTCATGGGGTGCGCCAGTTTTGTTTGTTAAAAAGAAAGATGGAACCCTCCGTATGTGCATCGATTATCGGGAATTAAACAAGGTGACCATCAAAAATAAATATCCTCTCCCGCGGATCGACGATTTATTTGATCAGCTTCAAGGAGCAGCCGTATTCTCGAAGATTGATTTGAGGTCGGGATACTACCAGCTGAGGATCAGAGACAAGGATGTGCCGAAAACTGCTTTCAGGTCGAGGTATGGGCATTATGAATTTAAGGTGATGCCGTTTGGGTTAGCTAATGCCCCTGCTGCTTTCATGGATTTAATGAATCGAGCATTTTGACCTTATCTGGATTCCTTTGTGGTAGTGTTTATTGATGATATTCTGATTTATTCCCGAGATGTTGAAGAGCATGTGTATCACCTTCGTCTGGTACTTGGGAAATTGAGAGAACACCAGTTGTACGCCAAGCTCAGCAAGTGTGAATTCTGGTTGGAGGAAGTCAGATTTCTTAGGCATGTGATTTCCCAAGACGGAGTGGCCGTCGATCCAAGTAAGATGGAAGCCATTTTATCATGGCTGCGTCTGACTACAGTGTGCGAGATCCGGAGTTTCTTGGGGCTTGCCGGATATTACCGAAGATTTGTGGAGGGATTTGCTCGCCTATCCAAACCTCTCACAGCTTTGACTTGGAAGAATGCAGAATTTGTTTGGTCAGATAAGTGTGAGAGAAGCTTCCAAGAATTGAAGAACAGGTTGACGACGACACCAGTGTTAGCGCTTCCAGAATCGCATAACCCATTCATAGTCTTCAGTGATGCGTCTAAGTTTGGTTTGGGTTGTGTCCTTATGTAGGAAGGACGGGTTGTTGCCTATGCATCTCGTCAGCTAAAGGACCATGAGAAGAATTATCCGACGCACGATTTGGAATTGGCTGCGATTGTTTTTGCTCTCAAGATCTGGCGGCACTTTTTGTATGGGGAAGCATGTGAGGTATACACTGATCACAAGAGCTTGAAGCATTTGTTTTCCCAGAAAAATCTGAATATGAGGCAGAGGCGATGGCTAGAGCTAATCAGTGACTACCAGTGTGAGATCAAGTATCATCCGGGGAAGGCTAATATAGTTGCTGATGCTTTGAGCCGAAAATCGCACTTGGAAGATGAAGCCGAGCCGTCAGAATTGGATTTTTTGCTTTGTGGGATGAGAAGGCTCCTTATTGAAAGTTCACAGCAAGAAGAGATTCTATCTTCAGTTCTTGACATTCGGGTAACTGATTTTGAGGAATTGAAGACTCTTCAAAGGAAGGATCTGAAGCTGATGAATATCAGAAAAAGGGTCAGAAAATCTCGAGGGCCGTTGCACTATAGTATGGATAAAGATGAAATACTTCGGTTCCTAGATCGTAGAGTGGTCCCCAAAGATTCAGAATTCAAGGAGCGGATCATGGCAGAAGCTCATGCGGCCCCTTATTCAGTTCATCCCGGCAGTACAAAGATGTACCAGGACTTGAAGAAAAATTATTGGTGGGATGGAATGAAGAGGGATATTGCCTTATATGTTAAGAAATGCCACACATGCCGTCAAGTGAAGGCCGAGCACCAAAGACCCGCAGGTATGCTTCAACCCCTCCCTATTCCTGAGTGGAAATGGGATGACATCACGATAGACTTTGTAGTGGAAATGGGAAGAATTCTGTTTGGGTGATTGTTGACCGGTTAACAAAAAGTGCTCATTTCTTGCCCATTAATAACACCGATTCCTTGGGTAAGTTGACCCGCTTGTATGTCAAGGAGATAGTGTGGCTGCACGGCATACCAAAGAGTATAGTGTCGGATCGAGACCCAAGGTTCACGTCGCAGTTCTGGAAGAGTTTGCAAGCAGCTTTGGGTACTAAGTTGAAGTTCAATACTGCTTACCACCCACAGATAGACGGCCAATCGGAGCGCACCATTCAGACCCTTGAAGACATGTTGCGAGCGTGTGTCATGGAATTTAAATGAGCTGGGAAAACCATTTGCTGCTCATAGAGTTTGCATATAATAACAGCTTCCATGCGACCATTCAGATGGCTCCCTATGAAACTCTTTACGGGAGGAAGTGCATATCGCCCTTGTGTTGGGATGAAGTCGGGGAGAGTAGGATAATTGGACCCGAAATAATTCAAGAGATGCAAAGCCAAGTTCGGATCATCAGGGATAAAATGGCGGCAGCTCAGAGTCGCCATAAAAGCTATGCTAATACCAGGAGGAGAGAGTTATCTTTTGAAGTAGGTGATTGGGTTTATCTCAAGGTCTCTCCGATGAGAGGTGTTAAGTGTTTTGGTAAGAAGAGGAAACTGGATCAGAGGTATGTCGGCCATTTTCAGATTCTGGAGAAGGTAGGGCCCGTTGCCTATAGAGTTTCTTTGCTAGAGTATTTTGGGGATATTCATGATGTCTTCCACGTATCGTCCTTGAAGAAGAGCTTTGGACAACAAGAGCCACGCTTTGTCGACCCAGAGAGTATTCAGTTGCAACCGGATCTCACTTATGAAGTTGTTCCGTCGCAAATCATGGATTGGAAGGAGCAACAATTGAGGTCCAAAATGATACCTTTGGTTAAGGTGGCATGGGGAGATCCGTAAGTTCAAGACTTCTCTTGGGAGCGAGTAGCGGACATGAGGAAACAATACCCATACTTGTTTGAGTAAAGACGGTACATTTCTTAATCTTGGTCACAGTTGGTTTATGTGATTTTATGTGGCTTGTTTTAAGTTGGTAGTTGATCTTGTAAATTTCGAGGACGAAATTTGTTTTTAAGGGGGGCCGCCGTTTGGCCAGAAAACGCCCAACGAGCCTCACGAATTTTGCTCCGATCCGCCACTGTCGCTCCACCTCTGGCCACCATGTCTTCACCACTTCATCACCGGCTCCTTGCCGTCCTAACCCACCCATTTCCGGCCTCTAACAGCCACCGGAACAGCTCCCACGTGCTAGCTTTCCATTTTGGAAAATCTGGCCTTCCTCCGCCGCCACCCACGGCCAAACTTCACTTCCATTAGCTTCATAAACATCCTTAGACCCTTCCCTATCAATCCCGAGCCTTGGTTCGTCCCCGTTCAAAAGTGACTATTTTACAACCCACGGCCACAGTGAATTTTCACTGTTACGTTGCTTTCCTTCCGCCGTTTGCAACGCCGCGTGTTTTCTAAAAATACCATATAGCGCCATAAGTATTTTCCAAACCCTACTTTTAGATTTAAATATATTTTGCTCTTTCAATAATTAATTGTTGTTGGCTGATTCCGGACTCCGTCCGAGGAGTTCGGGGGTCGGATGGATCGAGGACGGAGTGCTTGGTTTTGCTTGTTTGTGTTTGCTTGTTTATTTGAGCCATGAGGCGTGAGTTGCTAATTGTGTTTATGTGCATTTTGTTTTAATCGAGAAAATTCCGTTTTATTGGCGTAAATGGTTTTGGGTGCGTGTGCCTCACGAGCCCAAGCCGGGATGGGTTAATATCTCGGTGGAGCTCCTCTGGTCACTCGGGAGTGGATAATACTGAGTGACATCCCCTGGATTTTCGCAGTGCGACGACCGGATCGCACGATATGGTAACGCTGTCGTGTCAACTCCGTGGTCCCTAGAGTGCCAGGGACTAGAGGATGGCCTGGCCCGGTACACGCGGGGCACGAGTCTGGGCATCGCTCGTTTAGGTGTCACATGCGTAGTCGTTACCTGCGATGTGGCACGGAGCCAGGGTGTGCGGATGATCCCTAGGGGAGATCATGGTGCATGCATAACCGGATTGTTTTTATGGTTTTCGGATGTGGGCCATTTTCTGGGAAAATGGCGATGTTTGGTTTTCGAGATTTTTGATCCATTTTCTGGGAAAATGCTGGTTTGGGCCATTATCTGGGATAATGGTGAGGCTTGGTTTTAAGAATATGTTTTTGTGGGCCAAATGGGTTTTTGGTGTGCGTGGAAAAATTTATGTTTTATGGCGCATGTGCATTGGTTTTTGTTTCATGCATATTATTTGAGTTTTAAATGTTTTTATCTAGTGGTGTTTGGAGTTTACTTACCTGCGGTACCATTTTTGGTACTATAGATTTTGGTGCAGAGATCGAGGATGAGGAGGAGGAGGCTGAGCCCGAGGATGCGGCTCCGCCGGGATGCTGAAGTTTATGCTTTGTATTTAGTTTAAAATTATATTTGTGTCTTGTAATATTTATTTATGTATGTTTTGAATAGTTTTGTATTAAACAAGAAAAATTTTGGTACTTAGTTATTGACTTGCTTTTCGCTGCGTATTTCTTGTGCACATTCGTCGCTTTTTCACACACTTGGCACACGTCGATAGGGTGATGACCCGTGATGTCATCATCCGAACATCTCGATTTTCCCGTGTTCGTGCGTGGGGATTTGGGGGTGTCACAAAAATTGCTAGGGACTAGCAATGAGTAAGTTGGGGGGTGTGATGAGTGTGCGAAAGTGCACTCTAAATACCCTATTATTGGACTAAAATGCTAAAATGTTAATAGAAATTATAGGAATTAATGTGTATTCTTAAATTGAATTTCTATTTACGTTGGGATACTCCTAAACAGTTTTTTTATGTCTAATTTCAGAGTTTATAAAAGAGCAAGTCAAGCCCAGTCAAATTTAAAGGAGGACATTCATGGGATTTGAGAGCAATTTGGAAGAAAATAAAAAGAAAAAAAATCACAAAATGAAACCACAAGAAATCCAAGTCCGAAAGTCGCTAGGAGACAGTGTAGACATATTTTAGTCTTTTGACTGTATCTTTTTACTCACATATCGGATTGATGCGATTCTTGATGCATTAGAAAGATATCTTAAAAGGCTATAACTTTATCTCTAATAAGGATTTCCAAATTCGAATTCCTGAAGGGCGTACGTGGATGCCCAGATAAGTTTTAAAATTTAGGCAATTTTTTTATGCATAAATTAAGAGGACATTAGGGTTTCTTTCCTACCCTATATAAGCATATCATTAGCAAGAAATGGGGGAGGAATGAGGCACAAGAGGCAGATCTAAAGAGATGAGGCACAAGTGGCAGATCTGAAGAAAGGAGAAAGTCACTTCCATGGCCACCGTTCGCTTCAGTTTTCTCTGGAGATTTTTGTTGTCCAGTATATTTATGGGTAACTAAATTCTCAAGTAGGGTTAGGGATGAACTTGCACATTAGATGGTATTTCTAATTTATTTTTAATATGTATTTGATTTTTAATTGCTAAAACTCTTTTGTTTTATCATTCTCAATTCATCGTTGATGTTTTCTTTTTTGAATAATCATAGAATTTATTCTGTTTATGGATTCAGCCATATTTTTTCTATTGAATTGATTAGTTCTTTGATTATGTTTAGATCAATTATTTATCTATATTGGCATGATCACAAAACTTGATTTTTTCTTCATTTCCTTCACATTTCCACCTCATGGTTCTTCTTGGTACCAAGTATCTTATGCTATTCACCAATTGTGGCTAAGATCTTGCCAAGTGTCCAAATGAAACTTTTCCAGACTAGGTTGGACATTCTCCACTGTGATTTGAAAACAATTAGACTGTGTGCTAAAACTGGTGTTATTATTCACTCTGAAAATGGTGAAAATAACTTTGCACCATAAAATCTAAAATAATCCTATGAAGCTAGAAGTGTATTCCGCTTCGCAAAATTCAACTCTTAAGTGTCTCAAAGAAATCAAAATGCATTTTCAAATAGTTGTTGCCTAGAAAATAAAAATTGTTTTATTGTGCCATAAGATCCTAAAGATTCATGCGAGATTAATGGCATAGGTCATTTCTCAATTAACATTCCTAAGTATCTTAAATAAATAAAATGTGTTTCCGACACTAAATGGGCTAGAAACTAACTATGTTGACAGATTCAATCCTAAGCAATTCCTCAATTCCTTGAGACCTGTTTTGGTTTTTCATGATATTCCTAAGATCTAAAGAAATTTATCCACTAAAGCCCCATTTAGACTCTTTGTTAGACTGTTACATAGGACACTTGGCACAAGGAGAAACTATGAGATGGAAATGTAAAGGAATGAAAGGCAAATCAACCCATGTGATAATGCCACCTAAGACAAACACTATTTCATCCAACTAAAACTTTTTTGGTCAACGAAAAGAGGGTTTCAACTCTAGTGAAACCCCAAAGCAATTAGATCCAATTGTTACCCCAAAACCCATGGTGGAAACCGAAATCCTACATGGTTGGTTTTTGCTAAAGTTATTAATACTTGATTAAATCCATTTCACATGCTATGAACCTTCCAAATACATGCTATCCTCATTTATTCTTTTATACCTTGGTAATTTCATTGGGCTGAGAAAAAAAAATTGAATTATGCTTGATGAAATCGAAACCCTAAACCAAACCTCATTTATACCCTAAGTTGAGGCCATTGGGTTAGGCCCATTTAGGACCATCAAAAACCACCTCCAATGCAAAGCTTCTTGAGTAAGCCTCCCCCACCACCCAATGTAGTTCTATGGTTGCAGCACCCTCTTGGTTAGGCCCATTTAGGCCCACTCAATTCTACCCCACCCTCTCGATTAGAACTTACAACACTCGATACCATGCGCTAAGTAAGTAGCCCATGGTTTTGCGCATTGTTTTGGCTGCAAACCAAGAGTTCACTCAACCATTCTATGTCAGCACTCTCTCCATGTAAAGGACAGCCCATGCATTTCCCTAACCCTTTGCTTGTTTTGCATTCACTTGTTTATAGAGGACTGGAGTGAGAGCTTCAAATAGTTTTCGTGACAATTCTTGCATTGCATTTTCCAACACTTTTTAAGCAAATTATCATGAAACTTCATGTCTTTACTCCTCTTTCGTTCTAGTTTCCATTGATAGATTTTGTGTAATTTGCATTGAGTATTTATTGGTGAAAATTGGGTTTGAGTATGCAAAGGCCATGCTAAGCGACAATTTGGATGATGATGTGAAATCTTGATGTTTTGATGAATTTTCATTAAATTTAGGGATAGATATTGATATGATCATACATGTTAGAGTTGATACAAATCAAGTTAGCATTTGCATCAAATAATTATACACATTTTCTTTGAAGATGAAACTGGAACACACAAAACAGTTTCTGTTTTTAGCTTGTGATGTTTGTTGTTTTCTAAACCTAGTCCAATGGCTATGCAATTCATATATGCTATTCTTAAGGATTTCATTGGCGTGTTAAGATTTATTTTATTTTGTATTTTTGTAAGAAAGTTGGTTTGACTCTTTGTTGGAAGCATGTTTTTTTACATGCAAAGGTTTGATTGGAACTCAAACTTGAAGCTTTTGGGTTGATGATTATATTTTGATGATATTTTTGCCATGTGGTTCTAGGTTTGATGCTAGTAACAAGTTAGAACTTGAATGTGAAGTATAGGATTATATTTCTTGGAGTTTTATTTCATGAAAGTCAAGGATCTAATATTTTGTTTCAAGAGCATGCCATACTCAGTTTTGATGTTTTCGTGCAAACCAATTGTGCTATGTAATGTTTTATGATTTTTGGTTATTAATCAGGCATGAAATTACTTAGGTTTGAATATTAAACATGTTAGGAGAGTTATTTATAGACTTTTGGAGTCCTTGGAGTTATTTATAGATAATTCTATTTGACTTAGAACTTGACGTTTTTTACTGTGTTGCTATAAGGAGTTTAGATTTTTATGGTATGAATATGTTGATGTCTTAGCTTAATTTTCAAACCTTGGATGTGATTCTTGTGTGTTACAAAAATTGGGTTAAGCATCTTAGATGGAGGTTTGGTCTAGATGCAACAAAAACCTTGTTTTTGGCCTTTAACTGATTCGGCCCAAGCATGATTTGTATAGTTGTGATTTGCTTTAAATTTTTTTTATTGTATACTTGAATTTAGGACAAAATTTCTATAAGGACTGTAAATTTTGTTAGGATAGGTAGAAAGAGTAAATTTTGTTAGGATTTGGAGCTAATATTTAAAATCCTTATTTTAGGGGTAAAATTATAATTTCAAACATGTAGATATATGGGTAACTTTTCCATTTAGCCCTAAGTTGGTAATTTTTTTTTTTTTTTTATCTTTTTATGAGTCTTAGTGAGATATTCTAACTTTAGCAAAATATCACATTTCAGTTTACTCCTTTTTACGTATGTTATGCGACAATCATTGTAAGTTAGCGTCTAACTTACTCCTAGCATATTTTGTATGTACAGTAGTAAGGCCATAAATGTCATATTTTTTCACTTATGAATATTATAGATGTTTTATTATGCCATGTCGTGTCAGTTATTTCAGGTGGATGCTTATCTATTGCATGCCATGTTATGCCATGTCATCTATTACATGTTATGGCTTATCTCATGTATAGAGTATGTCATGAGAAACATTTTTCAAATTAGTGGAATTTTTCTTTTTATCACAACCCTAAGTGCTAAGATTAGGTATTATCCTAGTGGAACTACTCTATTGTCCATGCTGGAGTGTTTAAACTGGTATGGAATTTCCTAAGTTGACAAAGTACCTTCAACAGGTTTCGAAAGGGACCTAAGTAACTGGTCGCCAGAGTGAAGTCAAGCACCTAATGTTGGTGTTGCCAACCTCATGTTTATTAGTTTTTCATCAATTTAGTTATCTTGACATATTCACAACTAGTGCAAATGCTTGTGATGTGATGCAGCATGGACAAAAGCAATGGTTCAAGGAGACCTGTGTAGCATCCACATGTTCATGTTTAATTAACCAAGCTTATGTTGAACAATATTCCAAGTCTATGTTTAGCTCATGTCAGTTTTAGTTCATGTCAGTTTTCAATTCATGTCAAGCCATGTCATGTTATTTGCCAAATCATGTCACGCACACTTATGTTCATGTCATAACGCATTTATGTCATTTTAATATCATGCATGCATCTATATATTGCTAGTAAGTTGGAGTTGACTTGCTTAGATTTGTAATAAAATTTCACTTGGTTGTCCTAAATACCATTCCTGTAGAATGGTAGACTATCTGCCAGGATCTAGAGAACTAGCTAAGTACAAATTGGATGAGGTTGATTAGGCCCCAACGCGATAATGAGGAGATTATTGCTCCAGTTTATAGATAGGATTATAGATATCTTAGCCAAGTTGCGAGAATAGCTTACTGAGTTAGCACAATGGTTATGTTATTCAGTACTATACTTATGGAGCATCGTCTCTAGTACTTATTTATGTTACAGTCATTGTGGACAAGTTTTGCAACATTATAGTTATTAGTGTATTATGAAGTTATGAAGCTTGGAATGTTTTGGGATATAGTTTATGGTACGCTGTTATTTATTCAAGAAAAAGAAAATTATCCATTGCATACTACTAGATGTATGCTAGGTGCATTACATCTTTAACTGTTATGAACGAGGGTAGGTAACCTTGTGTCGCATGTCCTGACACTTTAGAGTCCATCTGATCCCAAGTTGAATTTGGTGACATCACATAATATAGCTAGAAACATAGTGCTAGACATATTTATTTATGCTTTTAGAAAAAGGGAAAAAGATTTACAAAGACATATGTATGTCTCTCACATACAACATTCACCCCCATACACTGTCTCAGAAGCTAACCTACCTTCTTACATTGAAATGCCTCTCGTTGTCTCCTTGCTCCTTTCTTTCTGCAATAGTCAGCTTATTAAGCTCTCTAGTGAATACGGTCTCAAAAGTGAGATTTTGTCCCACATCTAGGTCCTGTAAATATAGTGAGAATGTCAAATGTCATTTATGACATATCTCTAACTCTAAATGTGCTTGGATAAAAGTCTTTCACCCTCTTCCTATCATACTATCTGCACACCCTCCAGTTTTCCAACTCCTCATTTCTCCTTTGAACGAGGGTTCTCCATGTGTTGTTGGGCCATACTTATGGATCTTGACAACACAACTTGTCAAGCATCACCTTTAATTGTAGAGCCACTCTGTATGTGTCCTTTTAGATGGAGTGTCAGCTTCTGCACTCTTTGCTGACACTTCTCCAAACTCTTTTGTGTTATCTCAGAAAGTTCCCGTGACTAGTTATTTCAATAGATATTTATAGTTACTTTCTAGCAATTAATTCTTTCTTGCCTTAAGTGCAGGGGTGCTACTAGCCCATGTGGGGGCGGGGTAGCCCTTCACTACACCTAGCACCAGGACTCCTCCCCCATATCCCGAGGGTGAGGTCCCTCACCCTAGTGCTGGAGGGCGGGGGTAGACCCCCGTCCACCCTGCCCCATGCCCACTCCAATAGTGGCTATGGTCCACTAGGCCCAAAAATTATTCTTGGGCCCTAAAGTGACCAAATGTTTTTTTTTTTTACACAGATTGTAAATTTAAATTTATAAATATGACCATAATTTAAAACTAATAACATAGTTTTTTAAATTTTCTAATGCATATTTTGTGCAAGTTATAATGCAGCCTATAGTGGCTCTTATATAGGAAGTCAAGACAATACAAGAGTCTCACTTAAGCAATGTGGGATTCTTGTATTGCCTTGGCATAGGCACAAATTGTTAAGTAAAAACTATACTTAATACATATAACTATATTTATATCTAGTAAAACTAATACCATATATTTATAAATATGTATAAATGTATATATAAGTAGCCAGAGCGGGGGGCACCCCCCACCCTCTTAGGGATTTCTCCCAGTTGAATGGGTCAGATAGGGGCGGGGTAGCGGGGTACATGCCCTCGCTACCCGAGCTCATTCATCCCTCCAGCTCTTCTTTCTTGTCCTCATGGAAGACAACTTCTCCAGCTTGTCTACTGAGGCCGAGTTCCTCATCTCTACCTTGCTCTAAGACATGTCAGCCGGATTCCCATAAAGTGCTTACTCGCCCAAATGTTGGACTAGCTTCACTCAGTGTCTCCTACTACTATTTCTTAAGACCAATTAAGTGCTTCTTGTCTTTGCCTTTCCTTCAACTCCATCAATGGTTTGTCCTTTTTCGTGTTACTTAAGACCCTCATAGGTGGGTAGCGTGTAATAGCCTACTAGAAATTCAATGGTAGAATTTCTATAGACTTTAGGAACCTCTTGAAAATCCCGTAAGTTTTCACGAATCGACCAATCACACAGGTTTTAGTTTGCCAATATAGTCAGTGTTATTACTCATTATGGTGATAGAATTGCGATTTTAATTGTTTGAGATAGTTAGAAGTGTCAGAATACACTATGGTTTATGCCACTAGACTCAGTTGAATATTTAGGATTTTATGGCGCAATAATTCATTTTCATAATTTCGAACGAAACGGCTATTTGAAATTGTGAATTTATTTTTAGGGGCACTTCGGAGTTGAGTTTTGGTAAACGATTTTCACGGTAGGTTAATGTGAATATTTAGGATTTTTCAGTACTAAGTTTATTATGCATCTTTGAGGAGTGAATAGTAACCTCGATAAGCGTACTAAGTGCAGTGTTTTCAAAATCACAATGTAAAATATTCAAATTAGGTTAGAGAAGTTTTATTTGGATACTTGGCAAGATCTTAGCCACACATAGTGAATAGTAGTAGACACTTGGCACAAAGAGGAACCATTAGATGGGTTTGTGAAGGAAATCAAGGTGTGAGATCATGTCACCTAAGCAAAACTTTTTTTCATCTGATCTACCAAAATGAGCTAGATCAAAGAGGGTTTCAACCCTAGTGAAATCCAAAATGGTTGGAAAACAATTGAAACCCCAAAAGCTTGGTTGAAACCGAAACCCTAAATAGTTTTCCCAAACCCTAAAGTTGGCCTTCAAATCCTTTTTCATCCAATTTCTAGCACTATGTTTAATCACTTGATTAAATCACTTCCACATGCTATTAATTTCTCAAATTCTTGTTATGACATCATTATTTAACCTTTTAAACCTTGGTATTTTGATTGAGTCAAGAAAAATTAGATTTGGGCTTGATAGCATCTCAAAACCTAATCAAACCCCCTTTAAACCCCAAATTGAAGCCCACTAGGTTGAGGCCCACCAAGGCCCACGAGTTTGCTCACCATGGTAAAGCTTCTTGATGAAGTTTCCTCCCCCGCATGGTAGATCATCCAGTGCCCTTGGCTGCACCCAGTAGTATCTTGATGGGAAGGAAAATCCACCTCATCAACCTCCATAACTCATAGCTTCTACAGGCAATCCCTTACCCCTCACTATTCTCCACTTTATGTCACATATCCACCACAAATCAAGGTTCATTCAAGTCCATATCTCCCCCCTCCAGAAGTCTTGAGTCTTGCAAGACATACTTTCTTCCCTTTCATCACTTCTTCACCCTATTTTTAGAGAGAAACCCAAAAAAGATTTGTTGGGCAGATTTTAGGGTCTTTCTGCATGGAGATTCTAGACCCTTTGTAAGTATTTCCACACCGCTAATCTTTCATAAAAGGTGTTCTTCCTTGAGTATAGTTTCCGTAGATATATTATTCATATCATTCCATGGTCATTTGGCTAGTAAAAAGTATTTTTAACCATGGAAAGGTCATTCTAGGCGTGAAACTGGAGAGTATGTTATGTTTTGGAATTGTTGACTAGGCTAATGGACATATCTTGGTCCAAAAATTTTATGGAGTGTTGTTAGATTATTTTTACAAGTTTCCATCAAGGTTTTGTTACATGAATAAAGTTTTTGATGATAGATTTTCTTAGATCTAGAAACTTGAAAACTGGAAGTGGAAAAACAGTTTTTGTTTGGAAAACGTTTGAATACTTTGTGGTTTGATCTTACTCTAAAGGTTTTGATATTTTTACATGATGATCCTAAGTCTCTTATTTTCATGTTAGGATATTATTTTGATGGTATTAAGTATTAGTTTCAAAGATATGATTTTTCTATGCAAGAGGATTTCGGTTAGGCCAAAAATTTAATGTTTTTGGATTAGATCCATTTTTTATTGATTTTTAGCCATGTGATTTTAATTTTGATGGTTGGATATTCTTTAGGACACATTTTTAAACCATATGATACTTTATTTCTAAGATCTCGTCTTCTTAAGCCATTAATCAAGAGATTTATGAAAGCTAGTTGAGGAAAAAGTTTCTGTTTTTAGGCTAAGTATAAAACCAAAAACTCCAAGTGTTATTTTGTGATTTTGGTAACTTTATTTTGATGATTTAAAACATGATTTATCTTAGTATGATTTTATGAATATGTTAGAAGTAAGATTTGATTTTTTGGAATTCTTGGAGATGTTTTGATTTAGGGTCAAAGCTTGTGATTCAAGTGTTTGGATCTTTTTACAAAAAGTTTGGTGTTGATTATTAGTTCTTTAGAAATGGATGTTTTAAGTATGGTTTTAAACTTAGGATAGGAATATCTTTGTTGCAAAATTTTGGTTTAAGCATGAGTTTTGAAGTTTGAAGGAATGACAACAAATATAAGAGAAATGACCTGTGGATGTTTCGACCATAGTGTGTTTTCCATAGTTGTAATTTGTTTAAAATTTTTCTAAGTTGATATCTGAGTTTAGGATAAAATTTACATGTGGAATGTAAATTTTGAAAATTTTTAGAGTTAAGATGTGAAATCCTTAAGTTAGGGGTAAAATGGTCATTTTTCTATATGTAGAGGGTAAAATGATAATTGTTAGTATTTAAAATGATAAATCCTTAAGTTAGCTTGCTTTCATGTTTCTAATTGTTAGTATTTAAATTTCTAACTTTTAGAATACCCTCTTACAGTTTCTCGTGTTTCACTCTTTATCCTCATAGAACCCAACGATCGAAGTAAGTTAGCTTCTAAGTTACTATCAGTTTACTGTGTATGTATGATGAGTTAGGGAACTATAATTTATGTATGTATGTTATCATATATGTCATGTCATGCCACGTCATTACATGTTTATCTGTTATGAATGATTTATTCTATCACGAATATTTATTTGTTACACAATCTATTCTGTCGCGTATTGCTATATGTTATAAGTATTCCATGTTAAGTATGCCACATATTACATGTATGTCATATCATGTAATATTCACCATTACAAGTATGTCATGTTAAGTAAAGAAGTCAGATCACATTTATGTAAAGTTATTCATGTTAATCACGACCCTAAGTGCTAGGATGGGGTAATATCCTAGTGGAACTCCTATGTTCATGGTGGAGTGTCTAAATAGGTGTGAAATTCCTTGGGTTAATGAAGTACAGTCAACGAATTGCGAATGAGGCCTAATTAGCTGGTCACCGGAGCCCGCTAGGCACTGACGCCGATGGTGCCATATTTTATTTTACGTGTGTTCGTAGCAAGTGTGACACAAACAATTCATGGGGCCACAATAACTGTGGAGCATACACTACATGAGACACAGCAACGTAGAATACATGGGGCCACAACAACTATGGAGTACGTATTAACGCACTCACATCTAGTGTAGATGTCTATGTTGTGATGCAGTAATCGGCAGAGACACATAGCTCAAGGGGACCCATGTAGCACCCGTATGGTCACGTTATTAATTAAGTCTATTGAACAATATTCCAAGTTCATGTCAAGAAGTTAAGAATAAGCAATCATGGTTAACCCCGTGAGATAAGAATAAGTTTCAAATCAAATTCATGTTATGTTATGTTCACGTACATGTTATGTTCATGTTCACATTAAGTTTCAAGTTCATCTTCATATCATGATACGTTCACGTTATCTTTCAAGTTCACGTTCATGTCATTTTATATTCACGTACATGTTATGTTCAAGTTCACGTTCATGTTATGTTATGTTCATGTTTACATTATATCTCAAGTTCACGTTTATCTCATATTATGCTTAGGTTTATGCTAAATTCAAGTTCATGTTTATGTTATATATCTTTAGGCTCATGCTATGATTCAAGTCCATGTTATGTTTCAAGTTCACGTTCATGTTATGTTGCTAGCCCATGTTATATTATAAGTTCAAATTCATATCATGTCAAGTCAAGTTCAGTTCACATTTCAGTTCAGGTTATGTCAGTTATGCCATGCTATATGTCAAGTTATGCTATACTTACTTACGACTTTAAGTATGCATTCATGCTTTTACTGCCATGCATGCATCATTAACCTGTATGGGAGTTTTCTATTAACTTACTGAGATTTGTAATCAAATCTCACCATGGTAGTCCCAACTACCATTTTTTCCGAATGGTAGGCGATGTGTTAGGATTAGAGTAGGGAGTGGACATTGGTAGACTAAAGGAGGTTGACTAGACGCCGTTGACATGACACGGAGCTTAAAGCTTCCATGGTTAGTTTTTGGACAATATTATGGCCTCGTTAGTCAAGTTACATGAGTTACTCGATGAACTTCTTCAATAGTATTTTTTTGGTAATGTAAATATAGAGTCTAGCCTCCCATGTTTTTTAGATTACAGTCTTCTGAGACTCGTACTAAAATTGTGGATGTTTATTTTTGTTAAGTATGCTTGGATTATGATTTAACTATTTGGGATACTATAAGTTTGGTGCATAGTATTGCTCAAAAAAAATTATCCGCTGCGAATATTGCATAATGCTAGATGCATGTTAGGAACATTGAATCTTATATGTCATGAATGGGAGCAGGTAACCTTGTGTTGCATGTCCTGATACTTTGAATGTCCGTCCGAAGTGTCACAGGGTGGTATCAGAGCAATACATATCCGGGTTGTAAATCCACATATCCTTAGGAAATGCACCAAATACTAGGCTTGAAATTTTAGTCTTCATTAAGCTTGAATTTCTTGAAGTATAAGAGACACTACATGGTTTTTATAAGTGCACTAGTGTGTTTCGAGAAGTGACACATGACTCGTGGTAGGATACATTGGAACCTTGAGAGAGACATCAATCAAGAAAATCAGAGTCCCCCAATGGATGGAGGATTAGTTGAAGCTGTGTGCCTACTGACTAACATGCTTAGACATCAGCAACAGCAGCAAGTGCACTTACCCATTACATCGTAAGCTGTCACTCAAGGGGACATAGATGCTAACTCCCTAGGAACTGAAGGAGCTGGCGTCATCACTAGTATTTTACTAGGACCTCTATATTGTTAAGCTTAGTTAAGTTTGATTGGATTGCAACTGGTGGTATTAGTGCATTACTGTTATTTTGGATAATGACAAGTTATTGAGGTTTGTAACTTGTACGCTGTTGGATTTAAGTGAGTCATTGTTGTTGGCGAGAGTGGTTTTGCACAAGAGTTCAGTTTGGAAGCCGAATTGTTACCCAATTAATAAGAGTAACAATTCTCATTAGGAGTATTATTGTTCATACTAGTGTATATATAGTATGCCTTTTAGTAGTACGAGGAAGGGGATTAAAGGTTGAGGAATTGTATTCTGTGTATTTAGAGTTGTTTTGATTTTGAGGACCCAATGGTATTTGTTTTCGGAAGAATAAAGTATTTGGAACAACCTTTGGCCTTAGGAGGATTCATTTATGATAGTAGCTTTATCCAGCTGCCATTAAATGGTTTTTTTGTGAAGTACTGTGTTTGTGGAGACATAGATTGCCCTTACATTGGAGACCAATATATGGGAAGTAAATTCTTAATCTTGAGGATTTACATGAACACTAGGAACATATCCTTCTATTTTGTTTCAGAATAAGAGGCAGCTCATGATGGATAGATGAGCTATGCCAATCATAAGAGAGAAAGCCTTAAGTTTAGGTTAATAGCTGATTGTTTATCAAGGTGTCACCTAGGAGGAGGAATGACTTGTTTTAATTATGTAGGAGTAAGCTAGTCCTAGGTAGACAGGTTTCCCTGAGGAAATAGAGAAAGTAAATTCAGTTGTGTATGGATTAAATTCTTCTAAATTTAATTGCATGAATGCTTGAAGTTTTAGATTTAAAGAGTATGCCAGTATGACTTGACCTACTTTGTGAAGGGATTCTAGTACAAGTTGATGATTTGAGCATTAAGGAAATAAGTGTTTCACTTAAGCAAGGATTTAGTATCCTAGAAGGTTAGTCTAGAACTTGTTAAGTTTAGGCAATAACCTTTGTGATTGTTATAGATAAGATTACTGTGGACTACGAGAGGAAGGAGTTACCTTATGAAGAACGTTACCCGCTACCTCACTCGACTACGTGGTTAGACCGGGATAGCTTCAAAGTGAGGACAGCACGAAATGGAGCTGAGTCCAACAAAGCAACAGAAGAGCATGCCGCAGCTGCCAACACTGAGCCCGCAAAGTCAGGATCATCAATGTCATCAACTCACCATGGACGTTTGCTAGTAGAGGGTCAGGAGCCAGAAAATGGTGATGAAGAGTTTGTGCAACCCCTGACCAAGGTCATTTCGACAATGCGGTCTATGATTAAGAGGATGGCGTGTTCTACTACTTACCCCAGCACCCCGTGCCTTTGGAAATCAATGCACCTCTTTTGAAGCCGACCAGTGACGATACGTCCAGTGATAGACAACAGTTTAGGTAAGTAACATTTTCTATTGAGCATGTTTTATGTTTGTACTTGCGTTGATTTCGAGGACAAAATCTTTTTTTTAGGAGGGGAGGATGTAACAGCCTGCTAGAAATTCAATGATGGAATTTCTATAGACTTTAGGAGCCTCATGAAAACCTCATAAGTTTTCACGAATTGACCACCGCACAGGTTTTAGTTTGTCATCATAGTTAGTGTTATCACTCACTATGGTAACAGAATTGTGATTTTAATTGTTTGAGATAGTTAGAAGTGTCAGAATACATTATGGTCTACGCTACTAAACTCAGTTGAATATTTATGATTTTTTAGCGTAACAATCCATTTTCATACTTTAGGACGAAACAGCTGTTCGAAATTGTGAATTTATTTTTAGGGACACTTCAGGGTTGAGTTTTGGTAAACGGTTTTCATGGTAGGTTAATATGAATATTTAATATTTTTTTTCAGTACTAAGTTTATTACGCATCTTTGTGGAGTGAATAGTCACCTTGATAAGCATATTAAGTGTAGTGTTTTCAAAATCACAATGTAAAATATCCAAATTAGGTTAGAGAAGTTTTATTTGGACACTTGGCAAGATCTTAGCCACAGATAGTGAATAGTATTAGACACTAGGCACAAATAGGAACCATTAGATGGATTTGTGAAGGAAATCAAGGTGTGAGATCATGCCACCTAAGCAAAACTTTTTTTCATATGATCTGCCAAATTGAGCCAGATCAAAGAGGGTTTCAACCATAGTGAAATCCTAAATGGTTGGAATCTAATTGAAATTCCAAAATTTTGGTTGAAACCGAAACCCTAAACAGTTTCCCCAAACCCTAAAGTTGGCCTTCAAACCCTTTTTGATCCAATTTCTAGTATTGTGTTTAAACACTTGATTAAAGCACTTCCACATGCTATTAATTTCTTAAATTCTTGTTATGACATCACTATCCAACATTTTAAACCTTGGTATTTTTATTAGGCTAAGAAAAATTGGATTTGGGTTTGATAGCATCTCAAAACCTAACCAAACCCACTTTAAACCCCAAATTGAAGCCCACTTGGTTGAGCCCACCAAGGCCTACAAGTTTGGCCACCTTAGCAAAGTTTTTTGAAGAAGTTTCCTTCCCCACATGACATACCATCCACTGCCCTTAGCTGCACCCAATAGTATCTTGATGGGAAGGAGAATCCACCTCATCAACTTCCATAACTCACAGCTTCTGCAGGCAGTCCCTTACCCCTCACTATTCTCCACTTTATGTCACATATCCACCTCAAATCAAGGTTCATCCAAGTCCATATTTTCCCCCTCCAGAAGTCTTGAGTCTTGTAAGACACACTTTCTTCCCTTTTATCAATTCTTCACCCCGTTCTTAGAGAGAAACCCAAAAGAGGTCTCTTGGGTAGATTTCTAGGTCTTTTTGCATGGAAATTCTCAACCCTTTATAAGTATTTTCACAAGATTACTCCTCAAAAATTTGTTCTTCTTTGAGTCTAGTTTCCGTAGATATGTTATTCGTATCATTCCATGGTCATTTGGTTAGTAAAATGTGTTTTTAACCATGGAAAGGTCAATCTGGGCTTGAAACTAAAGAGTATGTTATGTTTTGGAATTGTTGACCAAGCTAATGGACATATCATGGTCCAAACATTTTATGGAGTGTTGTTAGATTATTTTTATGAGTTTCCATCAAGGTTTTGTTACATGAAAAAAGTTTTTGATGATAGATTTTCTTAAATCTAGAAACTTGAAAACTGGAAGTGGAAAAACAATTTTTGTTTGGAGAAAGTTTGAATATTTCGTGGTTTGATATTACTCTAAAGGCTTTGATATTTTTATATGATGATTCTAAGTCTCTTATTTTCATGTTAGGATATTGTTTTGAATATATTAAGTATTATTTTCAAAGATATGATTTTTCTATACAAGAGGATTTCGGTTAGGCCTAAAATTTGATGTTTTTGGATTAGATCCATGTTTTACTGATTTTTAGCCATGTGATTTTAAGTTTGATGGTTGGATATTCTTTAGGATACATTTTAAAACCATATGATGCTTTATTTCGAGGATCTCATGTTCTTAAGCCATTGATCAAGAGATTTATGAAAGCTAGTTGAGGAAGAAGTTTCTGTTTTTGGGCTAAGTATAAAACCAAAAACTACATGTGTTATTTTGTGATTTTGGTGACTTTAGTTTGATGATTTAAAATATGGTTGATCTTAGGATGATGTTCTAAATATGTTAGAAGTAAGATGTGATTTTTTGGAGTTCTTGTTGATGTTTTATTTTAGGGTCAAAGCTTGTGATTCAAGTGTTTGAATTTCTTTATAAAAAGTTTGGTGTTGATTATTAGCTCTTCATAATTGGATGTTTTAAGTATGGTTTTAAACTTAGGATAGGAAGATCTTTGTTGCCAAATTTTAGTTTAAGCATGAGTTTCGATGGAAGGAATTGCAACAAAAATAAGAGAAATGGCCTATGGATGTTTCGACCATAGTGTATTTTCCATAGTTGTGATCTGTTCTAAATTTTTCTAAGTTGATGTTTGAGTTTAGGACAAAATTTATATGTGGAATGTAAATTTTGAAAATTTTTAGAATTAAGATATGAAATCCTTAAGTTAGGAGTCAAATGGTCATTTTCTCACATGTAGAGGGTAAAATGGTAATTTTACTCTAATTTAGCTTGTTTTCATATTTTTAATTGTTAGTAATTAAATTTTTAACTTTTAGAATACTCTCTTACAGTTCCTCGTATTTTGCTCTTTATTCTCATAGAACGCAATGATTGAAGTAAGTTAGCTTCTAACTTACTATCAGTTTACTATGTATGTATGATGGGTAAGGGAACTACAATTTATGTATGTATGTTATCATATATGTCATGCCATGTCACGTCATTACATGTTTATCTGTTATGCATGATTTATTCTGTCACGAATATTTATTTGTTACACAATCTATTCTGTCACGTATTGCTATATGTTATAAGTATGCCACATGTTACATGTATGTCATATTATGTAATATTTACTTTTACAAGTATGTCATGTTAAGTAAAGAAGTCAGATCACGTTTATATTAAGTTATTCATGTCAATTACAACTCTAAGTACTAGGATGTGGTAATTGTAATATCCGCTCCTTTCTTCTTCTTTATCATGAGCCTCGATGTACACGTCGAGCCTCGTTCTACGTACCGAGTTTCGATCTACGTGTTGAGCCTTATCCTAAGTGTTGTACCCTGATGGCATGTTCCGAAAGTTATCCAACGGATTTCAAAGTAAGATAGATATTTTAATATTTACGGATATTTTAAATATTATGAAAATATCTATAAAACATACTTTCAATATTATTAGATAAGCTTGTTTTTAATGTAGCACAATTATAATATTTTAGTGAGCTCTAAAAATATTATAATTGCGGATAATTATTTGAATTAAATATTTTAGTTGTTTTAAAATATTAAAAGATTTAACTTTACGTTGAAAACTCTTATTTAATTTAAATGATTTTATCATCTTTGAGTAATTAACGATACTTTATCATTTTAAATAATGATAAAGAAATATTATTTTATATGTGATAACCCGCTTTTATGTGTTTTTTTCACTGAAGGGTTGTTTTTAATTTAATTAATATATTGGTTTATTTATTTTAAATTATTGCGTTTTAAAATTTATTTTTATTTATTTGATGTGGTGTTTATTTTAATTAGTCGTTTTACGGTTTTTAATGTCGTTTTTGGCAGATCTGTTTTGATTTCTGGAGTGAGGACTGGACCTCATTTATTCCCTCCATCTTTTCTTTTCCCTTTTTCCTTTTTCTCTTTTCTTTCTTTTTTCTTTTTCTTTTTCTTCTTCCTTTTCCTTTCCCTTCCCGCGCGTAAACCCCCCCCGTTCGTCTCTCTCTCTCTCTCTCCTCTCCCTCACGGCCGAAAAATTCATCAGCCCAGACCCATCGCCGCCAGCCACTGTGCAGCACACCACCCCCACCAAAATCTTCATCTCCCTCCGGTGAACCACCCCACCAATTTTCACCGCCAACGGAGCTGCCGTTTGGCCGGAAAAAGCCCAACAAGTCTCACGGATTTTGCTCCGATCTGCCACCGTCGCTCCACCTCCGGCCACCACCTCTTCACCACTTCATCACCGACTCCTTGCCGTCCTAACCCACCCATTTCCGGCCTCTAATAATCATCGGAACAGCTCCCACGAGCTAGTTTCCGTTTTGAGAAATCTGGCCTTCAACCGCTGTTTTCGCCGCCACCCACCGCCAAACTTCACTTCCACTAGTTTCATAAACATCCTTTGTCCCCGTTGAAAAGTGGGTATTTTACAACCCACACCCACAGTGAAATTTCACTGTTACGTTGCTTTCCTTCCGCCGTTTGCAACGCCGCATGTTTTCTAAAAATACCATATAGCGCTGTAAGTATTTTCCATATATTTTGCTCATTCAATAATTATTTACTGTTGGTTGGCTAATTCCGGATTGAGTCCGAGGAGTTCGGGAGTCGGATGGATGGAGGATGGAGTTGTTTGTTTTATCGATTTATGGATGGATGATTGTTTTGTGCATTAATATCGCATTTACATGGTGCATGCACGTGCGTTTTAATTCAATTGAAAAAATCTTATTTTATTGGCGTAAGTGGATTTTCGGGTGCGTGTGTATTACGACCCCAAGCCGGGATGGGGTATTATTCCGGTGGAGCTCCTCTGGTCACTCGGGAGTGTAATAAACTGAGTGACGTCCCCTGAGTTGTCGATGGACGACAACGGGAGCGGGGGCTAGAGGATGCTTGGTTACTAACACGCCGGGCACGGAACCGGGCATCGCTCTACGCACCGACTCCGTGGCCCTTCACTGGCGAGGGCTAGAGGATGCTTGTCTACGAACGCGCGGGGCGCGAAACTGGGCATCGCTCGTTTAGGTGTCACATGCGTGGTTGTTACCTGTGGTGTGGGACTGGAGCTAGGGTGTGCAGATAACCCCTAGGGGAGGTCATGGTGCATATGGTTTAATTGGTTAACAGATTGAATTTGATATGGGCCAAATGTGACTTTTGGCATGATATTTGGAAAGGATTTGTTTTTGGGGCAAATGAGATTTTTGGCGTGTGTGGAAAAATATGATTTTATGGGTTTTGTGTATTGGCATCACTTCATGCATATTGTTTAAGTTCTATATGTTTTTATCTAGTGGTGTTTGGGTTTTACTTACCTGCGGCACCATTTTTGGTACTGTAGATTTTGGTGCAGAGATCGAGGATGAGGAGGAGGAGGCTGAGCTCGAGAATACGGCTCCGCCGAGGTGCTGAAATTTATGTTTTGTATTTAGTTTAAAATTATGTTTGTGTCTTGTAATTTTTATTTATGTATGTTTGAACAGATTTGTATTAAACAAGAAAAATTCTGGTACTTAGTTTTTGACTTGCTTTTCATTGCGTATTTCTCGTGCACATTCGTTGCTTATACACACACTTGGCACACGTCGATAGGGTGATGACCCGTGATGTCATCATCTGGACGTCTCGATTTCCCCGTGTCCATGCATGAGGATTTGGGGACGTCACATTATAAACTTTAGTTTATAAAATAATATTCTATATTAATTCATCTCAGTATTTTACCCATTTTCAAATCAGTGTTCAAACTCATCATTAGATTGTTTTGAGGATCCCGAACACGATGCGGAGCTTACAGTTTCCATAGTTAGTTTTTGAACAGTATTTTGGCCTCGTTAATCGAGTTACACGAGTTACTCAACGAACTTCCTCAATAGTATTTTTTTTTTTTTTTTGGTAATGTAAATATGGAGTCTAGCTTCTCATATTTTTAAGATTACAGTATCTGAGACTCGTACTAAAATTATGGATGTTTATTTTTGTTAAGTATGCTTGGATTATGATTTAACTATTTAGGATACTATAAGTTTGGTACATAGTATTGCTCCAAAAAAAATTATCTACTATGAATATTATATAATGCTAAATGCATGTTAGGAACACTGCATTTTATATGTCATGAACGGGGGCATGTAACCTTGTGTTGCATGTCTAGACGCTTCGGATATCCGTTCGATCCCAAACAGAATCTGAGGGCGTCACATGGCGTGTAACTCACCCAAGCTCATTAGTCCCTTCAGCTCCTCATTCCTGTCCTCATGGTAGGTGACTTTTCTTGCTTGCTTGCTATGGTCGAGATGCTCATCTCTACCTAGCTCTGCGACATGTTAGTCGACTTCCCACAAGGTGCTTACTCACCCAGATTTTGAACAATCTGCACTCTGCGTCTTCCTCTATTGATTCCTTAGGCCATTGGAATGTTTCTCATCTTTGTCTTTCCTTCAACTCCATGATTGGTCTGTCTCTTTTTCACATTAGGCGAAGCCCTCTCAACTTGCCTTTCCTTTTTTGAATTTCAATTGTGAAATCCGTCTAGAGTTCTCTCCATTGTTATCAAAGCTTCTCTCAGTAAATCAACTTACCTCCATGAAAGGAATCCTTGACAATTAAACCCTCAATTTGGTGATGATGAGTATTTCTCACTATATTTTGTTAAATTCCTTAGAACTAAAGTGGACTTAATGAAACTATCAAACGAGACAAGTAAAGAACACAATACTATTAGGTATAATTAGGTTGTAACACTAGGTTCAGTGCCAAACTTTTTTAAAGAATTTTTGGATTTATATGTACGAAAAATTCCCTTTTAGTTTTCATATATATATATATATATTAAGTAGATTATGGGCTTAAAATATCTATTTTAGTGAATTATAATTTCCCTGGGCTTGGATATTTTGATTAAAAATCTTTTTATAAGTTAAGATAATTTTTGAATAAATTAAATTTTTTTTAATTTGAGTCGAGATCTAAAATTTAAAAAAGAGCTATTTAATTAATTTCTAACATTGTCCAAACCGTAGGCCCAAATATTTGAATCGGACTACCTGATCACTCATCAGCCCAAACCCATTCCCGTGTGAACCAACTAGATCTTTTTCATCTTCATGCACGGCTTATCTTCACGTCCGTTTTCCACGGCGTGCTTGATGCACGTCTCGCGTCCGTTTCCCTCTTCATGCACGTCTCTCCTCTCTGGGTTTTTTTTTTTTTTTTTTTTTCAAATGCTTATATATATATATATGCATAGATTCCTCTCGTAGCTTCATCTTCCTCCTCTAATATTAGGGTTGCCGCTGCCTATCGTTTTCACCTCCCCACCACCTTGATTCCCTCCCGTACGCAACAACACCCCAACACGCAGAAGCCAATCCCCACCTTAGTGATCTGCATATCTCCCCCTCAGGTCTCCACGTCCAGGAGACGCCACAGAGTTTCTTCACGTGAGCCACTGCATCTCCACTCCATCCCACGAGGAACCGCGCGCGCAGAGCCGCAACTTTCAGTGAAACACCACCACAAGCTGCTCAGCCCACGCGAAGCTTCTAGCCCCCCCCACCCACCGAGAACCACCAAACTCCAGGCGTTGCATCTTAAACCCACTGCATCTCAACCTCGACGAAGCCGGGCTTCCACGCAAAAGCCTCAGCCACGTCGTCGTAGCTCCGCCCTCGAACCACGTGCCCAGCCCCCGAAGCCCACTGCGCATCTCCTCCTCATTGCTGCCTTGCACCAAACACCCTGTTTTAAAAATCGAAAACAGAGCCCTGCTCACTTACCGTTGAACCACAGCTCAACCATCCCAAGGCACCAGCCCCTCCGCGTCGTCACTACCTGCCCAGAAAATGCCGGTCGTGCCACCTCCAGGTCCGTCGGCCTCCTCACGATCACCACCTCCGCGCACGAAAGATCCACCACAACAGCCCCTGTTTCACCGCACGAAAACATGGCACAGCCAAGGAAAAAGCAAGACCCCACGTTCCTCAGTTTCAGCCACCGTTCCACGTCGGAAACAAACACTACTCGTCGCGCACCACTCACAGCCCAGCGTTGCCGTGGCTCTTCCCCTTAGATCTTTGTTCCCGTTTTCACTCCGGGGTATGTGCGGTTGCTGCTTATCATTTTTGCCCCCTTGTGTTTTACTTCTAAGTGAACTTTTAAAAACAAATAAAATTTAAGGAATTGTAACTCAAGCAGTAGCAGATGAAAGGGATAGTTTTTTTTTTCTGTGTAGTTACTTTGATGCCCTTTTATTTTGAAAGGTTTAGCCGAACATATATTTGAACGGTGTTTTATGGGTTTGATGTCTGCCTCTGGGCCTTTTTGTTAAATGGTCTGTGTTTTAAATCGGTTTGGGTTGAGTTTTTATTCAAAAACTGTTAAGTGTTATCAAACTATCGAAAGGAGAGAGAGAGAACTCAGAGAAGTTATGAAACTTATGAATTTCTTAAAGAATTCAACGATATATATAAGCGTACAAAGGGAACTATGCAAGTTACTATGCAGTACTATGCTGGCACTGTGCATATTTACTATGCAGTACTATGCTGACACTATGCACTGTGCCAGTTACTATGCAGTACTATGCTGGCACTATGCGCACTGTGCGATGTCGGCCATTTACTATGCCAGTTACTATGCAGTACTATGCTGGCACTATGCACACTGTGCGATGTCGGCCATTTACTATGCCAGTTACTATGCAATACTATGCTGGCACTATGCACTGTGCATTTGACGGCTAGCTCAAGGTGGTCATACAATTTTACAATGTTATTTTACAACACTCCCCCTTTGGATGACCACATATAATGAATATGTCTCGTTAAAACCTTGCCAAGGAAAAACCCTGTGGGAAAAAACCAATGGCGAAGGAAAAAGAGTACAATATTCATGTGTACCGTAAAATGCTTTAAGATTGCCTCATTAAAACCTTGCGAAGGAAAACCCAGTGGGATAAAACCTTAGCGAAGGAAAAAGAGTACAATCAGCATAAGTCTTCAAGACGTTACTCCCCCTGAAAAGTGCATGATAAAAGGTCTTCAAGTCTCCGCATTCCAATGTTCTGCACAATCTTCTTAAATGTTGCAGTTGGTAATGCTTTTGTGAA
Organism: Carya illinoinensis; assembly: GCF_018687715.1. Taxonomy (NCBI): domain Eukaryota; kingdom Viridiplantae; phylum Streptophyta; class Magnoliopsida; order Fagales; family Juglandaceae; genus Carya; species Carya illinoinensis. Next base: position 22,033,224 of record NC_056757.1, read on the forward strand.
TAAATCTGCCAGATTATCACTTGATCGTATCTGCTTGACTTTAATTTCACTTTTTTCTTGAAGTTCATGAGTATAAAAGAATTTAGGTGAAATATGTTTGGTTCTATTACCTTTGATATATCCTCCTCTAATTTGAGCAATACAAGCAGCATTATCTTCGTATAAAGTTGTTGGACTATCATTAATCACTGGAAGACCACACTTTTCTTGAATATGTTGGATCATTGATCTTAGCCAAATGCATTCTCAACTTGTTTCATGAATTGCAATGATCTCTGAGTGATTTGAAGATGTAGCAGATAATGTTTGTTTGACAGATCTCCATGATATAGCAGAATTTCCATAAGTAAATACATATCCAGTCTGAGATCTACCTCTGTGTGGATCTGAAAGATAACCTGCATCTGCATATCCAACTAATTGTGGACTTGAACCATATTGATAAAATAATCTCATATCAACTGTACCTCGAAGGTATCGAAGGATATGTTTAATGCCATTCCAATGTCTTCGAGTTGGTGTGGAACTATATCTTGCAAGTAAATTAACTGAAAATGCAATATCAGGCCGAGTGCAATTTGCAAGATACATCAGGGCTCCAATTGCACTGAGATAAGGTATTTCAGAACCAAGAATTTCTTCATTGTCTTCACAAGGACGAAATGGATCCTTCTGCACATCAAGTGATCGAACAACCATTGGAGTACTCAGGGGATGAGCTTTGTCCATGTAAAAGTGTTTCAAGACTTTCTCTGTATAATTTGATTGATGAATGAGAATTCCATTTGGCAAATGCTCGAGCTGCAGGCCGAGACAAAATTTCGTTTTGCCAAGATCTTTCATTTCAAATTCATTCTTTAAATATGTAGCAGTTCTTCTTATCTCTTCAGGAGTTCCAACAAGATTTAGATCATCAACATAAACCGCAATAATAACAAATCCGGAGTCTGATTTCTTAATAAAAACACATGGGCATATTGGATTATTCTCAAATCCTTCTTTCAATAAATATTCGCTAAGGCGTTTATACCACATGCGTCCGGATTGTTTTAACCCATATAAAGATCTTTGAAGCTTAATAGAATACATACTTCTGGATGTACTCAGATTAGAAGCTTCAGGCATTTTATATCTTTCAGGGATTTTCATATATATGTCATGATCTAATGATCCATATAAATATGCGGTGACCACATCCATCAACTGCATATCCAATCTTTTTATAACTGCCAAACTAATCAAATATCTGAATGTGATTGCATCCATAACAGGAGAGTATGTTTCCTCATAATCAATCCCGGTTTCTGCAGGAAACCTTGTGCAACAAGTCGTGCTTTATATCGCACAATTTCATTACTTTCATTACATTTGCGTATAAATACCCATTTATATCCAACGGGTATTACACCCTTTGGTGTTTGTATAATTGGTCCAAAGACCTCTCGCTTTGCTAGCGAGTTTAATTCAGCTTCAATAGCTGATTTCCATTTTGGCCAGTCATTTCTACGTCGACATTCTTCGACAGTTCTTGGCTCAATTTCTTCATTACTCTCTGGTAATGTCAAGAGCCATTTTATATGAGAATATGTTGTCGACAACAGTTTTATTTCTATTCAAAATTTCTCCTGTATTCATGAAATGTATCGAGATCTCGTTATTTTCAGGTACCTGTCCCTCTTCAAGGGAAGACATTTCATGAAATACCTCTTCAGGAGGTTCTTTCTCAGGAGATTTACTCTCTTCATGAGCATCAATTACTCTTATGGCCTGTGTTGGTATGGACTCTTCAGGAGTACCAAATTCATTTTGTATTTTCCTCTTCCGAGGAATTTTGTCCTTAGCACCAATAGGCCGTCCACGCTTCAGGCGTATCTTAGACTCGCCTATTGCTATTTTGGCAACTTGTCCTTCAGGGACTGCAATCCTTGCTGGAACATTAACAGCAGGAATATATGATTTTACCACACCTTTAGTGTCAGTAAATGCATCTGGTAATTGGTTTGCAACACTTTACAAATGAATAATCTTTTGAACCTCTAGATTACATTCTTTTGTACGAGGATCAAATTGGGAAAGAGCTTTATTTTCCCAAGTAATTTCTTGTCGTGCTTCAGGCACCGACTTCTCATTACACAATGTTTGTCGTGCTTCAGGCACCGACTTCTCATTACCCATTGTTGGAAAAATGGATTTGTCAAAATGACAATCCTCAAAACGTGCCTTAAACATATCCCCTGTAAGAGGCTCAAGGTATCTGATAATAGATGGAGAATCAAACCCAACATATATCCCAAGTCTACGTTGAGGGCCCATCTTTGTACGTTGTTGAGGTGCAATTGGAACATATACAGTACATCCAAAAGTACGAAGATGAGAAATATTTGGTTGCTGACCAAATGCAAGCTGTAATGGTGAATATTTGTGATATGCTGATGGTCTAACTCGAATTAATGATGCTGCATGAATTATAGCATGTCCCCAAGCAGAAATAGGAAGATTTGATTTCATGAGTAAAGGTCTAGCGATTAGCTGAAGCCTTTTAATCAATGATTCAGCTAAACCATTTTGAGTATGTGTGTGGGCAACTGGATGTTCAACATCTATTCCTATTGACATGCAATAATTATCAAAAGCTTGAGATGTAAATTCTCCTGCATTATCCAATCGAATAGTTTTAATTGGATAGTCAGGGAATTGTGCTCGTAGCTTAATTATTTGTGCAAGAAGTTTAGCAAATGCAGCATTTCTAGTGGAAAGTAAACAAACATGTGACCATCGACTTGATGCATCAATTAAAACCATAAAATATCTGAACGGTCCACTTGATGGTTGAATAGGCCCACATATATCTCCATGAATCCTTTGTAAAAACGATGGAGATTCAAAACCAACCTTTGAGATAGATGGTCTGATAATCAATTTACCTTGAGAACATGCAGAGCATGGATATTCATTGGGTAAAATAATCTTCTGATTCTTTAGGGGATGCCCATACGAATTATCAATTATTCGTCTCATCATTATTGATCCCGGATGTCCAAGGCGATCATGCCAAGTCATAAATATTTTGGGATCAATGCACTTCTGGTGCATTACAACATGTGATTCAATTGTTCTCATTTTTGTATAATACAATCCAGATGAGAGGGTAGACAGTTTTTCTAATACGAGCTTCTGGCTCGAAATTATTTTAGTAATGAGAAGATGCTCTTTATCGTCTTCGTTAATGGTTTCAATATGACAACCATTACGACGTATATCTTTAAAACTTAATAAATTTCTTCTAGATTGTGAAGAAAATAGAGCATCATCAATGCAAAATTTGGTGCCATTAGGCAACACAATATAAGCTCTTCCGGAGCCTTCAATTAGATTCGATGAACCGGAGATGGTATGAACATAGGCTTTACTCAATATTAGATTTTGAAAATATTTTTTATCCTTAAGAATTGTGTGAGTTGTAGCACTGTCAGCCAGACATACATCTTTATTATTCATCTCGGAGATAGAAAGTTCATCAATAAGACTCATGATTCTACAAAATATATAAAACTTTCATTACTAAAAAAAAAACATTACAGAATAAAAATATTTTACAATAGTATAAAGGAAATACATTAATTAAAAAGGAACACTTCCATGATCAACTCTACCACTAGAATCCTCAAAGAAATCAGAAACATCAAGACTTGTAATATCTTCTCCACCTATAGAATTTAAAGCATATGATGGTTCAGCAAAATTTGTTTCAAATTTCTTTGTTTTTTCTTTTATGGAAGATTGGTATAAGTCAACCAAGTGTTTAGCTGTACGACAGGTACGAGACCAATGTCCAGTCATACCACATCTATGGCATTCATCTTCATATTTCTTTACAAATTTATTTTGAGGACCTTTGCCCTTTTCTGAGTTGAACCACTTCTGGTGGTACGGTGTATATCTATTATTTTCTCTTTTAGTGTGGTCACTTCTAGGACCTCCACTTCTATAGTTTTTCTTACCACGTCCACGCCCTCTTTTTCTTTGAAAAGATGCACCATTCGCTTCTGGGAATGATGTAAATCTAGTACCATTCACTTCAGGGAATGATATAGAACTAGTAGGACGTGACTGGTGATTTCTTAATAAAAGCTCATTATTTTGCTCAGCTAATAGAATACAAGATATAAGTTCAGAATATTTCTTGAACTTTCGCTCTCGATACTGCTGCTGCAGGAGCACATTCGAGGCATGAAAAGTAGTATATGTCTTCTCTAACAAGTCATCATCAGTGACTTTTTCACCACATAATTTCAATAGCGAGCTAATTTTAAAGAGTGCAGAGTTATACTCACTAACACTCTTGAAGTCTTGCAACCTCAGGTGCATCCAATCATGACGAGCTTTTGGGAGGATTACAGTTTTCTGGTGTTCATATCTCTCCCTTAAATCATTCCACAAAATAAGTGGATCTTTCACCGTTAGATACTCAGTTTTTAATTCTTCATGAAGATGGTGCCGAAGGAAAATCGTTGCCTTAGCACGGTTCTGCAGGGACCCTTGATTTCCTTCTTTAATTGTATCTCCCAGGTTCATTGCATCCAGATGGATCTCAGCATCAAGGATCCAAGATAAATAATTTTTTCCAGAAATGTCAAGAGCAACGAATTCCAATTTTGTAAGATTTGACATTTTCTACATATATAAATCAAGAACATAAGTATGTTTAATATTTCATATTCATTTTGAAAACTATAAAAAAATATATATTGAAAGACTTACTTGAAGTAGAGGACTATTAGCTTTAAGATCGTCAGAACTCTCGTGCTGATAACGTGTTATCAAACTATCGAAAGGAGAGAGAGAGAGAGAGAGAGAGAGATAGAACTCAGAGAAGTTATGAAACTTATGAATTTCTTAAAGAATTCAACGATATATATAAGCGTATAAAGGGAACTATGCAAGTTACTATGCAGTACTATGCTGGCACTGTGCATATTTACTATGCAGTACTATGCTGGCACTATGCACTGTGCGATGTCGGTCATTTACTATGCCAGTTACTATGCAGTACTATGCTGGCACTATGCGCACTGTGCGATGTCGGCCATTTACTATGCCAGTTACTATACAGTACTATGCTGGCACTATGCACACTGTGCGATGTCGGCCATTTACTATGCCAGTTACTATGCAATACTATGCTGGCACTATGCAATGTGCATTTGACGGCTAGATCAAGGTGGTCATACAATTTTACAATGTTATTTTACAACATTAAGATTATTTTAAAGGATTGTCTTTTATTAGTCTGATGTTTAAAACGGGTTTGTGTATTTTTTCAGAAACGGTGTTAGCAATTTTTAATGGACTTTGCTTTATTATTAAGAAACTAGTGTATTATTTTAGTTCGGGGTGGGGATTAGTATTTCTTTAATTAAGCAATTATTTTCTTCAGTATGAATTCGATTAAATGGAAATTGAGGACTTTAGAAAGTGATGGTATTTTGAAGTTAAGAGAAATTTTATGGTTTTGAGGAATTACAATAGGTATTTCAGGTGTAAATATGATATATTTGCTCAATTGTAGATTTATTCAAATTACATGAATTTTTATAAGTGATGATTGATATTTGTTTGGTACTGTTATGGAGAAATTTCTAAAATGTTAAAGAAGTTCAGGTAAACAGGGTTCTTATACTAAACTTTGCATAAAACAAACGAAATAAGGTTGATTTTGAAAATATGCATGTTTGTTTTGAAAAGAAATCTGAAAACAACTTCAATTATGTGTTTTGCATATGCATAAAATCTGTATCCCAGAAAGTTTTTTTTTTTTTTTTGTTATGACTGATGTAGACATGAGCTAATTTTGTGCATATGGTTTTTTGAACTATGCAAAAAGAGTGAATAGAAAATTTATGAAAATTTGTCCTCTTAAGGATTTTACTAAATTAGTCTTAGATGCTCAAATGTAGGTGTACCTTCTTTCATCTTCAAAATGTATAATGGTTGCCTTAGACACAAACAGTTGGTGAGTGACTTCTTCATATATATTCCCTCTTAGTTTTGTCAAAGACCAATGGGCATTGTTTTGCCATTTGCAACTTTAAAACTTCATCTAGAAGATAGAACAAAATTGAACTGTGCACCTTCTCTCCATATTCTTCAAGGAATTTTTCTTTCATTGATATAGATCATGACTCCCTTTGTTGCTTTGTCATATACAAAGCATGGCCTCAATTTGTTTCCAAAAAATCTGGCATGTAGTTTGTAGATTAGTTATGAAACAGTGTTTGAAAGCGTTTAAATACTGGTGAGTTTCCCACTCCATTGAGTCATACTTTCATTACATTGATTCCAAAAAAGAAATATTATGAAGGTGACAAAATTGTCGATCCAAAACCAAGGCTTTTTTGGAGATAAAACATAGAGTTTGACAAAAATTATAAAGTTGGAATGAACAAATGCTATCTCAAGGTGGTAAGGAAATACTTATAAAAGCTATAGCCCTTTCCATCCCAACATACTCTATGAGTTGTTTCTTATTACCTGGTAATTTATGTACATAATTGGAATCTATGATTACAAGGTTTTGGTTGGGTAAAATAAAAGATGGCAAAAAGATACACTGGATCAATTGGGAAAGAATATGTGAACCAAAATTCAAAGGTAGTTTAGGCATTAAAGACATATGAATCTTCAACCTAGCTTTGTTAGCCAAATAGGGATGGAGGATCCTGCAAGATGAAAGCTATACGCTACACGAAATCTATAAGGCAAAATATTTCCCAAGGTACAATTTCTTTGACTCTTGCATGTGTAATAATCCTTTATACACTTGTAGAGGCATATGGACAACAAATAAATGGCTATTACAAGGATGTAGATGGAGAATTGGTGATATAAAAACTATAAAATTATGGATTGATAATTGGATCCGAGGACATCAAGCACTAAAGATGGAAAGCACAGACTCAAGGGTAGACCAGCAGACACAGTGGATAGTATTATTGACAATAATAGAAAAAAAATGGAATATGGAGAAGATAAGAGCTCTATTCAATCCAAAAGTAGCCTAAGATATACTGAAAATCATAATTTGTCTAGGAGTGAGCTAGATAAGTGGATATGGACACAAGAAAGAAGTGGGAAATTCAGTGTTAGGAGTGCTTACAGATTAATTAATGAGAAAGAAGATAAAAAAATAACCTAGGTGAGTGCTCTTCTATCGCAAACATCAGGCTCTATAGAAGATGAAAATTCCCAACAAAGTCAAGATGTTTGCATAGAGAGCCTGCAAGGAAGGTTACCCACTCAATACAATTTATAAAAATTAGAAGATTTGCCTCGTGTTATTTTATGAGAAATGATATACATATAACATATTTCACAACAATTTACACAACACATGTTGTAAAATAAGGGTATTTTTGTAAAGTGATGTTAATTTTATAAGGTAATTTACAAAAATACCCCTCATTTTAAATATTGTTGTGTAAAATGTTGTAAAATATAATGTGTTTATCATTTTCCTTATTTTATTGTCCTAATATAAAGGATTATTGGAGTAGTTCAATGTCTATTATAGGAGAAATGAACAACGAGTTGTCAATTATGAATGAAAGTGAAGGAGATTGAGGAAGTTGAAGAACTGATAGTATTTTTCTTGATAGCTTGGGGCTTCTGGTTTAGAATAATTAAGATGGTGAATGATAAAATTTGCATTGAGCCTAGACAGGTAATCGAACATGCTTTATCATTGAGAATGTTCACAGAAGGCAAGTCTTTGTGTAACAACAAGACCAAGACCTATTGCTGTTGGAAACCTCCTCCTACAGGTTTTCTAAAACTCAATATGATGGGGCAATGTTTAGTGATCTGCACAGAGCTAGAGTTGGGGCTATTCTAAGAAATGAGAATGGAGACAACGTCTTGGTTGCTAGTAAGGTGGAGAATGAAGTTGCTAATCTAGAGGATACCGAGGTACTGGAAATATTCAGAGGTCTTCAACTATGTGCAAATATGGGTATCCAGAAGCTTATACTTGAGAGTGATTGTCTATTGATTATAGCTACAGAGCTAAAAATTGCAGTAGATTCTTCATCAATGCTAGGGAATCTCATGAGAAAAACAAAAAAACTCTTACTTTTGTTTGGTGAATACAAAATTCAGCATTTAAATAGGCTAGGAAATGAAGCTACTCATAGACTAGCCTGTTATGCTTGAAATGTTGAAACTTTAGAGATGTGGTGGGATTGTATTCCAGACTTTATTTCTTAAGTTATATGGCTTGATAAATGTTTGTAATGCTTTCTTGATCAATGATATTGATTTCCATCTAGGAAAAAAAAAAAAGGAAAAGAAAAAGAAAAAGAAAGAAATTGATCCCTGGCATGGAAGAAGTCAAGCTAGCTGGCCATACATGCAACATGGTTGTCTTTATATTTTCATTAGTAATTGTCTTCACCAACGGATTTTATTCAAGTGGAATCACTTAAATTTCTCATAATATATACCTTGCGAGCTGTTTTTCTACTTGAAAATCTCATTACTTGTGCATGAAAGAAAGTATTAGTAAATATCCCCATAATACCTATCGCATTAGGAACTTACTCCAAACCTTTTTGAAAGAGGAAAAATAAATTGAAAAAGATACATCAGAGGCAGCAGGCTGGGACATCTAGAACATGTAGCAAGCATTAAACTACATTGTCCTTATAAACATGAAAAAAAAAAAAGGAAAAAAAAAAGAAAAAGAAAAAGAGGATCGAACTTCTAAATTGTATCGCACTTTGTACGTTGACAATCTTGAAGATCAATCCAATTAGGTAACAATCTAAATTTCGGAAACTTTGGTTGACGAAACATGTGCCAGGAGCTCCTTATCGACTTCAAGTTTAGCCATGTCCTTCTCGTCCAAGTTAATCCATACCTCTATTCCATTTCCTGATTTGGTGTCGAAGAAACTAACCAGATTCGTGTATAGCATTCTAACTGAGCCAGCCCATATAGGCTTCCCCCAGCCAAAATTGATTTCATATATAGGAAACCTGCACAAGCTGGTGAAGGCTAACGAAGCAACTTCTCCTTTCTTGAATCTTTCTGCATTCTCTCTCATAAAACTCAAGGACGCACCATTCTCCCGGAAGCTTTTCACATAATCAATGTCAGCTTTCTTTATGGCATCTCTCATAGGAATGACAATATCATGAAAGCCATTCCCTGTTTTCCTAGAGATTACCGAACCTGTGGACAAGCTCATATTTCCAAAAAAATTGTTTGAAAGCGGTGGGTCCATCCTCGTGCGTAGGTTTGCTATGTGAAATAGGGTACATACCCTGTTGGTGTCTGCTTCTTCTTCAGTGGCAGCCAAGAAGCGATCAACTATGAAAGCCGATAAGGCCTCCACGCGAGTTGGGTGTGGGTATTCAATGCTTGTGTTGTTAGTGCTATATTTGGCTCTAAGAGCCGATATAGCAGACGAGTCAAAGACAAATCTCTTTAAAACAATTTTATTCTTTGCAATCCCTCTACTTGGACTGTAGCTAGGAAATGTCTCCGGTGGAAATATCGTGGCAGATTCGAATCGAGGATTAGTTATATCATTGCTACCACAAGCAAGAGCACTCCAAGTGTTGAGGAACGAGAAGAATGAGGAAGCATCTGAAACCTTGTGGGCAAAAACCAGACCGACCACGATCCCACCACAGCTGAAGGAGGTAACTTGGACAGCCAAGGCCAGTTCATTAACATCATCCAGTTCATATGGCAGGAGTTTGTTGAGGTCATCTAGGTTCGGGTCCTCAAGAAATTCATAAAGATTGCAGTTGGTTTTGGCTTCCACATAGTGGACACCCTCATCGTTGCAATCAACATGAGAGTTGTCCTTCACCCGTCCTGCCAACGGGTAAAACAGTGTCAACGCCTTGGACAAGGACGTCTTGATGTTGTCTTGGCAATCTATGTTGTTGAGATCGGCATTGGAATCTCTCGGGTAAAAGAGAACAAAAGGCATGAAAATTTGAGGTGTAATTTGATCAATGAAGGAGAGGTTGTAACGACGGAGGTAGTCTGGGGTCGGTGAAGAAGGTTTGATGGTGTCTTTGGCGATAACTTCTACATCAAGTACTGCCATTGTTTTGGTAGTGATCAATAATGCAGGCTAGCAAGATACCGTCCAAGGAGAGTTTTGTTGGGAAGTGAAGGGGAAATTATTGGCCGGTGGGCAGCTTGCATGCGTCCGTGATGGAAAGCCATACCTTGGCCAGCATAGTTATATAGGGGTCCTGTGAGAATCAATCAAAGATTTAGCTCCTTAGACTATACTTTCCTGTCTGAATGGTTAAGCCCTCGTATTGGCCAGTTTACAAGCTTGAGTGACAGCATTAAATATAAGACAATATGCAAGCAAACTTGTGGAACGAGTTTTCATGCAAGATGACTTTTCAATATAAAATTATAAAACGTAAATATTTTTAATTCTCAATGTACATCAAAGTGATGTTGTGAAATCATCGATCACTTGTCTTAATAAAAATTTAAACTTATGAAAAAAGATAAATTTTATTATTTAATTTATATCTTAACACTCTCTATGATCACTCCATGTGAATTAGACCATTTTCAGTAAATAAGTTTTATATATAGAATATTTAATTATATAAGATAGAGTATAGAGTAAATGTTCGAATTCAGAGCCTATACCATTTAATAAGTCTTAGGACAGGTAATTATTTTACATATGGTACATGTGTGTTTGATCATGTATTAAGGGAGCAATGGAACTTAAGCTCTATATATACGAGGGAGAAGATGTCAAAGTACTGATCAGAGCCATTCCGTGTTAAAGTACTCTACAGTCAACGTTTAAGTTAATGCCGTTTTCTGTGCCATGCATGCATGTCCTGTATGATCGATGTGGGTTTCCAGAAGAAAGAGTAAAAAATAAACAAAGGATAGTGGAGCCGCGAGGGCCGGGTCAATGGTAAGGTAATTAGGCTTTTGCGCCTAAGCCCTCACTCTATACAACTGGATTTTTTCTTATTTTGTTTTATAAAAAATAAAAATCATTTCATTAAAAAAAATTTTAAATATTTTTTTATATTTTTCAATATGTGCAAGGTAACGTAATACTAAATTTAATATTTAATACGATGGATTATTTATATTTTTAAATAACTTTTTAAAGATCTTGCTAAATTGAGACTCAAAATGTTCATTGAGATCTTATTTTAAATATAAATTCAAAAAATTATTTAAATATTTTAAATAATATTTCATTTTATTAAAAATTTTAAAAATATTTTATACAATAATTTATATTTTAATATATTATAATTACGAATGATTTATTTAAATTTACCGTATGCTTTAATTTATATTGAGGCGCCCTTGGCACACAAGAAACGCTGGGAATAAGCGAGGTGAAGTGGTTGCCCGCCCATAATCCACATGCTTGGCAAATGCATTTCTCAGTGATCATATATTGAATAATTGGAATTTAAGCGGGAAATGCAGTTAGTGTTAAAAGGGATTTGGGTATTCATGTATTTAATGCATATTTAGAAAATGAGATGAGATGAAATATTTTAAATAGTAGCAAGATAATTTATAAATAGTAGCTAAGTAGTTTGAGTATGATAAGATTTGAATAGTGAATTAAGATGAGATGAAGATGAGATAAATTGAAATGATTTGAGTATCCAAACCTCCCAATATTACGCAGGTACTTGGGTAGTTTTTCAAACATATTACGTGTTCTGGTTAATCTCCGACCTGGAGGCCTCTCTCCTTGAGGAACAAAGTCATGCTTAAGAAAAAGAAAAATGGAAGAAATAAATTAAATATTTCATGATTTCTTTTCTTAATCACTAACCCCGTCGTTTGAACCAAAACAATATATTTAGATTCTTTACGCCATCCTTTCACGGCCGTCTAGAATCTGGTCATCATGCAGACTGTATATTTCAGAAATTTTTAGTTTTATGCATGCATGCATGGTTGCTACACTGTCTGCATCAGATCATGGTTGGCCGGTGCAAGAAAGTAAATGAGGAAAAAAATCAAGAAAGAAGGAATTAAGAAAAGGATAGCTCTAGAACGTGAAGCTTTCAGTCTTCTCCAGATTCAACACGTAGCAGAGTTGGTATCATAATGATAAATATTAGCTAGCTTCTTACTTATCCAAAAATAAAAAAACCATTGAAAAATGAACATGATGTCGTTTTTGTTTCTTAATTTGATAGAGACGTTTACCTGTTCCATCGAGGGATGGGAAAAATATAGCATGAAAATGCAATACATGTAGAAACAACTCCAACTATATGCAAGCTTATAATGATCAATGATCAGTTGCAAGCGGAATTTACGAGGGGAAGCTGATATAAATTTCACCTTCTAATTATAAATATGTGCTATCTTATGTTTTGTGGATTTGAATCACAAAGCATTTAAAAGATCACAGCTTTTATTTACGTACAAATTTTGATAATTTGAGATGGAAACTTGTAGAACACGAGTATGAATTTCTTAGTAAGATGGCCCATATGTGCTATCTTATGCTTTTAGTAAGGTCAAAGAAATAGCCAAGAAGTTGAATATGCAGAATTGTTTATCCAATGAAGATTAATTGGGTAAGATTTGGTTAATATGGCAGGATGATATTTTATTTTCTCCTGTTTTGATTCATCAACAAGCCATTACTGAAGTTATTACTTGTGGTCCAATGTCATCTATGGCCTCTTTTATTTATACTAGCTATGGATATTTAGATAGAAGGCAGCTCTAGATTGAGTTACAAAAAGTCTCATTGTGGAGTCCAAACTGGATGCTTTGTGGTGATTTTAACTCTATAAGGAGTAATTATGATAAGATAGCGGGGTGAGCTAAACCACAAGTGGTAATAGATTATTTTAATAACTTTCCTAAGAATTGCAGTTAGTTAGAACCTACTGTTGAAGGTTCTAAATATACATGGTGCAACGGGCGTGAGGGGATAGCACAGATATGGGCCAAGCTTGATAGGCATCTAGTCTCCCACAGATTGTCAGTAGATTTCCCTCAAATTATACCTCCATTTTGGCTAGAACATGCTCTGATCATAGTCCCCTTATTATTCGAGCCAAAGAGACAACCCCTAGATATGACCCTCCTATGTTCAGATTTATGAGGATGTGGTGCAATCACACGATGTTTGATCAACTTATCCAAGATAATTGGAATCAACCTATATATGGGGGAGGTCTTCTGAAACTCGCTACTAAAGTTAAAAGGTTGAAACTGATTCTCAGAACCTGGAATAAAGAGATTTTTGATCGAGTGGATAGTCATGTACAGAATACTGAAGATGATATCAATAAGCTAGAAGCTCAAATGATGATTAAGGATAGTGATGATCTTGAGATGCTACTTGATTCTAAACAAAAGGAGCTTGAGCAGCTTTTGCTTTTTTTGCTTCAAGAAGAAACTCTCCTTAAACAAAAATCTCGAGTGAGATGGCTTAAAGAAGGGGATTCAGATTCTAAATTCTTCCATGCTACTTTACAAGTTAAAATAAATAGAGGAATGCCTCAGCAGATACTTTTTGAAGATGGAACGTCTCTTAACTCCTCTCAAGAGATTCATGAAGAAGTTATTCATTATTTTCAGGCTGCTTTAAGCACAGAAGGGGTTCAACACATGAATATTTGGAAGGATCTATTCCAAGCCATCATCACAGGTGAGGAAAATGATTTATTATGTCAAAGTCCAATCTTGGAGGAAGTAAATAGAGCTTTATTTGATATTCCAAAAGACAATAGTCCTAGACCTGATGGTTTTGGATATTATTTTTTTATGCATTGCTAGGATGTCATTAAGGAAAATCTAGTTGAAACAGCTACAAATGTTTTTAGTGGGACTCCACTTCCTCAATTTTATTCATCCGCTTTCATTGTGATCGTTCCTAAGGAGGAAAAGCCATCAAGTTTTGCTAAAGTCAGGCTTATTAGTCTGTGTTCTGTGATTTACAAAGTCGTTTCCAAGATTATAGTTAACAGACTAAATCCTATTCTTGCAAAAGTTGTTTCAAAAGAGCAAGGGGCTTTTATTAGAGGATATAACATACATGAAAATATTACAGTTGCTCAGGAAATGTTACATAGCATTAATTCCAAGGTACAATGCAGCAATGTGATGATTAAGGTGGATATGTCTAAAACATATGATCGACTCGAATTTAGTTTTATTTTGGAAGTTTTACAAGTATTGAGATTCTCTACAAAATTGAGACAATTGATCTCAAATTGTATTACCACCCCTTATTTCTTCATTTTCATGAATGGCACTATTAAAGGTTATTCTCCATCTTCATGAGGATTGGGATGAGAGCATCCATTGTCCTTTATTATTTATTCATCATCGCTGACGAAGTTTTGAGTCACTTGCATAATATATAAGAGTGTTGCAGATGGTAATATGCTTGATTACAAAACTCACAAAGACTGCCTTTGAATTTCACATCTTCTTTATGATAATGATCTTATGATATTTTTGAATGGATCCAAAAAATCTCTTAAGGTGTGTACATTACAGCTCTATGAAAATATTTCTGGTCAAAAGGTAAATCACACCAAATCTGTTATGTATTTTTCCAAACAAGCTTTCATGAGGGTTCCTTTCATTGTTTATATTTGGGCACCCCAATTTGTACAGGTAGTACATGAGCCACTCATGTTGAGTCATTAATTCAAAAAGTGAAAAAGAAATTAGCCTCATGGAAAGGAGCCTTACTCTCTATGGGGGTAGACTTGTATTATTGAAGCATGGGTTGTCCAATATGCCTATTCATCTTTTAGTAGTGCTAAATATGTCTCACAGTGTTCTTTACAAGTTAAATCATGTATTTGCTGATTTCCTATGGAGCAGCAAGGATGGTAAGAAGAAAAAGAAATGGGTGGCATGGGATAAAGTTTGTATGCTTAGGGAAGAAGGTGGACTCAGTATACATAAATTGGAAGACATGAAAAAAGCCATTCATTTGAAATTTATCTGGCAGTTTCTATATGGAGACTCTCTTTGGGCAATATTTTTTTGAGCCAAATGTAAAGTTCAACATCATCATTTCCTCCTCCGTCCATGCTCCTATGAATCGCATATCTGGAAAGCTTTGAAGGCGTTGGTGAGGTTGGTTCTTATAGGCACTTGATGGATCATCAATAAACGCAAGATGTCTTTTTGGTTTGAGAATTTGTCTTCCTTGGGAATTCTAGGTGAACTCTAGGACATTACAGATCCCTCTCTAACTTTAAGGAACTAAAGTTACAAAACATCAACATTTCCTTAGGTGCCAATATTCCCATTTGAAGAGTTGAACAAAATGGTAAGTTTTCTACATCGTCAACTTGGAAATTCACTTATGTACAAGGTGCCAAAGTATCGTGGGTTAAATGGATCTGGCATAGCTTACTTACCAGTAAGATTTCTACTTTCATATGGAAATGTATGTACAAAGGTTTAACTTTTGACCAGAATATTATGAATTTGAATATATCTATGGCCTCTAAATGTGAATGTTGTAAAGTGGTTGCTTTTGAATCTTTGGACCATTCGCTTCTTTTGGGAGAGCTTCTTGCTCATGTCTGGTATTTTTTGAGTTTGGTTTGGGTTTGAATTTTTGGCTAAATAGTATATGGGGTGGTAAAATACAATAATTGTTATCCAAAACTTAGGTGGTATCACAGATCAGTGTTGTGATTAGTATTCTTCCTTCTTTAATCAGCCGGTTCCTCTGGCTATACAAATGTAAAGCTCACATGGAGGGGGTTGTTCAAATTAGGGAGCAAGTGTGCTATAAAATAAAGAATTTGCTATCTCAAATTCTACACAACAGGACAAATAAACGTTTTATCAAGTGTTCTGATAGTGTGGTTTTGGAACAAATAGGATAAATGACAATTCTTATCAAGAAAACGACTATTCAGATCTTGAAATGGATGCGACAGCATAGAGTTATGCTAAGCTCAATGTTGATCGGAGTAGTCTCGGGAATCTTGGAAGAAGCGAATGTGGAGGTATCCTTAGGAATGTGGATGGTCACATGATATTAGCTTTTGCCCAATACTATGACATAAGTTCCAATAATAATGCTGAAATTCGCGACCTCTTGGATGGTCTTAATTTATGTGTACATATGAATATAATGCATATGGAAGTTGAAACTGATTCTAAGCTGGTGGTCAAGTGGTGGAAGTGGGATGACCAAGTCCCTTGGAGAGGAGTCACAAGTATTGGCCTGAGACTAAATTGAAGGCTCGATCGATGGTGATAAGGATCTCTCATTCTTTTTGGGAAACGTACCACGTAGCCTACAAATAAGCCAAGATGGCTACTAATGGTAATGATATTTTTTTTGCTAATCACAATAGTATCCCAAAAGACATTCTAGGAGCTATTTGAATCGATCAACCTGGGTTACATGTAATTCAACTTAGATAGCAATTTTCACAGGTTTGTTCTTTTATTTTGTTCGTCTTTATTTTATTTGGTTTTTTTTACAAGTATTTTTTGATGTGGTTGTCATTATTATGTGTAATTCAAGACTTTTTGTAGTGTTTAGCCTTTTATTATTACTATTTCTAATACATGGGTTTGGATTTTATGATTATATGTAACCCCTAGGTGTTCGGATCTAACCATAGTAGTTTTCTGCCATAAGTGAGGATTATCAATAAAATTGTAGTACCGTCCTTTTCCTAAAATATATTTATATATATATATATATACCACTTAGAAATTAAACGAATTAAGTATGGACCAATCCTTACAACTTCAAAACACGTGGCACCCTCAACCCCCCTTGGGTTTGGGTGAAAGTCAGGATGCTAAGAGGCTGGCCACTTGAGTCATACATGCCTAGCACAATGTGACAAGAAAGTGTGTATGTACATGCAATAAAATGGTGTAGTTAATTCGCAGCTGAAAAATAAAACAGGCAGTCATTATGTGACGCCCCCAAATTCCGTTTGAGATTGGACGGACATTTGAAGCGTCGAGACATACAACACAAGGTTACATGCCCCCGTTCATGACATATAAGATGCAATGTTCCTAACATGTATCTAACATTATGCAATATTCACAGGGGGTAAATTTTTCTTTAGCAATACTATGCACCAAATTGAAAATATCCCAAATGCTTAAAACATACTTCATATATAAAGACCCATTGAACATCTAAGATCATAACACTAGTCCAAAATGCTTATGATCTAAAAAGTACTGGAGATGCAACTCCATCGTACAACTAGTAATTTACGTTAACTACTATATTAACATTGAGTCGCATCGTCGCTCAGTCAACTGTGTCTAGTTGGTCAGCTCCTGATTCTCCTTCAGATCCTGTAACAAGATCTACCATTCAGGAGGAATGGTAGTTGGGACTACCACTGTGAGATTTAATTACAAATCTCAGCAAGTTAACAAAAAACTTCCACACAAGTTAATGATGCATGGATGACAATAAAAGCATAATTGCATAATCAAATTCATAAGTAATTAAAGCATAACTTGGCGTACAACATAACATAATTGACATAACTTAAATTGAAACATGAACTGAACTTGAATTGACATGAACTTGGTCTGAAACTTGACTTAGCATGAACTTGCTCTGAAACTTGACTTAACATGAACATGATATGAAACTTGACTTATCATAAACTTGTTCTGAAACTTGACTTAACATGAAAAATAAATACTCCACAGTTGTTTTGGCCCCATGTATTCTATACAAACTCAAGATGAAACGTGACTGGAATACGAAATGACTGAAGCCCTGACGTAACATAACGTGACTTGAACATAACTTGAAATACATGACCAACTTGAGATAGAAACATTTCGTAACGTGGCGTAACATATTTAACATGACATACTTGCAACAGTGAATATTGAATGACTTGACATACATGTAATAGATGGCATACTTAGCATGACGTACTTGTAATGTACAGTAATACATGATAGAATATATTATGTAACAGATAAAAATTGATGACATAATAAATTCTGTATAATAGACAATTACGTGATAACTTGGTATGGCATGACATATATGATAATACACATATATACACTGTAATTCCTTTACTTAGCACACATACACAGTAGATTGCTAGTAAGTTAAAAGCTAACTTACCTCGATCTCCGCGTTTCTTATAAAACCTTAAGCGCGATCACGAGGAACTGTAATTAGTGATTCTAAATGTTAGCATTAAATCACTAATAAATTAAAATATGAAAAATACTAACTTAAAGAGTAAAATTTCCATTTTACTCTCTGCATGTAGGAAAATGACCGTTTTACCCATAACTTAAGGATTTTGCATAATAACTCCAGATGTCACCAAAATTTACATACCTCATGTAAATTTTATACTCAATTCAAATATCAATTTAGAAAAATTTAAAATTAATCACAACTATTAAAACTTCATAGGGCCGAAATTCTTATATGCTATTTCCATTGATTTTTGTTTTCTAACTTGTTTTAATCAACATTTTGATCTATGATTTATAAATATGTGATCTTCAAACCAAATCATCACATGGTTTAAAAAGATGTCCTAAAACATATATAAGCTTCTAATTCAAGATCACATGGTTAGAAATTAACCAAAACATAAATTTAGCCAAGAACATCCACACTTTGGCTTATCTGAATATCTATTTGCATAAAATTTCATATCTTTGAAACTAAGATCAAATATCTTCAAAATAATAATATAACATGTATATAAGATGCTTAGGATCCTCCAATAAAATTATGAAAGTTATTAGAATAGGTTTAGACCACCAAAGAGTTAAACTTTCTCAAAACAGAAACTGTTTTTCTTCTTCCAGTTTCTAAGTTTTTAAATCTGAAAACATCTTTCATCAAAACCTTTAATCATGCAAAAATCCTCAACCAATAATCATATACACATGTTAACAATACTTCATAAAAATTTCGGACCAATATCTATCCATTAGCTTGGTCAAAAACTTCAAACTACAACATATTCTCCAGTTTATCTCCTAGAATGACCTTTCTATAGTTTACACAATATTTGACTGACCAAATGATCTTCAAATGGGATGAATAAGATATCCACGTAAACTAGACTCAAACAGGAACAACTTATATGAAGGAAATTTTATGATAAAATACTTACAAAAGTTTTGAAATGGGCGTGCAAAAGAACACCTAAAAGCTGTCCGAGAGAGAGTGTTTTGGTATTCTTTCAATGGAAAGTGTAAATGAAAATAATTTTGTGGGAAGGGGTGGCTGGAGATACTTATGGATGAGATATGGAAGAGATGAGGCTGAAATGAGAGTTAAGTATAGGACTCTCTTACCCGAAGTGAGAGTGGAGTGTAGGACTCTCTTACCCGGAGTGAGAGTGGAGTGTAGGACTCTCTTACCTAATAATATCTATAAAAATCAACTCAAGATATTTTTACCCAATAACATCCACGAAATTAGCTTAAAATATTTTCATCCAATAATATCCACAAAATTAGCTTAAGATATTTTTTTATCCAAAATATCCACAAAATTTAGCTCAAGATATTTTTATCCAATAATATCTACAGTTTTGAACAGATGTTTCGTCCAAAAATATGAAAAAGTGTTATGGCGCCATAAGACCTTAAATGACCCTCCGAGTCTAATGGCACAAACCATAATACATTTTGACACTTCTAACTATCTCTAATAATCAAAAACACACTTCTGATACTATAATGAGTAATAACACTAACTATGTAGTTAGACTAAAACCTATATGATTAATGGATTCGTGAAAACTTATAGAGTCTTCACGAGGTTCCTAAAATCAATAGAAATTCCATAATTGAATTTCTAGCGGGCTGTTACACATTAAATCTAACAGTTCTAGAAAAGTTAAAACATCACCTTCCAAATAATTCATAAGTCCTAAATCTTCAACCATAGACGAGAAAATTAGTTCAATCGTCTCATAATAGTAAACGGCTAAAAATACACTTAATAAAAAAATGTGAAAATGACCCCAATTCTCACTCCTTTGGGGAAGCCGGACCTCCACATAATTCATACCAATCCTCTACATCAAAATTTACAATTCAGCGTAATAGAAAACACGTGTGAGGACACCACAATAAGATTTCGCAAAATCTTAGTAAGTAGAACTAAGACCAATGCTTAAAAATACATATAGGTGGAAAATGAGAAATTATGCAAACATAAATACAAAGAAATATGATGGTTGACATTTGCAATTTATCGAACTCAAGTATGCACCAATTTACACACAAGACATTACACACCCAAAAACCACATTTTTGTTTTGAAAACATCCGTTTTAAATTAAGATATGCACGATAGTCTACCCTATGGACCATCCACAAGCTCTCGCTCCCTTTGTCATGATCATGCACATGATTTCATAACAAGCGATGCCCAGTTCCATGCCTAGCACATTTGTGGCCAAACTACCTCTAGCTTCCACCAACAGAGAGGTAACGATGTCGACTTGTGAATGTCACCATCTCATTTGAGCCCATTGTCACCCGATGACAACCTAAGGGAGGTCATTCAGTTTTATGCCTCTTGAGTGACCAAAGGAAATCTACCAAGACAATACTCAATCTCGACTTGGGGTTGTGATATGCGTGCACCCACAAAATCGTTTGACACAAAAACCCAATAGTTTTACAAACCATAGTTTACCCACACAAAACTAGAGTCCAATTACAAGGATATCAATGATAGGTATCAAATACAATGAAGCAAAAAAAGCAACATTTAATGCTAGAGTGGTAGAGTAACAAAAATATTTATTATAAAATGCCCAATATTTAAACTGTACAAACAATTCCAATACATCACACCCAAACTATAATTTTTAATCCCAATGCTCCATAGGGCCTTCGGCCACCACATAGAATTACAATCAACTACAGTTCAATCCCAACGCTCCACAAGAGCCCTTGGCCACCACACATATTCACAACTAGACTAAACGATACACAATTTCAAAGTTTTCTAACAATAGTTATTTTAATGGTTAGTTCGAGGATTACTTATAGCATGGAGGCGACCTTCTGGGTGAACAAAAAGTCTCAACTTAGCAACTAGTCATGGGCGTTACCCTCAACAGTGATGTGGTGGTCCTTCTAGGCATCGAGTGGATATCTCGGGCAATGAGAGGTAGTGTGTGCATGTAGTGGGACAAAGAGCTAGAGAGATAGAGAGATAGTGTGGGGAAACATGGGGGAGGGGGTTGGGTGACCGGTTGACTTGGCAGTGGTGGTCAGAGTAGTTGAGGGTCACCATAGTGACTCGCTGATAAGTACCGTGACTCATCTAGAGAGAGAGAGAGAGAGAGAGAGAGAGAGGAGAACAAAGCCAACCCCAATAGCCAAAGAGGCTTATTACCGTGAGGTGGTGTGGTGGCGGTAGTCAGCATGGCTGGGGCATCATAGTTGTGACTCACAAAAAGGGAGAAAGAGGTGGGAAGAATTGTTTGATGTAGGGGAAACATAGAGGGTGCTAAGGAGTGAAGGATGTTGATGATGGTGCCCGCGAGGGGTCCAAAAAGAGAGGGTGAAAGGAAGGGAAAGAGAGAGCGAGAAGGAGGTAAGAGGGAGGTCTAAGGGTGACCGTGAAATTGAAAGGGAGGAGAGCCTGCTATGGTAGGCACTGCAAGGTGGGCCAATGGTGGCTAGGGTTTTCAAAACCCCATACAACCAAACTTTCCGATAGGGTAAGAAAGAGAGAGTTTTTGGGTGGCAAAGGTGAGCTAGAAGTGGGGTTCTACAATGGTGTGTGTATGTGTCGTGGTCGTGGTTGCAAACAATGATGGTAGAAATCCTAACAAAGAGGAATGGAGGACGAGAGACACAAAAAGAGAGATTGAGAGGACAAAGAATGAGATCAAGAGATAAGAGGAGAGAGGGCTTACTGATGCTAATGAAAGAACCAGGGGTAGAGGTGGCCGCTATGACACAGTGGTGCATCAAGGTAGAGAGAGAAAATAGAGAGCAAGAATGAGAAAAGAAGATGAAAATGTGAGGGAATGAGAATGCGTGTGATGGGTAGAGGGATGGGCTTAGTGATGATGTACAATGGCAGAAACCTGGGATAGAGGATGGCAGCATGATGCTGTGAAGATGAAAAAATAGAAGGAGAGAGAGAGAGAGAGAGAGAGAGAGAGAGAGAGAGAGAGAGAGAGAGAGAGAGAGAGAGAGAGTGAGTGAGTGAGGAGGGAGAAACCTAAGGGAGACGACTTTGAGGTAGAGGAGCTTAGGTGTGTGGCAGCGATAGAAGTACAGGACAAAGTGGAGGGTGGGTGATGACTTTGACTGTATAGAGAACAGAAAAGCATGAAAAGCAAGTGTGGGAAATGTGTTTAGGGTTAGGGGTATACAAGATGGGCTTTGGTACATGAAATTAGACTTGGGTTTGGGCCTTGTGTTAAATCACCCTTGGGCCTAGGCTATCACATCCTCCCCCCTTATAAAAAATATCCCCCTCAAATTTGCAAGGGGTGACTATAACTAATCTTTAAGGATTTATCGAGTCAACAATCGCTATCTTAACTTCCATTGGCTCTTGTATTGTGGCCATAACTAGCTCCACAAAATACATCACGTCTAAGGTCCTAAGGAAGGCCATGTAGTCAAAAGTCTCCAATCCCACAAAGACATCTCCTTCAATATCCTTTGATCCTAATGATTATTTCCTTCATAGATTAGACCGCATTAACCATTGTTGACACCTAAGCTTCAACTTCCAAGGATCCATTCTATTAAGCACTTTTGTTACCTATTATGCTCATCTTAAGTTAACCATTAATAACAATGAATGCATACGGCAACATGATCGACCTCCAATGGAATGCACCAACTCAAATTTCAAATTCCTAGTGGTATCAAGTCATAACTAATTCCTTAAGATCCTCACAAAACTTACACCCAAGCCATCATATTACTAAGCACCACACTTCTGCTGCGCAGTCTAATAACTTCACTGAAATGCATAAAGCTAAGAATGACCTGCTAAATGAATCACCCTTGAGTCTAATCCAACTTACCACCTACTAACTATCTCTTAGCACACTTTGGTAGAAAACAAACTTGTCTTCGAAAACCATAAACTACCATAGATATTCCTTGATTGTCTCTCTTATCCTTACTCCAAATCAATATTCCTTAAAAATACATTTGTGATTGTTGATGGTAAACTAGTACTAATCAACCCAAGCACTCCAAATTGCTTAAACAAATATCACCATATAAATGGTTAAAACTTGATGCTAAAAGGGTGATCTAATATAGTTCACTCAGGACATTCTTTCCACCAATATCCCTTGGAGTTACCCATGAGCTCAGAAATCCATGCACTTATTCAATCAAGCCAATGAGGTGGATAGGGTTGGGTGGCCAGAAAGGAGCAAATTGAAACCAAGCAAGGCGTCAAGAGTTGGAATTTACTCGTATGCTTCCTATCATTGAGAGAAAATTGATCTAGTGAATGAAGTCACAAAAGGTGTGCTCCGCCAAGTGACTTAGGAAAGTTACAACAAGGTAGTTAGGTTCAAGCTTGGTCCTTACATTGAAAACGTTTTTATTATTATTATTATTATTTTACAAATACAAGGAAACTAAAATTCTAACAATTCGTCAAAAATAGTTCCAAAACTTTTTTCAAAGCACTAAGTCGCCGAAAGGATTTCATTAAGTTAGACAAAGAGTTTGAGCTCTAAAAAGTTAGTAGATAAATTGAATAGAAAAAAACAAAATAATTTATATATATATATATATTCTTTTTTCTTTTTTCCTTGAAGTCCAACTCTAAAAGATTTACAAAAAATGGTGGTTTCCCTTTAAATTAATTTGAAAAAACAAATTCAAGAATGACAACTTAGAAACTTAAAAAAGAAGAAGAAGAAGAAGAAGAAGAAGAAGAAGAAGAAAAGAAAATAAAAGAAAATAAAAGAAAAAAAGAAATAGACCATGACTTAAAAATAAGCTAAGTCTTGCCATAAGGACAATTATGCAAAGAATTCATAGATGGATCTTTCTCGATGACGCATCAAGTATGAGCGTAGGGAGGTTTGAGTAATTAAGAAGAGTCAAGTCGATAACACTTAAGAGAGAATTTCTATGGGTAACAGTACTTGAAGCATTCCTAGTAGTGAAAGTTTAAATTATTATTCCCTCAAATCTTGCATATGCATACATCTATTACTAATGATTAGCTCTAAGGTGATGGTATCCTTGTGGTGGGGCTTTAGAAAATGAGATGAGAATTATTGACCATTTTAAAATTTTTTTCCTTTCCTTCCCAAGATATGAAAGATTTTAAATTTTAAATTAAAATTTACTCTATAAATTAAAAGATAGTTTGCAATGAAAATCATTAAATTAAGTTAAAAGTCATTTTACAAAAATTGACTCTCATACATTACGTAAAAACTTGCCTAAGCTTTTGTCACTCGTCTGTTAGGCCCTGCCTATTCTGACGCTTTTTCCTCATTTTTTCCCTAAGAAGAAAAGGGACATACATAAAATAAAATAAGTTGAATACTCAGTACGTATTAATTCATACTGTAAAGATATACTAACATAGGTTTCAATCAAGCATTTAACATTCATCTACGTGCTTTACATAAAGTATTCATTTCATTGAAAACATTACAAGGTGGGGTTTTTCTTTTAAAAATGTTTTCATTTCTCATAAAACATTACCCACCTTGTACATTCATAAATAAAGAGTTAAATGATTACACAACATTTAACTTAACTCTTATCACTTTTCCCCTTGCTGATACACACTGTTACACTCCGTGTGTTGGGGTTAGTGATATTTTGGACCCGAATTCTACCCATGGCCATAGATTGGGAATCTCTTTCAATTAGGAGGTAGTACTGGGTGCACTACCAATACTACTTACTCGGCATTGTAATTTGCCTAGTCCATTAGTACCATCATTCATTCATTCAGTCATGGCTATTACGTATTTTCATACAATAAAACACTTGTTCCTTTTCTTTCCTTTCATTCAGTCCTTTCCTTTTCATTTCTTTCCTTTCATTTGTCCATTTCATTCATAAACATCATTTAAAAGCATAAGCTTAAATATCATTATTTAAAACATCATTTCAAAGCATAAGTATAAGCATCATCGTAAACATCAGTTCATAGTATCCTTTAAACATCCTTTCATCGCATCATTTAAAATCATTTCATAGCCTCGCTTAAAAACTTCTTTCTTAGAGTCATTTAAATACACTTTCACTGTGTCATATAAATGTCCTTCCAAAGCAACAAACATAAACCTCAACATTTCATATCATGAAATATAAATACAATAAGTACTACATATAACATCTATTCACATGCATACAACTATTACTTTGGGTGCATAAACAGTAGCTGCCACAGAAGGTCATTACATACTTATAGCTTTAAATATTATTACATAGCATACTTTCATAAAACATCATTTCATTTCATAAAGTATCATAAAGAGAAACATTTCTTTTCATTTTATATCATTTAGAAGATTCTAAAAGATTATAAACATAATACTTACTTGGACTCCATGCTATATTCATTTCATGCGGTCCATTCATGCGCATGTCAGATGGCAACCTACATGCATACATATCCTTACATCATTCCTTTTTCAAGTGCATACATAACTTACATTTAGAAAATACATAAACTACTCTTGACTTGGACTTCCTTCATTCAGACATACTCTTCCATCCAATTCTATCTTCTATGCTTTCTTTTATCATCTTTGCTAAATTCTCAAACCCATAGCTTGGGACTCACTTGAGATCACCTTACAAACACTTAGTATTCCACTTCGTGTTCTAATCCTTTAAAGGGAACCTCCTTGATTCACTTTAATGGTTAATACACATCATCACCTTCATCACATTCTGTGATGCCCCCAAATCCCACGTACTCACACGGGAAAATCGAGACATCGGGATGATAACAACAAATGTGCAAAAGAAAACGAAGTGGAAAGTACCAAGTGTGTGTATAAGCAACAAATGTGCAAAAGAAAACATGCAGCGGATAAACAAAGTCATTTAACTAAGTACCAAAATTTTTCTTGGTTTAATACAAAGCCGTTCAAAACATACATAATAAAATATTACAAATCCCAAATATAGTTTCAAACCAACTACAAAGCATAAACTCCAACTCAAAACTCCGGCGGAGCCGCCTCCTCAGACTCAGCCTCCTCCTCATCCTCAATCTCTGCATCAAAATCTACGGCACCAAAAATGGTGCCGCAGGTAAGTCAGATCCAAATGCCACTAGATAAAAACATATTAAACTCAAACAGTATGTATGAAAGAATGCAAATGCACATGTCCCACAAAAACCACATTTTTTCCATGCACGCCAAAATCCTATTTGGCCCAAAAACATACCTTTAAAACCAATCCTCACCATTGTCCCAGATAATGACCCAAATCAATAAACCACCATTTTCCCAGAAAATGGATCACATAGCCTCAAACCAAACCTCGTCATTTTCCCAGAAAATGACCCATAACCAAAACCATAAAACCGATTCAATTATTGCATGCACCATGATCTCCCCTAGGGATCATCCGGACACTTTGGCTCTTGTGCCACACCGCAGGTAATGTGACGCCCCCAAATTCCGTTTGGGATCGGATGGACATTTGAAGCGTCAAGACATGCAACACAAGGTTACCTGCCCCCGTTCATGACATATAAGTGCAATGTTCCTAACATGCATCTAACAATATGCAATATTCGCAACGGATAAATTTTTTCTTTAGCAATACTATATACCAAATTGAAAATATCCCAAATACTTAAAACATACTTCATACATAAAAACCCATTGAACAACTAAGATCACAACACTAGTCCAAAATGGTTATGATCCAAAATGTAATAGAGACGCAACTCAATCGTACAAGTAGTAATTTACGTTAATTACTATATTAACATTGATGTCGCACCGTTGCTTAGTCAACTGTGTCTAGTTGATCAGCTCCTGATTCTCCTTCAGGTCCTATAACAAGATCTATCATTCGGGGGGAATGGTAGTTGGGACTACCAAAGTGAGATTTGATTACAAATCTCAGTAAGTTAACAAAAAAAAAACTTCCACACAAGCTAATGATGCATGGATGACAGTAAAAACATAAATGCATAATCAAATTCATAAGTAATTAAAGTATAACTTGGCGTACAACATAACATAATTGACATAACTTAAATTGAAACATGAACTGAACTTGACTTGACATGAAGTTGATCTGAAACTTGACTTAGCATGAACTTGCTTTGAAACTTGAATTAACATGAACATGATGTGAAACTTAACTTATCATGAACTTGTTCTGAAACTTGACTTAACATGAACGTGATATGAAACTTGACTTATCATGAACTTGTTCTGAAACTTGACTTAACATGAAAAATACATACTCCACAGTTGTTGTGGCCCCATGTATTCTACGTGTAAATACATACTCCACAGTTGTTGTGGCCCCATGTATTCTACACAAACTTGACTTAACATGAAAAATACATACTCCACAATTTTTGTGGCCCCATGTATTCTATGTGTAAATACATACTCCACAGTTGTTGTGGCCCCATGTATTCTACGTATAAATACATACTCCACAGTTGTTGTGTCTCACGTAGTGTATGCATCACAATTGCTGTGACCCCATACATAAGTAATCAAGATGAAACATGACTGAAATACGAAAGGACTGAAGCCCTGACGTAACATAACGTGACTTGAACATAACTTGAAATACATGACCAACTTGAGATAGAAATATTTCGTAACATGGCATAACATATAATAGACAACATATTTAACATGACATACTTGCAACAGTGAATATTACATGACTTGACATACATGTAATAGATGGCATACTGCATGATGTACTTGTAATGTACAGCAATACATGACAAAATATATTATATAACATATAAAAACTGATGACAGAATAAATTTTGTATAACAAACAATTACGTGATGACTTGGCATGGCATGACATATATTATAACACACATACATACACTGTAGTTCCTTTACTTAGCACACATACACAGTAGACTGCTAGTAAGTTAAAAGCTAACTTACCTCGATCTCCGCGTTTCTTATAAAACCTCAAGCGCGATCACGAGGAACTGTAATTAGTGATTCTAAAAGTTAGCATTGAATCACTAATAACTTGAAATATGAAAAATACTAACTTAAAGAGTAAAATTTCTATTTCACTCTCTAAATGTAGAAAAATGACCGTTTTACCCATAACTTAAGGATTTTGCATACTAACTCCAAAAGTTACCAAAATTTACATACCTCATGTAAATTTTATCCTTAACTCAAATATCAATTTAGAAAAATTTAAAACTAATCACAACTATTTAAAACTCGATAGGGCCGAAATTCCCATATGCTATTTCCATTGATTTTTGTTTCTAACTTGTTTTGATTAACCTTTTGATCTATCACTTATAAAGATGTGATCTTCAAACCAAACCATCACATGGTTTAAAAAGATATCCTAAAATATATAAGCTTCTAATTCAAGATCACATGGTTAAAAATTAACCAAAACATAAATTTAGCCAAGAACATCCACACTTTGGCTTATATGAATATCTCTTTGCATAAAATTTCATATCTTTAAAACTAACATCAAATATCTTCAAAATAATAATATAACATGTATAAAGATGCTTAAGATCCTCCAATAAAATTATCAAAGTTATTAGAATAGGTTTAGACCACCAAAGAGTTAAACTTTCTCAAAACAGAAACTGTTTTTCTTCTTCCAGTTTCTAAGTTTCTAAATCTAAGAAAATCTTTCATCAAAACCTTTAATCATGCAAATTCCAGATAATCATCATCTGGGAGCTGAAAGCTAATTACCCGACTTCTGCAATTAATACTCACAGAATATCGGTATAGCCAATCCATCCCAAGAATGATATCAAAACCCAGCAGCTTAAACACAACCAAATCGGCATCCAAAAACCTTCCATTGAAATTTAAAGGACAACCCAATGCAACCTTGGAACACCACACCACTTCACCATTTGGTAGAGCCATTACCAACGACTTTGGCAAAGGTTCCGTAACCAAATTACACATCCAAACGAATGTAAAAGATACAAATGACTGTGATGCACCCAAATCAAACAAAGTGCAAGCATAAAATTCATATAAACGGACTCTCCCTGAACCAAACACATTAACCCATGAAATCCAAATACAAAGAAGAAACTCAAACACACCAAAAATCAAATCCAACATTAAATTAAATTAGATCCATACCTGTAATCACTCCAGCTTCATGGGTCGTTGGCGCCTCATCATCAACATCTCCGGGTGTAACAACATAAACTTGGGCTTGCACTGTTTGTCTTTGATTTGTTCTTCCATCACGTCTACCTCCACGGCTTCCTTGAATTGGCCTAGGACACTCACGAGCAAAGTGCCCCTGCTGGCCACAATTATAGCATCAAGCCCTACCCAAAGGACAGTCACCCACATGGGCTCTATTACAACTCCGCAAACTGGCACCCGTCCTCCCACACGAACACCCGAGATCACTTGTGGTAGAGTCCCAGTCCGCTGAGCAAATTTCTGAGGCAAACCTGAACTACTTCCTTCACCAGAAAAACTCTGCCTCTTATGTCCTGGAGGGGAGCCCATACTCAAATTATTCTCTCGCTCTGCAAGAGTGGCCAAGTCCACTAAATCCTAAAAACTGGAAATCCGGTGGCAGACCACCATTTGGCATACATCAGGACGTAGACCCTCCTGGAAACGCTCTGCCTACATCTCCTCTGTGGCGATGAGGTAGGGAGCAAATCACCCAAGTTCTATAAATCTTCGGGCGTACTGTTCCATGGTCATACTCCCTTGGACCAAGCTTGAGAACTCTCTTGCTTTTTGCCGCCTCACAGAAGCGGAAAAGAACCGATCATTAAATTCTTTCTTAAAGCGCTGCCAAGACACAACGGCAAAAGATCCCAATTCTGACTCCAACATTACTCTTTTTCTATCCCACCACTCAGAAGCAGTGCCTTGCAACAGATAGCTGGCATAAAGTACTTATTGCGCCTCAGTGCAACCACATACTTCAAAAGTTCTTTCTAAATCTCTGACCCACTTCCCAGCCCGAAGTGGATCCTCTTCTCCAGTAAAGGGTGGAGTTCTATGCGCTAGAAAGTGCTCATATGTGCATCTAGCTTGCACCACTCCACACGGCTCTCCTTGTGGCCAAGGCCCTCCTTGTTGTGGCCTAAAATTCTGCTGCATGAACTCAGTCATTTGCCTTATCGCTTGGGCTATAACATCATCCCTCGGCATATCGTCCCGAGGCTCTTGAGTAGACTTTCTTGACCTCACCATTTTTCCTGCCACAACACAACCTTTGACCCCCTTTAAGAAAAACAAATAAAACCAACAACATAAAACCAAAAAACCAAAACCAAACCACGTAACAAGAAATAAAAAGAAACCGGCATGCAATAACATAACTAAATAAATAAATACAAGCAAACAAGCTCAAATAAATTCAAAACAAATAAAAGAAATCAAATAGCAACTTTACTTAAAATAAATTTCAAATCACTACTTAAAAAAACATTCTGGTACTACACCTACGGGACATGTGGTTTTACCCAGAGCCAAACCGCTCTGATACCACCTGTGACACCCCCAAATCCCATGTACGCACACGGGAAAATCAAGACATCGGGATGATGATAACACGGGTCACCACCCTATCGCCAAGTGCCAAGTGTGTGTATAAGTAACAAATGTGCAAAAAAAATCACGCAGCAGATAAACAAAGTCATTTAACTAAGTACCAGAATTTTTCTTGGTTTAATACAAAGCCGTTCAAAACATACATAATAAAATATTACAAATCCCAAATATAGTTTCAAACCAACTACAAAGCATAAACTCCAACTCAAAACTCCGGCGGAGCCGCCTTCTCGGGCTCAGCCTCCTCCTCCTCCTCCTTGATCTCTACGTAAAAATCTACGGTACCAAAAATGGTGCTGCAGGTAAGTAAGATCCAAACGCCACTAGATAAAAACATATTAAACTCAAACAGTATGCATGAAAGAATGCAAATGCACATGTCCCACAAAAACCACATTTTTTCCACGCACGCCAAAATCTCATTTGGCCCAAAAACATAACCTTTAAAACCAGTCCTCGCCATTATCCTAGATAATGGCCCAAATCAATAAACCACCATTTTCCAAGAAAATGGATCACATAGCCTCAAACCAAACCTTGCCATTTTTCCAGAAAATGGCCCGTAACCAAAACTATAAAACCAATCCAATTATTGCATGCACCATGATCTCCCCTAGGGATTATCCGCACACTCAGGCTCCTGTGCCACACCGCAGGTAACATGCGATGCCCAGTACTCGTGCCCAGCGCGTCCCTGGACTAGGCCATCCTCTAGTCCCGCCACTCTAGGGACCACAGAGTCGACACGACAGCGTTACTATATCATGCGATCCGGTCGTTGCCCAGCGACAACCCAAGGGATGTCACTCAGTATTATCCACTCTTGAGTGACAACAGGAGCTCCACCAAGATAATACCTCATCTCGGCTTGGGGTCGTGATGCACACGCACCCAAAAATCCATTTACATGAATAAAACCAAATTTTCTCAAATTAAATAAAATGCACATGTATGCTCCATGTAAATGCAACCTCAAGGCACAATTAACCAACCAATCACAAAACAACCAAACCAAGCAACTTCGTCCTCAATCCATCCAAAACCCGAACTCCTCGGACTCAGTCTGGAATCAACTAACCAACAGTCAAATAATTATTGTAAGAGAAAAATATATTTAAATCTAAAAGTAGAGTTTGAAAAATACTTATAGCGCTATAAGGTATTTTTTTGAAAGCTTACGATGTTGCAAACGGTGGAGAAAAGCAACATAACAGTGTATTTTACACTGTGGCCTTGGGTAGTAAATTACCCACTTTCGAACGGGGACAAACCAAGACAGGAAATTGATAGGGAATGGCCTTGAGATGTTTATGAAGCTAAAGGAGGTGAGCTTTGGTCGTGGGTGGCAGTGGAAACGGCGGTGGAACTACAAAAAGGGGTTGATCGGAGTTGAGCTTGTGGGAGCTGCTCCGGCAACGGATCGGGGCCGAAAATGGGTGGGTTAGGACGGCAAGAGGTAGGGAAAGAAGTTATGAAGAGATGGTGGCCGAAAGTGGAGCGACGGCGCCGAAAACAGCAAAAAGCCGTGCAGCTTATATGTGTTCTAGGTGGTGATTGGCGGCTTAGATGGAGGTGATTTTTGGTGGGGGTGTTCACCGGCTGGAGGGGAGTTTTTCTGGGTGGGAGGTGTCGGCTATGCCGGCTGGCGGCGATGGTTCTGGACTGTGGACAGACCGGCGACGGGAGAGAGGGAAGAGAGAAGCAGCGTGCTGGAGAGGAGGGAAAAGAAGAAGAAAAGAAAAAGAAGAAAAGAAGAAAAGAAGAAAAGGAAAAAGGAAAAAGGGAAAAAGAAAAAGCAAAAAGAAAAGTAATGAGGTCCAATCCTCACTTCTGGAATCCAGAAACTGGTCCGACGAAAATGATTTTAAAAACCATAAAATGACTAAAATAAATTAAACACCACATAAAATAAAATAAAACCAATTAAAATACAATAATTTAAAATAAAAGAACCAATATATTAATTAAATTAAAAACAACTCCTTCAGCGAAAATCCATGTAAAAACAGGGTATCACACACTCTTCCTGCCAAACCATCCATTTCGATGCCTAACTTGGACCAACCAAGTTATATAACCCAATCCTAGTCAATACATATATCCCTTTCCTCATTCATGTATAATCTAACCAACACTTCATCATAATCTAAACCATGCATAATACGCAACTTTAAACAAACCTTGAGGCTTAAACATCGTGTACTCATGCTTAAGACAGATTATACATTACATATGGCAAATCTGTCTGGCACATGCTTCCAACTAGTTTACACGTGTACCTCATCCTTTTGTCATCTAAGATCAACATATAATCGACTAAAACACCTGCTTGTGTAAACAAACTTCATACACACCGATACTAACATCCAACTCAAACCCAACCAACATATCACTTCACACAATACAACCAATTACATAGCATATCCCTACACTTCACATGACATTCAACCATATCATAACTACGCCACATCCAATCACTTCACATAGCACTTTAAACTACATGACTCATCTCAACACTTCAAGTGGCATCCTGCCACTTCACAACTACCCCATTGTCTCATCACTTCACACAGTAGATTCACAATAGTCTCGCCACTTTACAATCACAACCCTATCACTTCACACTACTTATAGCCTCACAACACAAGTTCACAAAATTTCCATCACTTCAATTGCCCAGCCACATCACAGCTTCACATCCAATCCCATTACTTCACACTACGCACAACCACCACAACACAAACTACACAACGATCCCCATCCCCATCACTTCCCACTCCACAATCAAAACACAACTACACCATCCATAGATCACCATTCACAATACAACAGATATCACAATACACAACTACCAACAACAAAGCACCAAACAACATTTCACAATATCAATTAAGCTTTGCAAACATAATAGTTTCAAAGGTAAGGGAATAGAAATTATACCATGCTGAGGTGCTGAAATCCTTATGTGCCACTCGGCCTCGTGGTGTCGGCTATGTACACCCAAGGAGGAGCTAGTTGGAGCTTGGTGGTCACTGCCAACCCTAAAACAGGGTTGTTTGGGTGACTAGGGCTAGGATTTGGTGTTCTATTTTCAGTGTAAGGGCAACAAAGGCCTAGTGGAGGCTGGCCAAGGACGATGGCACTAGCGCTGAGGGGCTGAGGACTATGGTGACGTTGGGTAGTTCCATGGCTTCGATTGGTGGTTGGCCATGAGATGGGAGAATCAAAGGGAGAAAGGGAGGCAGCTAGGCTCACAGTGGAGGGACTTCACGATGGTCTAAAGTGGTTGGTAGCGCGAGACAGAGAGAAATAGAGGGACTGCGATTTGAGGAAGAGGGCTAGGTGTTTGGTGAAGGCATGCTGGGAGGGGAGAGATCAGGAGAGAGGGAGATGACAGATAGGGGAAGAAAGAGAATGAAGGAAATTGAGGAGAAATTAGGGTTTAGGGAAATTAATCTAGGCCCTACTTCTTAGGGTTCCTAACTCTAATCCAATGGTGGAGACTAAACAAATGGAAATAACTAACTAAATAATAGGAAAATAAAATAGAAATGCAATGGGATTCAATTTAAAATCACACTTTCTTTTATTAATCCCAAGTAATATTTTTCATCATAAAACAAAATAATGAAGTTTACTAAATATTTTTAAGAGGAATAAAACCATCTAAATAAATAGAGTTTTTAACATAAAATAAAACAATGAATATTCAATAATACTCTTAAAGAAATCAGAAGGATGAAGCCCAGTTGATTGAAGTATTAAGGAAGCATCGAGGCGCAATTAGTTGGACAATAGCCGACATCAAAGGCATTGATGCCGCTGTATGTACCCACAGAATTCATCTTGAAGATGATGCTAGACTAGTTCGTGATGCTCAACGTAGGCTCAATGCTACCGTGAAGGAAGTTGTGAAAGAGGAAGTGCTTAAGCTACTTGCAGTAGGTATCATTTACCCTATCTCAAACAGTAAGTGGATAAGTCCAACTCAAGTGGTACTTCAAAAATCTGGTTTGACTGTCATAAAAAATGATAAAAATGAGTTAATTCCAACTAGAATGGTTACTGGCTGGAGAATGTGCTTTGATTATAGAAAACTTAATTCAGCCAGTAGGAAGGATCATTTTCCTTTACCATTCTTGGATCAAATTTTGGAAAGAGTAGCTGGTAATGCATATTATTGTTTCTTGGATGGCTACTCTGGTTATTATCAAATTGCTGTAGCGCCTGAGGATCAGGAGAAAACCACTTTCACCTGTCCTTTTGGCACTTTTGCTTTTACTATAATGCCTTTTGGTTTGTATAATACTCCAGCTACTTTTTAGAGATGCATGATGAGTATTTTTTCTGACATGATTGATGATATTTGTGAAATATTCATGGATGATTTCTCTATTTTTGAAAAATCCTTTGAGAGTTGTTTGCATAATTTGGCACGTATTCTCCAGAGATGTGAGGAAAAAAATCTTTTACTTAATTGAGAGAAATGCTAATTTATGGTTACTCAGGGCATTGTATTGGGGTATATTGTTTCTTCTGAGGGTATAAAGGTTGACAAGGCAAAGATTGAATTAATATCTAAACTTCCTATTCGTAGGACGGTTAGGGATATTCGTTCTTTTCTTGGTCATGCTTGCTTTTATAGGCGGTTTATTCAAGGGTTTAGTTCTATTGCAAAACCTTTGTGCACTCTTTTACAAAATGATATTGAATTTGTTTGGACTGATGAGTGCCAAAAATCTTTTGATACCCTTAAGAAATCGCTTACCACTGCAACTATTATGCAACCTCCGCAGTGGGACCTTCCCTTTGAGATTATGACAGATGCTAGTGACTATGCCTTAGGAGCTGTTTTGGGCAGTGGGTGGATAATAGGCTATTTGTGATTTATTATGCTAGTAGAACCTTGAATGATGCCCAGAAAAATTATACCACTACTGAAAAAGAATTGCTTGCAGTGGTTTTTGCACTTGATAAATTTCGGACTTGTATTCTTGGTTCTCCTGTTACTATTTTCACTGACCACTCTGCTCTTAAGTATTTGTTGACTAAGAAAGATGCAAAACCACGCTTGATTCGCTGGATTCTATTACTTCAAGAGTTCAACATCAACATTAAGGACAAGAAAGGAGTTGAAAACGTGGTAGCTGATCACCTCTCTAGATTGTCATCATCTCCTTCTTCAAATGTCAGCCTTCCTCTTGACGATAGTTTCCCGGATGAGCAGCTGTTTGTGGTTGATAGAGCTCCCTGGTATGCTGACATAGTCAATTATCTAGTGAGTGAGCGAATGCCTTCTGAATGGTCCACCCAAGATAAGCGTCGGTTTCTCTCTGAGGTATGACACTTTTATTTTGATGATCCATATCTTTTTAAATATTGTTCGGACCAATTGATTCGAAGATGCATTCCTGATGATGAGTTTTCTTCGGTTTTGAGATTTTGTCATATGGGTGCATGTGGTGGTCATTTTTCAGCAAAGAAAACAGTTTCAAAAATTTTGCAAAGCCATTTTTACTGGCCTTCCATGTTTAAAGATGCTTATAATATTTGCAAGGCTTGTGAGCCTTGTCAAAAATTGGGATCCATTAGCAAAAGAGACATGATGCCTCTTTTCCCTATTCTTACTTTAGAAATTTTTGATTGTTCGGGAATAGACTTCATGGGACCTTTTCCAGTTTCTTTTGGAAACACATATATTCTATTGGCTGTGGATTATGTTTCAAAATGGGTGGAGGCCATTGCTTGCAAAACAAATGACTATCATATTGTCCTGAAATTTTTGCAATCTTTGTTTGCTCGTTTTGGCATGCCAAAAGTTATTATAAGTGATGGGGGTTCTCATTTTTGCAATAAACCATTTTCTACACTTGTGAAGAAATATGGTATCACACACAGAGTTTCTACCCCTTATCACCCTCAAACAAATGGGCAAGCTGAATTGTCGAACGCTTGATGTTCGCTTGACAGGCTGCTCGAGCAAACTTAGGCAGAGTCGAACGCTCGATGTTCACTCGACACTCCACTCGAGCGAATATCGTATTTTACATATCAGGGTTTATTCCGTCATCAGAGTATATATATGTTTTTTTTACATCTTATGGCAGAACTTTGGCCTGGAAAACTCTGTTTTGATTAGAGAAACACTTAAAATTTATTTTTCCTTTGATTTTCATTCAGATTCGGAGAGGAGGATTCATACAATCGATCATTCACGCAGCTACACAATTTCTACTGGATCATTCACTCACATTGCAGCAGATTGAAGAACTCCTTGAGGGGTCCAATTGCCACTGCAGCTCAGCCTCCTCCACCTCTTCGAATCTTGATCTCCATTCAATTGGCTTGATCTTTTCAATTCCCTACTTGCTATTTCATTTCAATTTTAAGTTTCTGAATTATTTTAGAGAATTTTGATTTAGACGTTTGAGTAATTTATTTGTTATTCATTTAATTCATGTTATTTATTTTTATCGTTTCGTTAAGCTTTCATTTTAATAGTGATTACAATTAGGGTGGTTTAATTTGAGAATTTGTGATTTGAATACAATGATGAACCCTAGAACATTGATTTTGGGGCTTTTCAATTTTCAGTACATGTTTGGTCAATTACTTCCTAATTTAGTTTAATTCTTAATTTAGTTTTATTAATTTCTGAGTTTAATCTATTAGTCCTTTACATTCCAATCCGACAATCAAAATCTAAAAACATGAATCCAGTCCATGACTAGTATCATTTTTCATCCATTGCACATACCATCATTTTATTTTCTCTTTGTGAAGTTTTTCACCCATTTCAACGAGTTTGATTTTTAAGTAACTTTCCTTGAGGAGACGATTTAGGAATTTATTCCTAATTATTACACGACATCCTCCTGCACTTGGGATAGCTTTAGTGCTACTCATTTTTGAGTGAGTCAAGTTTTTGGCGCCGTTGCCGGGGTAGGTATTTTAGCTTAAATTTAAACTCGTTATTTTTGTTATGCTCATTAAACTGATGTTTCACATCGTGGGTGAGGGACAGTTCAAATAGGTTGCTTAGAGTCACATCGAGTGTTGAGAGCAGTATACCCAATTTGGAGATAGATAGCTCTTCTATCTTTTCTATTAGTGAGTCAAGTGAGGAAATTGAAATTGAACCAGAAAACATGGCTGCACCTGTACCACGCACTCTTAAGGATTATTTGCAACCCACTTGCACCACTACACCTTCATGCATAGTTTTACCTGAAAATGCGCCTAATTTCTCTATTAAGCATGGCATGATGTCAGTGATACCTCTGTTCCACGAGATCGATTTTGAGAGTCCTTACCAGCACTTGACAGATTTTGAGTTGGCTTGCACTACTTTTATCACTAGGGCTGTTACTGATGAATTCATTAGACTTCGTTTATTTCCTTTCTCTTTAAAGGATAAAGCGAAGATTTGGTTTAATTCTTTGAGGCCTAATTCTATTTCTAGTTGGTCTGATATGCAGCGTGAATTCTTACAAAATTTTTTTCCTTTTCAGAGAACTCAGTTTTTGCAAGAGCAAATCAGCTAGTTCAATCAGAGACTTGATGAGACCTTTCAGGCCAGTTGGGAAAAATTTAAAGATTTGGTGAATATTTGTCCATATCATGGTTTTGAATCTTGGAGGTTGGTAAGCTATTTTTACATTGGTCTCACTCCAGAATGCAAGCAGTTTGTTCAGACAATGTGCAATGAGGAGTTCTTCAGCAAGGAACCTGACGAAGCACTATCATTTTTTGACTACCTTGCTGAAAGCGTACAATAGTGGAACACTCGTACTGATCGAGTTCTATTAGCAGCACAGCCACTGAGGGCTATTTCTGGAGGGAGTAGATATGAGCTTAAAGAAGGCACTGATGTTCAAGCCTGAATAGCTGCATTGACTAGAAGACTAGAGGTCATGGAAATGGAAAAAGTGAAGGCTGTGAAAGTAGTAGAGGCATGTTCTATATGTGTTGATTCAAACCATAAGACCCAAAACTGCCCGATTATGCCAGTATTTCAAGAAGGTGGGTCTGAGCAGATGCAATCAGCTAACTGGGTTAATAGAGTACAGAATCAGCCTTTCTCCAACACATATAATCCGGGGTGGAGGAATCACCCAAATTTCTCATGGAGAAATGATTAGCCTGGTAGGGCCCCACCACCTCAGCAGCAGCCATTTAATCAAGGTGCTCCTCAGCACCAGTATCCACCATACCCAAATCCTCAGAGCTATCCTTATGTAGCTCCTCCTGGATTTCAGCCTCATGTAGCTGCACAGAGTTCTCAGCCTTCATCATCTGCAAAGAAGACTCTAGATGACAGTATGGCTTAGATGACCAATACACTTCAGCAATTCATGCAGATTCAGGCCACCACAAATAATCAGAACACTCAGGCCATAAATGAGTTGCGAGGCACTATTAATAAGATAAGCACAACCTTGAGCACCCTAGAGAAAGGGAAATTTCCAGCACAGCCTCAACCTAATCCTCAAGTATACAGGCAGCAACAATAGCAAGTGCATAATGTCTCAGGGGATGTTATTGAAACAACGAAGACAATTCTAACTTTGAGAAGTGGGAAGGAAGTTCCCCAACCAGAGATGCCTATAGACACACAGGTAGTTGGTCCTACACCTGAAGATGTAACAGAGACTGATAAAGTTGAGAAAGAATCAGAGGTAGTGAGACCAGAGCTGAAGAAGCCTATGAGTGCAGATGTTGAGACTAGTAAGGGATACCAACCTGCGGTTCCCTATCCTCAGAGATTGGCAGCTGGCGAAAAGAACAAGTATCACACGGAGATTCAAGAGATTTTCAAGCAAGTGAAGATCAATATTCCACTCTTGGATGCCATACAACAAGTGCCTTCATATGCAAAATTTTTGAAGGACTTGTGCACAGTGAAGAGGAAGCTGAATGTGAAGAAGAAAGCTTTCATAACGGAGCAAGTTAGTGCATTGATATTGAGCGAGACTCCTCAGAATTTTGGAGATCCCGGCTCTCCCAACATTTCCATTATGATTGGTGAATCACGCATTGGGAGAGCTTTACTTGATTTGGGGAGTAGTGTGAACTTGCTACCATTCTCAGTATATGAGCAGTTGGGATTGGGTGAGCTGAAAAAGACTTCCATCATGCTACAGTTGGCTGACAGATCAGTTAAGGTACCGAGGGGTATTGTAGAGGACGTGTTGGTCCAGGTGGACAAATTCTACTACCCAGTAGATTTTGTGGTTCTTGATATGCAGCAGTCAGTCTCCACTATTTACCAAGCTCCTGTCATTCTAGGAAGACCATTTCTAGCTACATCAAATGCATTGATCAATTACAGAAGTGGAGTTTTGAAGCTTACCTTTGGAAACATGGCACTTGAGTTGAACGTTTTCAACGCTTGCAAGATACCAGCATATTTTGATGACACAAGTGATTTGAATGCTGTGGAGAGTTTGACACCAACAGATTTTATTTGCTCAACTTCTCCCTTCTCTGATGATGATTATATTTCTCAGACACCTGAATTTTTACTTGATGAGAAAATTGATCATATCAATGAAGATGACTTTGATTTTTTGATTGTTTTGCAGATTCTTCTTTACCACTTGAAGTACAATTTGCGGGAGCAAGATGGAAACCCCAGTTTGAAGCTCTACCACCACCAGACATGCTTAAATCTTCAGAGGAAGAAGTTCCTCAGTTGGAACTGAAACCACTTTCTTAAGATTTAAAGTATGTGTTTCTTGGTCCTGAAGAAGGCACTTTTCCGATGGTGATTTCCTCAAAGCTAAATCAGAGGGATGAAGCCCAGTTGATTGAAGTATTAAGGAAGCATCGAGGCGCAATTGGTTGGACAATAGCCGACATCAAAGGCATTGATGCTGCTGTATGTACCCACAGAATTCATCTTGAAGATGATGCTAGACTAGTTCGTGATGCTCAACGTAGGCTCAATCCTACCGTGAAGGAAGTTGTGAAAGAGGAAGTGCTTAAGCTACTTGCAGTAGGTATCATTTACCCTATCTCAGACAGTAAGTGGATAAGTCCAACTCAAGTGGTACCAAAAAAATCTGGTTTGACTGTCATAAAAAATGATAAAAATGAGTTAATTCCAACTAGAATGGTTACTGGCTGGAGAATGTGCATTGATTATAGAAAACTTAATTCAGCCAGTAGGAAGGATCATTTTCCTTTACCATTCTTGGATCAAATTTTGGAAAGAGTAGCTGGTAATGCATATTATTGTTTCTTGGATGGCTACTCTGGTTATTATCAAATTGCTGTAGCGCTTGAGGATCAGGAAAAAACCACTTTCACCTGTCCTTTTGGCACTTTTGCTTTTACTAGAATGCCTTTTGGTTTGTATAATACTCCAGCTACTTTTTAGAGATGCATAATGAGTATTTTTTCTGACATGATTGATGATATTTGTGAAATATTCATGGATGATTTCTCTATTTTTAGAAAATCCTTTGAGAGTTGTTTGCATAATTTGGCACGTATTCTCCAGAGATGTGAGGAAAAGAATCTTTTACTTAATTGGGAGAAATGCTAATTTATGGTTACTCAAGGCATTGTATTGGGGTATATTGTTTCTTCTGAGGGTATAAAGGTTGACAAGGCAAAGATTGAATTAATATCTAAACTTCCTATTCGTAGGACGGTTAGGGATATTCGTTCTTTTCTTGGTCATGCTTGCTTTTATAGGCGGTTTATTCAAGGGTTTAGTTCTATTGCAAAACCTTTGTGCACTCTTTTACAAAATGATATTGAATTTGTTTGGACTGATGAGTGCCAAAAATCTTTTGATACCCTTAAGAAATCGCTTACCACTGCAACTATTATGCAACCTCCGCAGTGGGACCTTCCCTTTGAGATTATGACAGATGTTAGTGATTATGCCTTAGGAGCTGTTTTGGGCAGTGGGTGGATAATAGGCTATTTGTGATTTATTATGCTAGTAGAACCTTGAATGATGCCCAGAAAAATTATACCACTACTGAAAAAGAATTGCTTGCAGTGGTTTTTGCACTTGATAAATTTCGGACTTATATTCTTGGTTCTCCTGTTACTATTTTCACTGACCACTCTGCTCTTAAGTATTTGTTGACTAAGAAAGATGCAAAACCACGCTTGATTCGCTGGATTCTATTACTTCAAGAGTTCAACATCAACATTAAGGACAAGAAAGGAGTTGAAAACGTGGTAGCTGATCACCTCTCTAGATTGTCATCATCTCCTTCTTCAAATGTCAGCCTTCCTCTTGACGATAGTTTCCTGGATGAGCAGCTGTTTGTGGTTGATAGAGCTCCCTGGTATGCTGAGATAGTCAATTATCTGGTGACTGAGCGAATGCCTTCTGAATGGTCCACCCAAGATAAGCGTCGGTTTCTCTCTGAGGTATGACACTTTTATTTTGATGATCCATATCTTTTTAAATATTGTTCGGACCAATTGATTCGAAGATGCATTCCTGATGATGAGTTTTCTTCGGTTTTGAGATTTTGTCATATGGGTGCATGTGGTGGTCATTTTTCAGCAAAGAAAACAGTTTCAAAAATTTTGCAAAGCCATTTTTACTGGCCTTCCATGTTTAAAGATGCTTATAATATTTGCAAGGCTTGTGAGCCTTGTCAAAAATTGGGATCCATTAGCGAAAGAGACATGATGCCTCTTTCCCCTATTCTTACTTTAGAAATTTTTGATTGTTCGGGAATAGACTTCATGGGACCTTTTCCAGTTTCTTTTGGAAACACATATATTCTATTGGCTGTGGATTATGTTTCAAAATGGGTGGAGGCCATTGCTTGCAAAACAAATGACTATCATATTGTCCTGAAATTTTTGCAATCTTTGTTTGCTCGTTTTGGCATGCCAAAAGTTATTATAAGTGATGGGGGTTCTCATTTTTGCAATAAACCATTTTCTACACTTGTGAAGAAATATGGTATCACACACAGAGTTTCTACCCCTTATCACCCTCAAACAAATGGGCAAGCTGAATTGGCAAACAGAGAGATAAAAATTATTTTAGAGAAAACCATCAAGCCTAATAGGAAAGATTGGTCGGTTAAACTTCTTGATGCTTTGTGGGCTTATAGGACAGCTTTTAAAACAAATCTAGGGATGTCTCCTTATCGATTAGTTTATGGTAAAGCTTGTCATTTACCTATTGATATTCAGCATCGAGCTCTTTGGGCCATAAAACATGTTAACATGTCACTTGATGAAGGTTTAGGGTTGAGAAAATTGCAAATCAATGAATTGGATGAAACTCGTCGGAATGCTTATGACAACGCTCAGCTTGCAAAGGAATGCATGAAAATTCTGCATCATCAGAAAATTCATCCAAAGCATTTCACACTTGGCCAGGAAGTCCTCCTTTACAATTCTCGCTTGCACATTTTTCCTGGAAAGTTGAAATCCCGATGGAGTGGACCGTACATTGTAAAGACCATTCATCCTCATGGTGCGGTAGACATTGTCAATCCGAAGAATGGTAATAGCTTCACTGTCAACAGACAACATCTAAAGTCATTTCTGAAGGTCATTGATCCACATGAAGAGATCTTGCTTGTGCAAGACCCCAGGGAAGTGTTTTGATTTGCTTCTCCTTCTTTACAGTTTTCTTTACTTGCTTGGTTTTTATCTGTTCTTTTGCTTTGATTTTATATTTCATGTTGTTTGTTTGTTTTGCTTGTTTTTTCTGTGCACTTTGTTTACTTTCGTTCGACTCATTGAGGACTATGTCTCTCACTAGTTGGGGGTAGCATGTGTGCACAATTTAAAAATATATATATATAATAAAAATATAAGATTTGTGAAATTTGAGCATCTTGGTGGAGTAGTTGAACGGGATCATTTGTGAAGATTTATTTTCAAGCTTAAACATAGAGCATGATTTTTGATGCATCATATTTTGTTGATATGTGGCTTGAAACACCGGGATGTTCTGCTTATTGAGATGAAACTTGATAAAATTTTTGTAGAACGAAAGACAAATTTTGAAGGACATTTTGCACATGCTTACGCTTGTAGTGTTCCTTATTTACCATTCATTGATTTAACACTGGAGAAGTAAACTGCAAGACTACCGAGCCATGCCAAAAAGAAAAAAAATAAAAAAATAAAAAAAAAAAAAGAAAAGAAAAGAAAAAAGGATTTGAAAAGA
The DNA here is from genome assembly GCF_018687715.1 of Carya illinoinensis. NCBI lineage: Eukaryota > Viridiplantae > Streptophyta > Magnoliopsida > Fagales > Juglandaceae > Carya > Carya illinoinensis. The sequence continues at coordinate 22,077,183 of NC_056757.1, forward strand.
AAAGAAGAAGAGAGAGAGAGAGAGAGAGAGAGAGAGAGAGAGAAGGAATAAAGGCAACTTAGTGAACTTCCCTAAGTAAAAAGGGCTAGAAACAATTACTCAAGACTTTGGGGGTTGAGTGTCCAACCTTTAAAAATAGAGCTGGCGTGAAAAATGCTAGACCCTTGGGCTTTGAGGTAGTTAGAATCAGCAATGATTAATCTTAAGGTTGAAAAATCCTATGACAAATCATGGCTAGTAATGAGGAACACACAACCGGTTTAGCTCCACACACACATTTGAGTTCTGAGACATTTGCCTTAATTCTATGTGAAAGATTGTTGAGATAATCTTGGTGGGTATAACCCTTGGGAGTTGAGTAGTAACGTGTCGCTTTTGTGAGAATTCAGAATTGTGTTCGATTGTTTTTGTTTGAATTTCGATCTTCATGCAATATTTATCTCAATTAATTTTCAGTGTTTTGCTCAGGGATTAGCAAAATGCTAGTTGGGGGGTGTGATTGAGCTGAATTTTTGCATTCTTAATGCTTTTAGAACCAATATATCTTAATTCTTTCATTACTTTATCACTGGTTTTATATGGAAAAATGAATAAATTAAAGTTGTGATTTTAATTGATTAAAAGCATGAATTTCTGCTCTAATTTTATCAACTGTTGATTAATATGGATTATGGTACATATCGCTCGAGCGGCAACTTCTGGCCACTCGAGCAAAATCAGGCAGATTCAAACGCTCGACTTCCGCTTGACAGTGGGCTCGAGCGAGTTGCGGGAAAAGAGATCGCTCGAGCGGAGGCATTTGGCCACTCGAGCGAATTCAGGCAGAGTCGAACGCTTGATGTTCGCTTGACAGGCCGCTCGAGCTAACTTAGGCAGAGTCGAACACTCGATGTTCACTCGACACTCCACTCGAGCGAATATCGTATTTTACAGATCAGGGTTTATTCCGCCGTCAGAGTATATATATGTTTTTTTTACATCTTATGGCAGACCTTTGGCCTGGAAAACTCTGTTTTGATTAGAGAAACACTTAAAATTTATTTTTCCTTTGATTTTCATTCAGATTCGGAGAGGAGGATTCATACAATCGATCATTCACGCAGCTACACAATTTTCACTGGATCATTCACTCACATTGCAGCAGATTGAAGAACTCCTTGAGGGGTCTAATTGCCACTGCAGCTCAGCCTCCTCCACTGCTTCGAATCTTCATCTCCATTCAATTGGCTTGATCTTTTTAATTCCCTACTTGCTATTTCATTTCAATTTTAAGTTTCTGAATTATTTTAGAGAATTTTGATTTAGACGTTTGAGTAATTTATTTGTTATTCATTTAATTCATGTTATTTATTTTTATCGTTTCGTTAAGCTTTCATTTTAATAGTGATTACAATTAGGGTGGTTTAATTTGAGAATTTGTGATTTGAATACAATGATGAACCCTAGAACATTGATTTTGGGGCTTTTCAATTTTTAGTGCATGTTTTGTCAATTACTTTCTAATTTAGTTTAATTCTTAATTTAGTTTTATTAATTTCTGAGTTTAATCTATTAGTCCTTTACATTCCAATCCAACAATCAAAATCTAAAAACATGAATCTAGTGCATGACTAGTACCCTTTTTCATCCATTGCACATACCATCATTTTATTTTCTCTTTGTGAAGTTTTTCACCCATTTCAACGTGTTTGATTTTTAAATAACTTTCCCTGAGGAGACGATCTAGGAATTTATTCCTAATTATTACACAACATTCTCCTGCACTTGGGATAGCTTTAGTGCTACTCATTTTTGAGTGAGTCAGGTGGCCGATTGAGTTGGTGATGGTGGTTGGAGTGGCTGTGGATCACTATAGTGACTCATTGAGAGAGAGAGAGAGAGAGAGAGAGAGAGAGAGAGAGAGAGAGAGAGGAGAACAAAATTTAACCCCAAGAGGTAGGAGGCTTCCTGCCATGAGCATGGTGTGGCTATGGGATCACAGCTGTGACTCACAGAGGGGGAGAAGTGTTTGTTGTAGGTGAAAGATAGAAATTGGCAAAGGAGCTCTTGGCCATGCAAGGTGTCGATGTGTGGGGGATGGTGATGATGGTGCCCACAATGATGATGGTGATGATGGTGCCCACAAAGGGAGGGAAAGAAAGAGCTCAAAGGTGGGAGGTCTAAGTGAGACCATCAGACTGAAAGGGAAGGGAGCTTACTGTTGTTAGCACCACAAGGTGGGGTGACGGTGGCTAGGGTTTTAAAAATGCTATAGGGACAAACATTCAGAGAGGGTAAGAGGGAGAGTGAGTGGGTGGTAGAGGTGAGCTAGAGGTGGGGTTCTATGGCAGTGTGTGTATGTGTCGTGGTGGTAGAAACCCTAGTTGAGATGAATGAAGGATGAGAGAGAAAGAGAAAGTGAGTGAGAGATCTATGAGAGAAGGGAGAATGAGATTGAGTGATGAGAGGAGAGAGGACTTATTAATGCTAGTGAAGAAATTGGGGGCGGAGGTGGCTACTGTGATGCTACAGCACATCAAGGCAGAGAGGGGGAGAACAAAGAGGGAGAAGGAGATAGTAGCCTAAGATGTAAGAGAATACAGAATAATAGAGTGTGTGTGCAATGAGTAGAGAAAGGGAGGGCATTGACAAGACAATTGTTGTGAAGATGACAAAATAGAGAGAAGGGGTGAAGATAGGGTGAGAGAGAGAGGGAGAAACCTAAGGGAGAGAGAATATAACACCCTAGTCCCGAATGGGTCAAAGAGTTACTTTTTCTCGCTTAAACTCACATCACAATAGTATATTTACAATCTCCAAATTTTTATTGACAAATAAAATTATTGTTTCAAATCAACTACCTCAATATAATTTATGTAAGATACCACAAAGTCTTCAAATAAACGTCAACCTCCCAAAATACTTCCTCTATAGGGTCACTAAGAAAAACCTCCACATAACAAATTAAAATTTGCATAAAGACTCAATAAAAAGTATCCACATCTTGAAATACCCAAATCAACAAAACAATAATGAATCTACTAAATAGAACTCTCGAATAATTACGTGTACCCTTTGGCATATTCTCCTATGATCATCTAATCTTGGTGTGATGACCCGCTTTCGCGTGTATTTTCACTGAAGGGTTGTTTATTGGCGTAAGTGGACTTACGGGTGCGTGTGTATCACGACCCCAAGCCGGGATGGGGTATTATCCTGGTGGAGCTCCTCTGGTCACTCGGGAGCGGAATAAACTGAGTGATGTCCCCTAGGTGGTCGCTGGGCGACGACGGGAGCGGGGGCTAGGGGTTGCTTGGCTACGAACGCGCCGGGCGCAGAACCGGGGAGGTCATGGTGCATACGGGTTAAAAATGGATTATGGTTTGAGATGAATAGAGGCCAAATGTGACTTTTGGCGTGGTTTTTGGAAAAGATGTGTTTTTGGGCCAAATGAGATTTTTGGCGTGTGTGGAAAATTATGTTTTATGGGATTTGCGCATTGGCATCACTTCATGCATGTTGTTTGAGTTCTATGTGTTTTTATCTGGTGGTGTTTGGGTTTTACTTACCTGTGGCACCATTTTTGGTTCCATAGCTTTTGGTGCAGGTTTTGAGGATGAGGAGGAGGCTGAGCCCGAGGATGCGGCTCCGCCGGGTTGCTGATGTTATGCTTTATAATTTGGTTTAAAACTATATTTGTGTTATGCAATATTTTATTTAGGTGTGTTTTAAACAGCTTGTATTACGTTAAGAAAAAAATTCTGGTACTTAGTTATATGACTTTCGTTATCCGCTGCGTGTTTCTTCATCCACATATGTTGCCTTTGCACACACTTGGCACCCGTCGTTAGGGTGGTGACCCGGGTTGTCACCATCCGGACGTCTCGATTTCCCCGTGTCCGTGCGTGGGGATTTTGGGGGCGTCACAGGTGGTATCAGAGGGGTTTCGCTCTGGGTAAAACCACAAGTCCCGTAGGTAGTACCAAAATGTTTTTTAAAGTCGTGTTTTAAAAATTATGTTAAGTAAAGTTATTTGATTTGTTTTAATTGTTTTACTTGTTTTATTTGTTTGAGCTTGTTTGTTTGTTTTTATTTATTTGGTTATGTTTTTACACGTTGGTTTCTTTTGTTTTCTGTGATGTGGTGTTGGTCTGTGGTTCTGTTTTTGTTTGTTGTTGGTTTTATTTGTTTTTGTTTTCTGAAAGGGGGTCAAAGGTTGTGGTGACAGGAAAAAATGGGGAGACCAAGGAAATCTACTCAGGAGCCACGGGGCAATACCTCAAGGGATGACTCCATAGCCGAAGTAATACGGCAGATGACGGAGTTCATGCAGCAGAATATTAGGCCACAACAGACAGGGCCTTGGCCACAACAAGGAGGACCTTGGCCACCACAAGGGGCCCCTGACCACAACAATGAGGGCATTGTCCATAGCAAGGAGAGTTTTGGCCACAGCCAGGAGGTCCTTGGCCACATCAGGGAGGGCCTTGGATGTACTCGGGAGGGTCTAGTAGCATGGTGCAAGCCGGATGCACCTATGAGCGCTTCCTGGCGCATAGAACCCCACACTTCACTGGAGAAGAGGATCCACTTCAAGCTGGAAAATGGATCAAAGATCTGGAAAGAACATTTGAGGTGTGTGGTTGCACTGAGGCGCAACAGGTACTCTACGCCAGCTATCTCTTGCAAGGCACTGCGTCTGATTGGTGGGATACCAAGAGGGTGATGCTAGAATCAGAATTGGGGTCTTTCGCTGCTGTGACTTGGCAGCGCTTCAAGAAGGAGTTTAATGACCGCTTCTTTCCCGCATCGGTAAGGAAGCAAAAGGCAAGAGAGTTCTCAAATTTGGTCCAAGGGGGCGCGACAGTGGAACAGTACGCCCGGAGATTCATAGAACTTGGGCGATTTGCTCCTCACCTTATCGCCACATAGGAGATGCGAGCTGATCGTTTTCAGAAGGGACTACGCCATGACATACGCCGTATGGTGGTCAGCCACAGGATATCCACTTTTCAGGAATTAGTGGATGTGGCCACCCTAGTGGAGCGAGAAAATAATCTGAGTATGGGCTCCCCTCCAGGACATAAGAGGCGGAGTTTTTCTGGTGAAGGAAGCAGCTCGGGTTCACCCCAGAAATTTGTTCAGTGGACCGGAACTCGACCTCAAACGTCCTCAGGTGTTCGTATGGGAGGACGGGTGCCAATTTGTGGAGCATGTAATAGAGCTCATGAGGGCGAGTGTCGGGTGAGTAGTGGACCTCAGTGTTACCGGTGCGGCCAAGTGGGGCATATTGCTCGGGAGTGCCTCGTCAGAGTTTAAGGAAACCGTGGAGGTAGACACGGTGGAAGAACCAACCCGAGACAAGCAGTGCAAGCCCGGGTTCATGCTGTCACACCCGGAGAGGTGGATAATGAGGCGCCAGCTACCCATGATGCTGGAGTAATTACAGGTATGGATTAATTTAATTTTAAGTTGGATTTAATTTTTGGTGTATTTGGTTTCTTCTTTGTTTTTTTGGATTTCATGGGTTGATGTGTTGGTTCAGGAAGAGTCCGTTTGTATGAGTTTTATGCTTGTACTTTGTTTGATTCCGATGCGTCGTAGTCATTTGTATATTCCACGTTTGCGCGGGTATGTAATTTGGTCACGGAACCATTGTCGAAGTCTATGGTAGTGGCTCTACCCGATGGTGAAATGGTGTGGTGTTCCAAGGTTGCGTTGGGATGCCGGTTAAATTTTGATGGAAGGTTCTTGGATGCTGATTTGGTGGTGTTTAAGCTGTTGGGTTTTGATATCATCCTCGGGATGGATTGGCTATACCGATATTCTGCGAGTATTAATTGCAGAAGTCGGGTAATTACCTTTCAGCTTCCAGATGGTGATTGTCTGGAATTTGCAGGGAGTAAGTTAAAAGAAAAGCCGATAATTATATCGGCAATTCAAGCAAGAAGAGAGATTGCATGGGGAGCGGATGCATTCTTGGTTCAGATGGTGTCCACGCTGTCCGAGGAGAAGTCTTTGGCTGACATTCCAGTTGTGGAAGAATTCCCCGATGTGTTTGTGGACGACTTGCCCGGACTACCCCCTGGCGGGAAATGGAATTTGTTATAGACTTGGAACGTAGAACGGCTCCTGTGCATAAAGCTCCTTATCGCATGGCACCGGCTGAATTAAAAGAGTTGAAGACTCAGTTGCAAGAACTGGTAGAGAAGGGATTTATTCAACCTAGTACTTCACCGTGGGGTGCACCAGTTTTGTTTGTTAAAAAGAAAGATGGAACCCTCCGTATGTGCATAGATTATCGGGAATTGAATAAGGTGACCATAAAAAATAAATATCCTCTCCCGCGGATAGATGATTTATTTGATCAGCTTCAAGGAGCAGCCGTGTTCTCTAAAATTGATCTGAGGTCGGGATACTACCAGTTGAGGATCAGAGACAAGGATGTGCCTAAAACTGCCTTCAGGTCGAGGTATGGGCATTATGAATTTAAGGTGATGTCGTTTGGGTTAGCTAATGCCCCTGCTGCTTTCATGGATTTAATGAATCGAGTATTTCGACCTTATCTGGATTCCTTTGTGGTAGTATTCATTGATGATATTCTGATTTATTCCCGAGATGTTGAAGAGCATGTGTATCATCTTCGTCTAGTACTTGGGAAATTGAGAGAACACCAATTGTATGCCAAGCTCAGCAAGTGTGAATTCTGGTTGGAAGAAGTTAAATTTCTTGGGCATGTAATTTCCCGAGACGGAGTGGCTGTTGATCGTAGTAAGGTAGAAGCCATTTTGTCATGGCAGCGCTCGACTACAGTGCACGAGATCCGGAGTTTCTTGGGGCTGGCCGGATACTACCGAAGATTTGTGGAGGGATTTGCTCGCCTATCCTGACCTCTCACAGCTTTGACTCGGAAGAATACAGAATTTGTTTGGTCAGATAAGTGTGAGAGAAGCTTCCAAGAATTAAAGAACAGGTTGACGACGGCACCAGTGTTAGCGCTCCCAGAACCGCATAAGCCATTCGTAGTCTTCAGTGATGCGTCTAAGTTTGGTTTGGTTTGTGTCCTTATGCAGGAAGGATGGGTTGTTGCCTATGCATCTCGTCAGCTAAAGGACCATGAGAAGAATTATCCGACGCACGATTTAGAATTGGCTGCGATTATTTTTACTCTCAAGATCTGGCGGCACTTCTTGTATGGGGAAGCTTGCGAGGTATTTACTGATCACAAGAGCTTGAAGCATTTGTTTTCCCAGAAAAATCTGAACATGAGGCAGAGGCGATGGCTAGAACTAATCAGTGACTATCAGTGTGAGATCAAGTACCATCCGGGGAAGGCTAATATAGTTGCTGATGCTTTGAGCCGGAAGTCGCACTTGGAAGATGAAGCCGAGCCGTCAGAATTGGATTCGCTGCTTTGTGGGATGAGAAGGCTCCTTATTGAGAATTCGTAGCAAGAAGAGATTTTATCTTCAGTTCTAGATATTCGGGTAACCAATTTTGAAGAATTGAAGACTCTTCAAAGGAAGGATCCGAAGCTGCTGAATATCAGAAAAAGAGTAAGAAAATCTCGAGGGCCGTTGCATTTTAGCATGGATAAAGATGGGATACTTCGGTTCCGAGATCACAGAGTGGTCCCAAAGGACTCAGAATTCAAAGAACGGATCATGGCGGAAGCTCATGCGGCCCCTTATTCAGTTCATCCCGGCAGTACAAAGATGTATCGGGACTTGAAGAAAAATTACTGGTGGGATGGAATGAAGAAGGATATTGCCTTATATGTTGAGAAATGCCACACATGCCGTCAAGTGAAGGCCGAGCATCAAAGACCTGCAGGTATGCTCCAACCCCTCCCTATTCCTGAGTGGAAATGAGATGACATCATGATGGACTTTGTAGTGGGTTTGCCGAGAACGCCTAGTGGGAAAAATTCGGTTTGGGTGATTGTTGACCGGTTAACGAAAAGTGCTCATTTCCTGCCTGTTAATAACACCGACTCTTTTGGTAAGTTGACCCGCTTGTATGTCAAGGAGATAGTGCGGCTGCACGGCATACCAAAGAGTATAGTATCGGATCGAGACCCAAGGTTTACGTCGCAGTTCTGGAAGAGTTTGCAAGCAGCTTTGGGTACTAAGTTAAAGTTCAGTACTGCATATCACCCGTAGACAGACGGCCAGTCAGAGCGCACAATACAGACCCTTGAAGACATGTTGCGAGCATGTGTCATGGAATTTCAAGGGAGTTGGGAAAATCATTTGCCACTCATCGAGTTTGCTTATAATAACAGCTTCCATGCGACTATTCAGATGGCTCCCTATGAGGCTCTTTATGGGAGAAAGTGCAGGTCGCCCTTATGTTGGGATGAAGTCGGGGAGAGTAGGATTATTGGACCCGAAATAATTCAAGAGATGCAAAGCCAAGTCCGGATCATTAGAGATAAAATGGCGGCAGCTCAGAGTCGCCAGAAAAGCTACGCTGATACCAGGAGGAGAGAGTTGTCTTTTGAAGTTGGTGATTGGGTTTATCTCAAAATCTCTCCCATGAGAGGTGTTAAGCGTTTTGGTAAGAAGAGGAAGTTGGATCCGAGGTATGTCGGCCCTTTTCAGATTCTGGAGAAGGTAGGGTCCGTCGCCTATAGAGTTGCTTTGCCAGGATATTTTGGGAATATTCATGATGTCTTCCATGTATCATCCCGGAAGAAGAGCTTTGGACAGCAAGAGCCATGCTTCGTCGACCCAGCGGGTATTCAGTTGCAACCGGATCTCACTTACGAAGTTGTTCCGTCGCAGATCATGGATTGGAAGGAGCAATAGTTGAGGTCCAAGACGATACCTTTGGTTAAGGTGGCTTGGGGAGATCCGTTAGCACAAGACTTCTCTTGGGAGCAAGTAGCGGACATGAGGGAGCAGTACCCATACTTGTTTGAGTAATGAAGGTACATATCTTAATCTTGGTCACAGATGGGTTGAGTGTTTTTATGTGGCTTCTTTAAGTTGGTGGTTGATCTTGCAAATTTCGAAGACGAAATTTGTTTTTAAGGGGGGGAGGATGTGATGACCCACTTTCGCGTGTATTTTCACTGAAGGGTTATTTTTTTTATTTTAATTAATATATTAGTTTATTTATTTTAATTTATTGCGTTTTAAAATTGGTTTTTAATTTAATTGATATTGTGTTTTATTTCTTTTAGTCATTTTACTGTTTTTAATCTCGTTTCGGCGGGTTTGTTTTGCATTCCCGGAATGAGGATTAGACCTCATCTTTTCCTACATCTCTTTTCCCTTTTTCCTTTTTTCTTTTTCTTCTTTCTTTTTCTTTCTTTTTCTCTTTTTTCTTTCTTTTCTTTTTTTCTTCCTCCTTCTCCTTCCGCGTCGGCCCCGTCTCTCTCTCTCTCCTCTCCCACGCCGTTGCAGCTCAAACCCCTGACCCACCGTCGTCCGGCTACTGTGCGGCACACCGCCCATACCGTTCGAACCCCTTCCCTCCGGCGCACCTCCCCACCAATTCTCAGCCCCATCTGGCTAGCCGTTTGGCCAGAAAACCCCCTTAAAGCCTCCACGGTTTTTGCCTCGATCCGCCGCCGTCGCTCCGCCTCCGGCCACCATTTCTTCACCACTTCATCACCGGTCCCTTGCCGTCCTAACCCACCTATTTTCGGCCTCCAATGGTCACCGGAACAGCTCCCACGAGCTAGCTTTCCTTTTTGGGAAATCCGGCCTCTCTCCGCCGTTTCTGCCGCCACCCACGGCCAACCACCACTTCCAATAGCTTCATAATCATCCCTAGACTATTCCCTATCAATCCCAAGCCCTGGTTTGTCCCCGTTCAAAAGTGGGTATTTTACAACCCACGGCCACAGTGAATTTTCACTGTTACGTTGCTTTTCTTCCGCCGTTTGCAACGCCGAGTGTTTTCTAAAATTACCGTATAGCGCTATAAGTATTTTGCAAACCCTATTTTCAGATTTAAATATATATTGCTCTTTCAATTATTTTATCTGCTGGTTGGTTGATTCCGGACTGAGTCCGAGGAGTTCGGGGGTCGGATGGATGGAGGACGGAGTAGTTTGTTTTATTGAATTATGTTGGTTGATTATTTTTGTGCATTGTTATGGCATTTACATGGTGCATGCACGTGTGTTTTTGTTTAATTGAGAAAAGCCTTTTTATTGGCGTAAGTGAACTTACGGGTGCGTGTGTATCACGGCCCCAAGCCGGGATGGGGTATTATCCCGGTGGAGCTCCTTTGGTCACTCGGGAGCGGAATAAACTGAGTGATGTCCCCTGGGTTGTCGCTAGGCGACGACGGGAGCGGGGGCTAAGGGTTGCTTGGCTACGAACGCGCCGGGCGCGGAACCGGGCATCGCCCTGCACACCGACTCCGTGGCCCTTCGCTGGTGAGGGCTAGAGGATGCTTGGCTACGAACACGCGGGGAGTGAAACTGGGCATCGTTCGTTAGGTGTCACATGCGTGGTGATACTCTGCGATGTGGCACTGGAGCCAGGGTGTGCGGATGACCCCTAGGGGAGGTCATGGTGCATACGGGTTAAAAATGGATTATGGTTTGAGATGAATAGAGGCCAAATGTGACTTTTGGCGTGGTTTTTGGAAAAGATGTGTTTTTAGGCCAAATAGGATTTTTGGCGTGTGTGGAAAATTATGTTTTATGGGATTTGCGCATTGGCATCACTTCATGCATGTTGTTTGAGTTCTATGTGTTTTTGTCTGGTGGTGTTTGGGTTTTACTTACCTGCGGCACCATTTTTGGTTCCGTAGCTTTTGGTGCAGGTTTTGAGGATGAGGAGGAGGAGGCTGAGCTCGAGGATGCGACTCCGCCGGGTTGCTGATGTTATGCTTTATAATTTGGTTTAAAACTATATTTGTGTTATGCAATATTTTATTTAGGTGTGTTTTAAACAGTTTGTATTACGTTAAGAAAAAAATTCTGGTACTTAGTTATATGACTTTCGTTATCCGCTGTGTGTTTCTTTGTGCACATATGTTGCCTTTGCACACACTTGGCACCCGTCGTTAGGGTGGTGACCCGGGTTGTCACCATCCGGACGTCTCGATTTTTCCGTGTCCGTACGTGGGGATTTTTGGGGCGTCACACTTGGTCTTAGCCACCAAGGTTGCATCATATGGAAACCCTTGTGTCGTAAAACTAGACCCACTTCCACACCAAAACTAGCCCCTATTTCAAGTACTAAAAACATAGAAACATTTTCCCCATTTAGGCCACCAATCGTAGGCAGGAATCGTGATACTGGGATGATGACAACATGGGTCACTCATCCAAAACAATAGGTGCTAACTGTGTGTACGTACAAAAAGTGTACAGCAAACACCGCAGCTGAGAAATAAAATAGTCAACTAAGTACTTGAATTTTTAATTAAGAACCATGAAAATAAATGTCCATAAAAAAGTTATATAGTTATCCAGCAAAATAAAGTCAAAGCCAAAATGCATAACCAAAAAGTGGAAAATAAATCCCATGATCAAAAAGTGACCACATGTCACTCTTCTGGCAGAGCCGATCCCTCAGGCTCAACGTCATCCTTTGCATCAAAATCTACTATTCCATAAAATGGAACTGTTGGGTAGGAATACTACGTGAGATTATGAATCTTAATAAGTAATTGACAAAACAATCCAAGAGACAAAAATATATTAATATATTAGTAAGCAACGACAGAGCAATGTTTTTCAAGAGTTGTCTGGGTTTCAAAATTGGGAGTTGGAAGGGGAGGCTAAGGGGAGCTCGTGGTTGGACATGGAGGGGCTTATGGTGGTCAGTTGGGTGGATGGTGGTGATTGGTGGCTATGGGTGGCGGCGTGGGAGGCGGATTGGGCCAAAGAAGTAGAGCAAGACCTTGAGAGAGTGAGGGAAAGTGAGGCTAGGAGGTCTTGCTGGTGAGGAAGGAACGTGATGGTTGTGGTGCCGTGGCCGAAGGCGGGGCTAGCATTAGAAGAAGGAAGAGAACTTGAATGGGTCTCACACGTGCTATGAAGAGAGAGATAGAGCTTAAGGGTTGGAGGCTGGGGTGGGGGAGGTCGTGGGGGTGTGGAGGAGGTGGTTAGGTGGGCAGTGGCGCTGCTAGTGGTGCATGGTGGCAGGGCTGGAGGAGAGCACACGATGGAGATAATTCAAAAAGGTCTTTTGTCAGATGCAGGGGAGGGAAAAGAGAGTAGGAAAAAAGAAAGAGAGGAAAAAAAGAAGAAAAAGAAAAGAAAAGAGGAAAAAGAAAATAAAAAGAAAAAGGAAAGGGAAATTAAATAAGGTCTTTCATCTTGGGTTCTTCAAACTGATCCAACTAGGATGATTAAAACAATTATTTAACTTAAAAATACAGTAACTAAGTAAAATAAAATAGTAAAACTCAATAATAAAATAATTTGAAATTAAGAGTCAATAAATAATAGGTAGTAATTAATAGTAAGAAAAGTACATTAAAATAAATTACACAACTTAAACAGTAAAAATAATAAAATACTATAATAATAATAATAATAATCGACTTAAAAGAAATGAACCAATAAAATAATTAGTTAAAAACACAAGGAAATAGGGATGTCACACAAGCCGATGCAAGCGCCATTGCCGATAGAAACAGAGCATGCCAAACAATAGCCCCATTGGGCATCCTGTGGCCTCCCCAGTGTTAGGTAAAAAGTCCAACTGAAGTTACGCCGTGGAAGCTCGTGGAGACGCTAATCAAACACTGTCGTCACCGATTCTGCATTGCCCAATCCCAAGGTGCCTCTCGAAGTCCTCACTGCGCCATCCCCATTTTTGACCAACAACACCATAAACCGACTGCTCCATCTCCCTCCTCTCATGGTAAGCCTATGTGGCACAACCACTCTACTACCCACAATGAACTTTTGCCTTGTTTTAAAAAATAGAAAGCGATTTCTTTAAGTCTCCTATAAAGCTTCTTACGCAGAGTAGAGTAACCTTTTTGAGATAATGATTATATTTATGGCCCTTTGACTTATAAGCCAAAGCTATTATGTTATTTGAACTTGTATTTCATGTTGGGTTGATTTTATGATGGGTCTCATATCACACCCGGTCCAGGGTCAACCTGTTTTCAAATAAAGAAATGAATTTATATGTGTAAAAAATCCATTTCAATTTTTAAATATAATTTTTAAAATAGAATACGGGCCCAAAATTCCAGTTTTGGTGGATTATGATTTTCTTTAGGTTTGACATTTAAGTTAAAAATATTTTTATGGGGCAAGATAATTTTTAAAAAAATTGGATTTTCTATTAATTTATTTATTTATAAATTTCATCACTCTATTTTCTAGTATTGTACAAGTTCACACACAGCCCTCATAGACTTTTGTACATGCATGGTTTCTTCATCAAGTCTGTACTACACGACATACTTGATGCACGTATCTTTTTTTTTCCTCTATTTTTTGGCAAGCAGTTAGTATCTTTTTTCGATATACTTTTGGTTATTTCTTCCATCATCTCTAGGGTTGCCTTCCCCGTCCATTACCCTTTGCATACATGTCTCTTTCCCTAGGGTCTATTCTTGGTTCCCTACTTATACTACGGTTAGACTTTCCCAAGCTGCTAGCCACTCCACCATCACATAAACACTCCTCCCCACACAAATAGCAACCACGACCCTACCATACATGCTGCTGGCCTCTTCAATCACCATTCCACTACTGCAAACGAGCGAAGCCCAGACCAAACCATAGCCACCCACACGCACTGCACGCACCACCATCTCTGCCCACACGTCTCATCCTCACGTTCACTAGCAACCTCTTGGTCTCCTTAGCACCCTGCCACCATCACCAAAAATTTGAGCAACTGACAGCAACCACAACCATGTTAACCACTTGTAGCCTCCTCTGCCAGCCCCTATTTTGCATGCATGAAGATAGAGCACAGGTTGTGCTCTCAGCCCCTTGCCACTCGTTCGCTGTCGTCTAGCTGCAAGACACTGCCACCAATTCTACTGTTGCACCGTCCCTTCACACGGTTGTCTGATCTTGGTAGTTTCGCACGGTCCTTAGACGCCGTGCCATCTTCATCTCTCTCTCTAGACATTTTCTCTCTCTCCCTGTCTCTCTCTCATCTCTCTGTTCTCACTCCGCTGTTCACATCATAGTAACTCTGTTGTCATTGGGCTTCAATTTATTCTTTGAACTTGTTTTAAGTTTTCCTTGTTTCATTGTGGGCTTTGTTTTAAATTTCCCATGTGTGGAGATAATATTTCTAATTAAATTATACTACTGAATACTATTTGCTACATCTAGATTTTAGTAGTAATTATCAACTGTGTATTTTATTTTGAGCACTTTATTTTTGATCTAGTGCATTTTTTATTAAATGAAACTTTGTTGCTTACTTAAATATTTTTTTAATTAATTATATGTTTTAATGTTAATTTCACATGTTGATTTTAGTAACAGTTAGAAAAGGCTTAATCTTGCGTTAAACAATTTTAATCTGATTATGTCTATTTGTTTTATAAACGAGCTTAAATAATTTACTTGATAGATGTTATTAGTATATCAGTATCCTTTGAGTTCTGTATTAATGAGAATATTTTTATTCGATTATCTTTTCAATATGAATTGGATTAAGTGGTTTAGATGTTTTAGCAAATGGTGGTACTTTTGAGGTTAAGATAATTTTAGGTTTTTGAGGAATTAAAATAGATATTTTAGTCGTAAATACGTGATAATTTTTCAATTGGGGATTTATTCAAGTTACATGAATTTTTTAGGTGATGATTGATATTCTTTCGGCACTGTTGTGAGGAATTATGAAAAGCTAAGAAGTATTGGTAAACAAGGTTCCTATACTAAACTTTGCATAAAAGAAATGAACTAAAGTTGATTTTGAAAAAGTATGCATGTGTTGTTATGAAAATAATTTTGAAACACCTTAGTTAGTTGTTTTGCATTACTCATGAAATTTTGTATAAGAATAAAGTATTTTTTTGACATGACTAGTGTATACATGAACTATTTTGGCATTTTATTTCTTAACTATGCAAAAGAGAGTGAATATGAAATTTTGTACGTAAATTATATTTTTTTATCTGATTCTGTTATATTTTGAAAATATTTTGTACTATGATATGATATGATGTGATTTCTGAAAACCTCTGGCATGATATTTTGTTTCTATTTTTGTTCTGTTTTGACCTTACCACAGGTGTAAAACTATGGCCTCAGTTTGGGTTGGTACCAACTTTTCTATTTCCAGTGCACCCACTTTGGAAGCAAAGTGGTTTTCTGTGTGGTCTTTCATGTATGTATACTTGAGGCTCTGAGAATAATAAAGAGAAGATTCCCATTCTATTTCTGTTAGGTTGGCCACGGGGGTTTGCACAACCCTACCACAGGAGATAAACATAAAATTATGTTCTAATGTGATGCCAAATGAACTTTGAATAATAACATTTTTCTGAAACTTTCACTCTAAAAATGAATATGTTTTGTTCTGTATTCTGAACTCTGTAAATGCTCATATTTACACACTAGTATATATTCTCTGCTTACTAAGTTGTTGATAACTCACCTCTTATCTCCACACATTTTTCAGATGATTTTGGATAGTTTAGCTAATGATCAGGATTATGGAGCATGGATGAGATAATTATTTAAGCATAGTGGATTACTGATAAAGGATTTCAGAGGATTGATAGTTTTTTATTAAGAGATTTTGTAGTATTCTGACGACTTTATATTTTGGAGTCTGTAAATATATTGATGAAGTATGAGTTTTAAGTTATATGAAGTAACTCTCTAATCCATGCTAGACCGGGGAGTTACACCTTAGATTGATGCCACAAAACTATTATGTTATTTGAAGTGAGCTTAGTCTCACTTTATTTTAGCCCGAAGAGTTTATATCACACAAATAATTTAGAGTTTAATTTAGTACTTGAAGAAATTAACTTGCTAGATATCAATTAATTTGGGAAGTGGTGATATTTTAAGGTAAGAAGAATTTTTTATTTTTAGGACAAATATATTATTTTAGTATTTCACGCTTAAATATCAAACTACGTATTTAATTATATATTAAAGTAAGTTACATGTCTATTTTATAGATGATGATTGATATTCTTTTGGCATAGTTATGGTAAAATTTAGAAAAGTTAATACGTTCAAGTAAGCAGTGATCCTGTGACGCCCCCAAATCCCCACGCACGAACACGGGGAAATCGAGACGTCCGGATGATGACATCACGGGTCATCACCCTATCGACGTGTGCCAAGTGTGTGTATAAGCGACGAATGTGCACGAGAAATATGCAACGAAAAGCAAGTCAATAACTAAGTATCAAAATTTTTCTTGTTTAATATAAAGCTGTTCAAAACATACATAAATAAATATTACAAATCATAAATATAGTTTTAAACCAAATACAAAACATAACATCAGCATCCCGGCGGAGTCGCATCCTCGGGCTCAGCCTCCTCCTCCTCATCCTCGATCTCTGCACCAAAATCTACGGTACCAAAAATGGTGCCGCAGGTAAGTAAAATTCAAACACCACCAGATAAAAACATATAGAACTCAAACAATATGCATGAAGTGATGCCAATGCACAAAACCCATAAAATCATATTTTTCCACATGCCAAAAATCCCATTTGGCCCAAAAACAAATCCTTTCCAAATATCACGCCAAAAGTCACATTTGACCCATATCAAACTCAAACCGTTTACCAATTAAACCGTATGCACCATGACATCCCCTAGAGGTCATCCGCACACCCTGGCTCCAGTGCCACACCGCAGGTAACGACCACGCATGTGACACCTAAACGAGCGATGCCCAGTTCCGTGCCCCGCGTGTTCATAGCCAAGCATCCTCTAGCCCTCGCCAGTGAAGGGTCACGGAGTCGGTGCGTAGAGCGATGCCCGGTTCCGCGCCCTGCACATTCGTAGCCAAGCATCCCCTAGCCCCCGCTCCCATCGTCGTCCAACGACAACTTAGGGGACGTCACTCAGTTTATTACGCTCTCAAGTGACCAGAGGAGCTCCACCAGAATAATACCCCATCCTGGCTTGGGGTCGTGATACACACGCACTCGAAAATCCACTTACGCCAATAAAACAGGATTTTCTCAATTTAAATAAAACGCACGCGCATGCACCATGTAAATGCGATATGAATACACAAAAAGATTAACCAACCATAAATCAATAAAACAAGCAACTCCGTCCTCCATCCATCCGACCCCCGAACTCCTCAGACTCAGTCCGAAATCAGCCAACCAACAACAAATAATTATTGAAAGAGCAAAATATATTTAAATCTAAAAGAAGGGTTTGGAAAATACTTATAGCGCTATATGGTATTTTTAGAAAACACGCGGCGTTGCAAACGGCAGAAGGAAACAACGTAACAGTGAAATTTCACTGTGGCCGTGGGTTGTAAAAGACCCACTTTTGAATGGGGACAAACCAAGGCTCAGGATTGATGGGGAAGGGTCTAAGGATGTTTATGAAGCTAGTGGAAGTGGAGTTTGGCCGTGGGTGGCGGCGGAAATGGTGGAGGAAGGGCCGAAATGCCCAAAACGGAAACTAGCTCGTGGGAGCTGTTCCGGTGACTGTTAGAGGTCGGAAATGGGTGGGTTAGGACGGCAAGGAGTCGGTAATGAAGTGGTGAAGAGGTGGTGGCTGGAGATGGAGCAATGGCAGTAGATCGGAGCAAAAATCCTTGAGGCTTGCTGGGCTTTTTCTGGCCAAACGGCTGCTCCGTTGGCGGTGAAAATTGGTGGGGTGGTTCACCGGAGGGAGGGGAAGATTTTGGTGGGGGTGGTGTGACGCACGGTGGCCAGTGGTGGTGGGTCTGGGCACAAGAAGCTTCCGGCGTGGGAGAGGAGAGAGAGAGAGAGACGAATGGGGGGGGTATCGCGCGGGAAGGGGAGGGGAAAAAGGAAGGGAAAAAGAAAAAAGAAAAAAAAAAGAAAAAGAAAGAAAAGAGAAAAAGAGAAAAATGAAAAAGGGAAAAGAAAAGATGGAGGAAAGAAATGAGGTCCAATCCTCACTCCGGAACCCAAAACAGATCCGCCGAAAACGACATTAAAAATCGTAAAATGACTGAATAAATTAAACACCGCATCAAATAAATAAAAACCAATTAAAATAAATTAATTTAAAATAAATAAACCAATATATTAATTAAATAAAAAAAAACATTTCAGTGAAAATACACGTAAAAGCGGGTCGTCACATTCTCCCCCCTTTAAAACAAATTTCATCCTCAAAATTTGCAAGATGAACCACCAACTTAAAACAAGCCACATAAAATCACACAAACCATCTGTGACCAAGATTAAGAAATGTACCGTCTTTACTCAAACAAGTATGGGTATTGTTCCCTCATGTCCGCTACTCGCTCCCAAGAGAAGTCTTGAGCTAACAGATCTCCCCATGCCACCTTAACCAAAGGTATCGTCTTGGACCTCAACTGTTGCTCCTTCCAATCCATGATCTGCGACGGAGCAACCTCATAAGTGAGATCCGGTTGCAACTGAATACTCCCTGGATCGACAAAGCATGACTCTTGTTGTCCAAAGCTCTTCTTCAAGGACGATACGTGGAAGACATCATGAATATCCCCAAAATACTTTGGCAAAGCAACTCTATAGGCGACAGACCCCTACCTTCTCCAAAATCTGAAAAGGGCCGACATACCTCGGATCCAGTTTCCTCTTCTTACCAAAACGCTTAGCACCTCTCATAGGAGAGACTTTGAGATAAAGCCAATCACCTTCTTCAAAAGATAACTCTCTCTTCCTAGTATCAGCGTAGCTTTTCTGGCGACTCTGAGCTGCCGCCATTTTATCCCTGATGATCCGAACTTGGCTTTGCATCTCTTGAATTATTTCGGGTCCAATTATCCTACTCTCCCCGACTTCATCCCAACACAAGGGCGATCTGCACTTTCTCCCGTAAAGAGCTTCATAGGGAGCCATCTGAATGGTTGCATGGAAGCTATTATTATATGCAGACTCTATGAGCGGCAAATGGTTTTCCCAACTCCCTTGAAATTCCATAACGCATGCTTGCAACATGTCTTCAAGGGTCTGAATGGTGCGCTCTGATTGGCGGTCTGTCTGTGGGTGGTAAGCAGTACTGAACTTCAACTTAGTACCTAAAGCTGCCTGCAAACTCTTCCAGAATTGCGACGTGAACCTTGGGTCTCGATCCGACACTATATTCTTTGGTATGCCATGCAGCCGCACATTTCTTTCACATACAAGCGTGTCAACTTACCCAAAGAATCGGTATTATTAACAGGCAAGAAATGAGCACTCTTCGTTAACCGGTCAACAATCACCCAAACAAAATTTTTCCCACTAGGCGTTCATCCCATTTCCACTCAGGAACAGGGAGGGGTTGGAGCATAGCTGGGGGTCTTTGATGCTCGGCCTTTACTTGACAGCATGTGTGGCATTTCTCAACATACAAGGCAATATCCCTTTTCATTCCATCCCACCAATAATTTTTCTTCAAGTCCCGGTACATCTTCGTACTGCCGGGATGAACTGAATAAGGGGCCACATGAGCTTCTGCCATGATCCGCTCCTTGAATTCTGAATCCTTGGGGACCATTCTGCGATCTCGGAACCGAAGTATTCCATCTTTATCCATACTATAGTGCAACGGCCCTCGAGATTTTCTGACTCTTTTTCTGATATTCAGCAGCTTCGGATCCTTCCTTTGAAGAGTCTTCAATTCTTCAAAATCAGTTACCCGAATATCAAGAATTGAAGATAAAATCTCTTCTTGCTGTGAACTTTCAATAAGGAGCCTTCTCATCCCACAAAGCAAAGAATCCATTTCCGACGGCTCAGCTTCATCTTCCAAGTGCTATTTTCGGCTCAAAGCATCAGCAACTATATTTGCCTTCCCCGGATGGTACTTGATCTCACACTGGTAGCCACTGATTAGCTTTAGCCATCGCCTCTGCCTCATGTTCAGATTTTTCTGAGAAAACAAGTGCTTCACAAGCTTCCCCGTACAAAAAGTGCCGCCAGATCTTGAGAGCAAAAACAATCGCAGCCAATTCCAAATCGTGCGTCGAATAATTCTTCTCATGGTCCTTTAGCTGACGAGAGGCATAGGCAACAACCCGTCCTTCCTGCATAAGGACACAACCCAAACCGAATTTAGACAAATCGTTGAAAACTACGAATGGCTTATGCGGTTCTAGAAGCGCTAACACTGGTGCCGTCGTCAACCTGCCCTTCAATTCTTGGAAGCTTCTCTCACACATATCTAACCAAACAAATTCTGCATTCTTCTGAGTCAAAGCTGTGAGAGGTGCGGATAGGCGAGCAAATCCCTCCACAAATCTTCGGTAATATCCAGCAAGTCCCAAGAAACTCTGGATCTCGCGCACTGTAGTCGGACGCTGCCATGACAAAATGACTTCCACCTTACTAGGATCAACATCCACTCCATCTAGGGAAATCACATGCCCAAGAAATTTGACTTCCTCCAACCAGAATTCACACTTGCTGAGCTTGGCGTACAACTGGTGTTCTCTCAATTTCCCAAGTACCAGACGAAGATGATACACATGCTCTTCAACATCTCGGGAATAAATCAGAATATCATCAATGAATACTACCACAAAGGAATCCAGATAAGGTCGAAATACTCGATTCATTAAATCCATAAAAGCAGCAAGGTCATTAGCTAGCCCAAACGGCATCACCTTAAATTCATAATGCCCATATCTCGACCTGAAAGCAGTTTTTGGCACATCCTTGTCTCTGATCCTCAGCTGGTAGTATCCCGACCTCAAATCAATCTTCGAGAACACGACTGCTCCTTAAAGCTGATGAAATAAATCATCTATCCGCGGGAGAGGATATTTATTTTTGATGGTCACCTTATTTAATTTCCGATAATCTATGCACATATGGAGGGTTCCATCTTTCTTTTTAACGAACAGCACTGGCGTACCCCACGGCGAAGTAGTAGGCTAAATAAATCCCTTATCTACCAGCTCTTGCAACTGAATCTTCAACTCTTTTAATTCAGCCGGTGCCATGCGATAAGGAGCTTTATGTACAGGAGCCGCTCCAGGTTCCAAGTCTATAACAAACTCCATTTCTCGAATAGGGGGTAGTCCAGGCAAGTCATCCACAAACACATCGGGAAATTCTTCCACAACTGGAATGTTTACCAAAGACTTCTTCTTAGACGGCGTAGACACCATCTGGACTAAGAATGCATCCGCTCCCCATGCAATTTCTCTTCTTGCTTGCATTGTCGATATAATTACCGACTTTTCTTTTAACTTACTCCCTGCAAATTCCAGACAATCACCATCTGGATGTTGAAAGGTAATTACCCGACTTTTGCAATTAATACTCACAGAATAACGGTATAGCCAATCCATCCCGAGAGTGATATCAAAACCCAACAACTTAAACACCACCAAATCAGCATCCAAGAACCTTCCATCAAAATTTAACGGGCATCCCAAAGCAACCTTGGAACACCACACCATTTCACCATCGGGTAAAGCCACTACCAATAACTTTGGTAAAGGTTCCGTGACCAAATTACACATCCACGCAAACGTGGAAGATACAAATGACTGTGAAGCACCAGAATCAAACAAAGTGCAAGCATAAAACTCATACAAACGGACTCTCCCTGAACCAAACACATTAACCCATGAAATCCAAAAAACAAAGGAGAAACCAAATACACCAAAAATTAAATCTAACATAAAATTAAATTAAATCCATACCTGTAATTACTCTAGCATCATGGGTCGCTGGCGCCTCATCATCCACATCTCTGGGTGTGACAGCATAAACCCGGG
Organism: Carya illinoinensis; assembly: GCF_018687715.1. Lineage (NCBI taxonomy): Eukaryota > Viridiplantae > Streptophyta > Magnoliopsida > Fagales > Juglandaceae > Carya > Carya illinoinensis. The sequence goes on from NC_056757.1 coordinate 22,099,004, forward strand.
CTTGCACTGCTTGTCTTGGATTTGTTCTTCCTCCGTGTCTACCTCCACGGCTTCCTTGAATTCTGACAGGGCACTCACGAGCAATATGTCCCACTTGGCCGCATCGGTAACACTGGGGTCCGCCACTCAGTCGACACTCGCCCTCATGAGCTCTATTACATGCTCCACAAATTGGCACCTGTCCTCCCATACGAACACCTGAGGACGCTTGAGGTCAAGTTCCGGTTCGCTGAATAAATTTCAGAGGTGAACCTGAGCTGCTTCCTTCACCAGAAAAACTCCATCTCTTATGACCTAGAGGGGAGCCCATACACAGATTATTCTCTCGCTCTATAAGGGTGGCGACATCCACTAAGTCCTGAAAAGTGGATATCCGGTGACTGACCACCATACGGCGTATATCAGGGTGTAGTCCCTCCTGGAAACGCTCAGCTCGCATATCCTCTGTGGCGATGAGGTGGGGAGCAAACCGCCTAAGTTCTATAAATCTTCGGGCGTACTGTTCCACTGTCGTGCTCCCTTGAACCAAATTTGAGAACTCTCTTGCCTTTTGCTTCCTTACAGAAGGGGGAAAGAAGCGGTCGTTAAATTCTTTCTTGAAATGCTGCCAGGTCACAGCGGCGAAGGATCCCAATTCTGCTTCCAGCAACACCCTCTTGGTATCCCACCAATCAGAAGCGGTGCCTTGCAACAGATAGCTGGCGTAGAGCACTTGTTGCACCTCGGTACAACCACACACCTCAAAAGTTCTTTCCAAGTCCTTGATCCACTTTCCAGCCTGAAGTGGATCCTCTTCTCCAGTGAAGTGTGGAGTCCTATGCGCCAGAAAGCGCTCATAGGTGCATCCGGCTTGCACCATGCTACTAGATCCTACCGGGTATAGCCAAGGCCCTCCCTGATGTGGTCAAGGACCTCCTGGTTGCAGCCAAAGTCCTCCTTGTTGCGGACAAGGCCCTCCTTGTGGCGGCCAGAGACCCCCTTGTTGTGGCCAAGGTCCTCCTAGTTGTGGCCAAGGCCCTGTCTACTGTGGCCTAAAATTCTGCTGCATAAACTCCGTCATCTACCGTATTGCTTGGGCTATGGAGTCATCTCTTGATGTATTGTCCCGTGGCTCCTGAGTAGATTTCCTTGGTCTCACCATTTTTCCTGCCACCACAATCTTTGACCCCCTTTAAGAAAATAAAAACAAATAAAACCAACAACAAACAAAAACAAAAGGCAAAGACCAACACCACATAACAAGAAACAAAAAGAAACCAGCTTGCAAAAACATAAATAAATAAATAAAAACACGCAAACAAGCTCAAACAAATAAAACAAATCAAATAACAACTTTACTTAACATAATTTTTAAAACACAACCTTAAAAACATTCTGGTACTACCTACGGGACATGTGGTTTTACCCAGAGTCAAACCGCTCTGATACCACCTGTGATGCCCCCAAATCCCCACGCACGAACACGGGGAAATCGAGACGTCTGGATGATGACATCACGGGTCATCACCCTATCGACGTGTGCCAAGTGTGTGTATAAGCGACGAATGTGCACAAGAAATACGCAACGAAAAGCAAATCAATAACTAAGTACCAGAATTTTTCTTGTTTAATATAAAGCTGTTCAAAACATACATAAATAAATATTACAAATTACAAATATAGTTTTAAACCAAATACAAAACATAACATCAGGATCCCAGCGGAGCCGCATCCTTTGGCTCAGCCTCCTCCTCCTCATCCTCGATCTCTACACCAAAATCTACGGTACCAAAAATAGTGTCGCAGATAAGTAAAATCCAAATACCACCAGATAAAAATATATAGAACTCAAATAATATGTATGAAGTGATGCCAATGCACAAAACCCATAAAATCATATTTTTCCACATGCCAAAAATCTCATTTGACCCAAAAACAAATCCTTTCCAAATATGATGCCAAAAGTCACATTTGGCCCATATCAAACTCAAACCATTTACCAATTAAACCGTATGCACCATGACCTCCCCTAGGGGTCATCCGCACACCCTGGCTCCAGTGCCACACCGTAGGTAACGACCACGCATGTGACACAATGCCCAGTTCTGCGCCCCGTGCATTCATAGCCAAGCATCCTCTAGCCCTTGCCAGCAAAGGGCCATGGAGTCGGTGCGTAGAACGATGCCCGGTTCCGCGCTCGGCGCGTTCGTAGCCAAGCATCCCCTAGCCTCTGCTCCCGTCGTCGTCCAGCGACAACTCAGGGGACGTCACTCAGTTTATTACACTCTCGAGTGACCAGAGGAGCTCCACCAGAATAATACCCTATCCTGACTTGGGGTCGTGATACACACGCACCCGAAAATCCACTTACGCCAATAGAATAGGATTTTCTCAATTTAAATAAAACGCACGCGCATGCACCATGTAAATGCGATATCAATGCACAACAAGATTAACCAACCATAAATCAATAAAACAAGCAACTCCGTCCTCCATCCATCCGACCCCCGAACTCCTCGGACTCAGTCCTGAATCAGCCAACCAACAACAAATAATTATTGAAAGAGTAAAATATATTTAAATCTAAAAGTAGGGTTTGAAAAATAATTACAGTGCTATATGGTAATTTTAGAAAACACGGGGCGTTGCAAACGACGGAAGGAAAGCAACGTAACAGTGAAATTTCACTGTGGCCGTGGGTTGTAAAATACCCACTTTTGAACGGGGACAAACCAAGGCTCGGGATTGATGAGGAAGGGTCTAAATATGTTTATGAAACTAGTGGAAGTGGAGTTTGGCCGTGGGTGGCGGCGGAAACGGTGGAGGAAGGGCCGAAATGCCCAAAACGGAAACTAGCTCGTGGGAGCTGTTCCGGTAACTGTTAGAGGCCAGAAATGGGTGGGTTAGGATGGCAAGGAGTCGGTGATGAAGTGGTGAAGAGGTGGTGGCAGGAGGTGGAGCGACGGTGGCAGATCGGAGCAAAAATCCATGAGGCTTGCTGGGATTTTTCCGGCCAAACGGCGACTCCGTTGGCGGTGAAAATTGGTGGGGTGGTTCACCGTAGGGAGGGGAATATTTTGGTGGGGGTGGTGTGCCGCACAGTGGCCAGCAGCAGTGGGTCTGGGCAGAAGAAGCTTCTGGCGTGGGAGAGGAGAGAGAGAGAGACGAACGGGGGAGGTATCGCGCGGGAAGGGGAGGGGAAAAAGGAAGGGAAAAAGAAAAAAGAAAAAAAATAAAAAGAAAGAAAAGAGAAAAAGAGAAAAAGGAAAAAGGGAAAAGAAAAGATGGAGGGAAGAAATGAGGTCCAATCCTCACTCCGGAACCCAAAACAGATCCGCCGAAAACGACATTAAAAACCATAAAATGACTGAATAAATTAAACACCGCATCAAATAAATAAAAACTAATTAAAATAAATTAATTTAAAATAAATAAACCAATATATTAATTAAATTAAAAACAACACTTCAGTGAAAATACACGTAAAAGTGGGTCGTCACAGATCCTATCTTAGACTATGCAGAAAATGAATGGATTGAGATTGATTTTATGAAAAATATGCATGTTTTGTTATGAAAATAAAATAAAAATTAAAAAAAAAAAACATGAAAACAACTTCAGTCATTTATCTGCATTACCCATGAAACCTATATAAGAAGAAAAAAATATTTGTCTATCTTGAATGGTGTAGACATTGGCTACTTTTTACATTCTATTTTTGAACTATGTAAAAAGAGTGAATATGAAAATTAGTGCATGATTATATGACGATTATCTAAATCTGTTGTGTTTTGAATATGTTCCATAGTTATGATATGGTGTGACCTGTGAAAACGTTTGGTATGACATTCTGTTTCTGTTCTGTTCTAACCTGACCAAGAGTGTAAAATGGTGGCTTCTATTCATGTTGGTACCAAATTTTATGCGTGGTGTTTCCTGTATGCACACTCAAGGCTTCAAAAATAAAAAGGGAAAGATTTCACATTTTGTTTCTGGTCAGTTGACTGTCGAGGTTTGCAAAACCCTACCACAGGGGTTAAACATGGAATTCCATTCTGATGTGAGGTTTCAATTATGCTATGCCCAAGAACTTTTGAATATGAATATTTCTAAACTATCCCCCTTATATTTTTTATAACATGTCCTAGTTTTGCATTCTATTACTAGCTTATGTTCATACTAGTATATGTTCTCTATTTATTGACTCGTTAATAAGTCACCCCTTATCTCTACAATATTTTCAAATCTTATTTATGGTTCAGCTAGAAATCATGAATAAGAATCATGACAGAGTGAGGGTGGTTTAGGGCGATTCAGTGGTACTGTGGCTTGCCGATGTTTCGCAAGTGACTTGTTGGCTTTCCTTGGTGGCATTGGCGTGGTGCCTCTAGTTGGGCAATGTGGTAGTCAAGGTTCACGATGGCTGAGCAATAGAGTGTTACAGTGGTGGTGTCTTACGATTTCGTCGCTAGAAATCTATGTGCAGCAACCTTAGCTTGGGGAAAAAGGAACATGCAGATTATGCATGTATATATATATATAAGCACTGTTGCCATGAACTCTTTTCAAAATTACTTGTTAAATCTCAAATGGGCTACCCATACATATTGACAAAAAAAAAAAAAAGTTAATATTATGTGGCCATGGCCAGGGCTTGGTGCTAGACCTAGGTGTTATAGAGAAAGAGGTCAATAGAAATGAGGGAGAGGTAGAGGTAGTGGAGCTTATCAACTATGGGCAGTTTCATTACCAATGCGGTTTACATGTTTTACATTGCAAATCTAAAACATTTGCATTAATCTTGTAGTCTCCTGCACCAAAACACATTGGTCCATGAAGGAATCATTGTCTTGATTGATCTCAAAAAGTATCATCAAACCATCATTTTCGAGTGTAAGATTGTCTATCCCCATGTTTGCACAGTTTTGTAAACCTCTTAATATGGCAAGGATTTCGATGGAGAAAGAATCAGGAACTTCCTCCTCCTTTTTACTAGCTGCCAAAACCACATTTCCATTGGAGTCTCTTAAAATGATCTCAACACTAGCCTTCTTCTGGTCATAGAATAAAGCTCCATCCACATTCAGTTTATATGCACCAGCAGGTGGTGGAGTCCTTCTAGTATAACTCTGACATTGAGGATCCTGCTATTATCTGGTAGGCTAAGGAAGCTTCTTCAAGGAAAATAAGAAATCATCCACTTAGTTGGGGTCCATGTAGATTTGCTCATGTACCATTTTATTTCTTCTAAACCAAGTACCCCTAGCAATCAGAACAAATGTAGCAAAAGCATCAATAGACCCCTTGTCCTTGACATTTAATGCCACATCATTAAAAGCCAGAGACTGATCCCTATCCAAAATCATAGGCAAGTGTTTGGACCAACATTCATGAATACTTTGACACCGAAAAAGGGCATGCTTCAAAGTCTCTAGACTGTTGTTACAGAATATGCATTTTCCTTCAAGATTGATCTTTTTCATCCTCATATTTCCCATAGTTGGCAATCCTTCGTTGTAGGCCCTCCACATGAACACCTTCACTTTGTTTGGTACCTTCAGCTACCGAAGGGAATACCATAGTTTATTATTAGCATTTGTAGCAAACGACTCCCCCCTGCTAGTATCTTTACATGCCTTGAAAAATCAATAAGCACTCTTCACACTGAACCTACCACTTCTCTCCTTCTCTCAAATTCACTTATTTGCCCCACCACATAGACTTAGGACTATTTTTAATATTTTAGCAGCTACCTTTGGATTGAATTGAGCTCTGACTCTGTTTAAGTCCCACCACTTTGTATCTTTATCTACAAGTTCACAAACTCAAGCCTCCATGGAGACAGTTTCTACATTAAAAGTATCATTTAGTAAACAGGTAACACCAAAATCCAACACATCCTTCCAGATTCTTGCATGTTGCCCATTCCAGTACTCCATCTACAACACTTTCTTTAAAAGCTAGCTAGCCTCCCATGTTCCTCTCCATGCATAAGATAGGTTCTTGCCCAGAGTGGCTTCAAAGAAATGTACTTTAGGAAAATAATTAGCCTTAGAAAGGTTATGCAACAAGCTGCCCTCCTCTTCCAGTATCCTCTAAGCTTGTTTGGCAAGCATACTCATATTAAAAACTAGTAGATCTTTGAAACCCAACCCACCTTTATATTTTGAAACACACATCTTGGCCCAGCTAGGCTAGTAAATTTTTCTCTCTTCCTTTTTGTCCCTGCCAAAAACTAGCTATCATTGACTCTATTTGATTGCATAACGTGGCAGGGAGTTTAAAATAGCTCATTGCATATGTTGGGATGGATAAGACGACTACTTTGATTAAGACCTCCTTACCCCCTTGAGAAAATAGTTTTTCTTTCCAACCCCTAAAGTTGACCCTATGCCCCATCTCAAAAAAAGCATGTGTTTTTTACTTCCCAATCATAGGAGGGAGCCCTAAATACTTTTCATACTGAGTTGCTTGATTTACTCCCCATATAGACAAAAATTCTTGTTGAATCCTCTGTGGTGCATTCTTGCTAAATACGATAGCAGTCTTTTCTAGGTTAATCATTTGGCCTAAAGCCATCTCATATTGGTGCAACAGGGATTGTAATCTTCTATCTGTTTAAGGATCAGCATGATAGAAAATCACACTATCATTGGCAAAGAGTAGGTTGTTAATTCTAGGAGCACCTATAAACACTTGTATTCCTGGTATGGTTCTTGACAACTCAGCTAGTTTCAATAATCCAATGAGGCCCTCAGTATAAAGTAGAAATAAATATGGGGACAAATGGTCACCTTGTCTTAACCTTCTACTTGGAACAATATTTCCTGTTGGTTCACCATGAATTAATATAGAAACGGATGATAACTTTATGCATAACATGGCCAACTGAATCCAACATGGATCAAAACCCATTTTAACCATCACAGCTTCAATGAAACCCCATTCAACTTGGTGATAGGCTGTACTCATGTCTAGTGTTAAGGACATGGGCCCCTTCTTACCCTTCCTTTTGTTTCTCAGATAATGGATAAGCTCATAAGAGATCAATACGTTGTCATAAATCAATCTACCAGGTACAAATGCACTTTGAGAAACAAAAATCACATGAGGGAAAATCGCTTTCAATTTGTTTGCAATTACCTTTGAGATGAGTTTATAGATGACATTACACAAACTAATTTTTCTATAGTCAGTTACTTTCAATAGTGTTTTCTTCTTTGGCACTAAGGTGATAAATGTGTGATTTATACTCTGAGGGAACTCACCAGAATTTAGAGCTTTTAGAACAGTAGCTAATACAATCCTTCTAATGGTCTTCCAATATTTCTAAAAAAACACAAGAAACATTCCATCTGGGCATTTGCATTAGAGCCCGGTACACCTCTTCCTCAGTGTAGACTTTTGTGTATTGGATTGCACAAATTTGAGGTAAGATTTTTAGTTGTGAAATTTGGGGATGAATATTGTGCATTTGATTGCACAAGTTTGAGGTTTAGTGTAATTTTGTTAATATTGTGAGTATGTTACAAAAAATTTGGGGATCATGAATATTGCGGTGATTTGTGATATTGTATGGAATATTGATTTGTGTTGTGCAATATGTTATTTGAAAGTTTCAGGTTAAGTGTAATTTTGTTAATATTGTATGTTACTAAAAATTGGGGAATGAATATTGTGGTGATTTGTGATATTGTATGGAATATTGATTTGTGATGTGTTATATCTTATTAGTAAGTTTGATATTTAATGTGATTTTTTTAATGTTGTGAGAATGTTATTAAAAATTTGGGGATGAATATTGTGGTGATTTGTGATATTGTATGGAATATTGATTTGTGATTTGTAATATGTTATTATAAAGTTTGATATTTATGTGATTTTGTTAACGTTGTAAGTATGTGACGGTTGTGAATTTAATAATAAATACCCAAATCTAGATGTTATGAATAATTTGCATAATACACAATTTGCATTACTCCCATAAAATATATATCAATCTTGGAAACTCAAATTTTCTTGTATTGGGGTGCATTAAGGTCTAGTTTGGATACACGAATGAGATACCAACTCATCCCAGTTGTACGGCTAGCTTCATCCATGTATCCAAACTCACCTTAGTTCAGTTTTTAAAAACTCATCCCATCATTGTAGATGGATGTAACCAACCAACTTTTCAGACACCGATTGAAGGCTTCTAACAGCCCATGCGCAGATATTCAAATTAAAAATTCGAAATAAAAATTAAAAAATCACCCATTCCTCAATATTCCGAATTAAAAATTCATAACATTAATGCCCAAAAACATGTGCAGTAACTCGAATTAAAAATATTGGTGGAAAAAAAATATTCAAGTTTTTGAATGAATATAATTTTATATTACAGTATTTAATTTTATTGGAATACATAATTATGGTACAAATATTTCCATTTCCCTAATAGATAAAATAATCAATAAGTCATAATTAAATTAATATATTTTCACAAAGAAATTGATATTTTTTAGAGTATTGAATTGTTAAGCAATTTCGGCCTTGGGGTTTTATTAGGAAATTCAAAACTAATAAATTGGGAAAAAAGTATCTACCACACTTTTAACCTATATAATTATCTATTACAATAATTAAAATTATTCTAATTTATAAGTAGAACAATAAATTTCAATTTCTCAATATTATTTTTAATTCTTTGTTCGAGCTCGACTCGATAAGTTAAAATCTCAACTCGAGTTCGAACTCGAGCTCGTCCCACAAACGAATTCGAGTTGAGCCGAGCTCGAGTTTGAATTGTTTTTTTTTTAATAAGATTTAATAATTAATAAATTAAATAAATAAATAAATAAGAACTAACATTGAATTTATACAACTAACAAGAAGAACCTCTATTAAATTATAAAATTTTAAAAAATTTAAAAATAATTAATATCTACCTAGTTGATATTTATCCAAAATAACAATATATTATTAATACATACACTTAATATAATAGAATATATTTATTTCATATATAGTTCCCACATACTAGTATATGAAATTATTAAATTTTATCAACTAATTATTATACAAATTATAAAATATACCTATGAAGTATATTTACTATATAGACATAAATAATTTGAATACATATTATATATTTAATTATAAAAATGGTATGCTTATATTATTAGCTAATACATATATACATGCATAGGTGTATGTATATATTTATCAATATATGAATGAGTTTTAATCGAGTCGAGCTAACGAGTCGACTAGAGCATAAACGAGCGAGCCTAAACGAGCCTTAGTCGAGTCGAGTCGAGTTTTGTCGAGTATGTGTCATTTACAAATCGAGCGAGTATCTGCTTTAACGAACGAATTTTTTTTTTTCACGAGTCGAGTTCGATTCGAGTTTAATCGAGCGAGTACCGAGCGAGCTATCGAACAGACTGGTTCATTTACAGCCTTAAGGTTATACAATCATCTGACAAAATAAATAAAAAATCAAATACATAAAATATGGGAAGTAAATCCCACAATCAACAAGCAACTCTAGCAAGTCACTCCTCTGGTGGAGTCGGATCCTCAGGCTCAAAATCTTCCTCTGCATCAAAGTCTACGGTTTTGTAGAACCATAAGATAGAAATACCACAGTGAAATTATGAAATCTCAGCAAGTGAGCAACCAAACAACATTCAAGAGATTAAAACATATTCAATACAACCAACATGTTCACAACCACACGATAAAACATGCAGAACCAAATACATCAATCTCCCTGAAAATGACACATTTACCAACGCGCGCCAAACACCCTTTGCACCCAAAACACATCCACTTATTACAATCCGCAATTTTCCTAGAAAATGACCCAAACATATCCATTCATCATAATCCACCACTTTTCTAGAAAATGGCCCAAACATATCCATTTATTATGCATGTACCATGGTCTCCCCTAAGGACGATTCACACACCCTGTTCTCCTTTCGTCACACTATGAGTAACAACCGTGCATGTGACTTCGTAACGAATGATGCCTAGCACTGCGCCCAATGCATTTGTGACCAAATTTCCTCTAGAGCCAACTAGGAAAGGGGCTACGGAGTCGGCACGAGACCGTTACCATCTCGTCTGATTCTGTTGTCACCTAGCGACAATATAGGGGACGTCACTGAGTTTATTACACTCTTGAGTGACCAAAGGAGCTCCATCGAGATAATGCCCTATCTCAACTTGGGATCGTGATACGCATGCATTCACAAGTTAACACAAGCACCCGACCCTAGTTTTCGTATCATACCAGATAGCAGAACACATCATTATTAAATAAACCATTCAAGTAACAATATTATGAAATGCATAGATGTATGATGAGCAGTATACTGGATGACATGGTAAGAAACACATCAAACAATACACATTACAAACAACCACAACACAGTTTCATAACCAAATTACATGTGTTTTCCTATCCTCCATTTCTGGCATAAGGCCCAAAATATCCTTAACCACAGTTATTCTTTTCTCGACAATCCAATGGGCTCAAGGCCCAGTCCAACCAACAAGACTACAAAAACAATGTTAGCCTACAAATATTATTTAAATATCAAAGAGGTTCATTGGAAGATTACTTACAGTGTGAATAGGCAAATCTAGAAGATCAAGGGTGCACTGGATTATGGGTGCGCTAGATCACGGGTGATGCCAAAGGTGGTGAAGCCACTGTTTCAAGGGGCTGGGCCGTGGGTTTCAAGTCTGGGAAATGGAGGGGGAAGCTAAGGGGAGGTCAGTGGAGCTAGTGTTGGTGACTGAAGGCCGCGGGTGGTGCCCTAGTGGCAGATATGGGCTGTGAGAGAGTAAGGTAGAGTGGGGGGAGGTGGAGGCACAGTTGGGCATGGGGAGACTAAGGGGTACATGCCTATGAGAGAGGAAGCTGATGGTGATAGTGGTGAGGTGTTACGATGGTGCACAGCTGCACTGGGGGTAGCAACCCGTGCGTGAAACCCATTTATGGGTTGTCTGTATGCATGTGATGGAGAGGGAAAGGTGAGCTGGATCCCATGGTTTGGGTTTGCCAGTGAAGGGAAAGGTTGTCGGTGGTGGTGCGATGGCTAGGGGATGCCGGACGGGGATGCTGGGTTGAAGAATCCATGAAATAAAGAGAGAGAAATTAGGAGGAGAGAGGTTGTTGGTGGTGGAGATCGGTGTGGGGGAGGTTGCCGACATGAGCTACCTTGGCAGGTGGTGGCGATTATGCTGGGTTGTGGCTGAGCTAGGCTACGCAAGGAGAAGGAGGCTATGGGCTGTGGCTGAGCTAGGCTCCCCATCTTCATCTCTAATTACAATCCCTATACCCACCTTCTTTTCCATCTTTCTTACTGCTACATCCTAGTTTACTTTCACATAACCCGAGCTTGGTTTTTGCCACTTTAAAGCTCTTCTGCAACTTCCCTCAGTGCTACTGCCCCTTGCTTTAATCAACTAGGGAGCCTGCTGAAACTTCAATAAATCATTCTTTGCTATTCTTAAGACTTGACTTGGGGTTTTGAATTTATCCTCAAAGATGCTTTCATTTCTCCTGAACCATAAACCCCTCAACACTACAACTGTCACCTCTAACTCAGCCTCATTTAGTAACTCCCTAAGTTTATCCCACAGTACCAACAAATCAGGTTCATTGGTCTTCATTTTCTACAACTTACTCAGGGATTTTGACCATACATCACAGGCTGCTGGATATTGCCAGATAACATGCATAATGGTTTCCTCATCCCTTCTATAGATATGACAAAAAGGGTTGTTGATAATTTTCCTCGCAAAGAGATTTCTTTTAGTGGCTAGGAATTCATTAACAAATTTCCAAAAGAAA